>NW_026652286.1:92701949-93252033 GCF_009828535.3 Hylobates moloch | reverse complement strand
TTATTATTATTATTATTATTATTATTATTATTATTATTATTATTATTTTGAGACGGAGTCTTGCTCTGCTGCCCAGGCTGGAGTGCAGTGGCACAATCTCAGCTCACTACAAGTTCCACCTCCTGGGTTTGTGCCATTCTCTTGCCTCAGCCTCCTGAGTAGCTGGGAATACAGGTGCCCGCCACCACACCTGGCTAATTTTTTGTTTTTAGTAGAGACAGGTTTTCACTGTGTTAGCCAGGATGGTCTCAATCTCCTGACCTCGTGATCCACCCGCCTCAGTGGATCCCAAAGTGCTGGGATTACAGGAGTGAGCCACTGCGCCTGGCCATATTATTATTTTTATTGACACAGAGTTTTGCTCTTGTCGCCCAAGCTGGAGTGTTAATGGCGTAATCTCGGCTCACTGCAACCTCCGCCTCCTGTGTTCAAGCAATTCTCCTGCCTCAGCCTCCCAAGTAGTTGGGATTACAGGCATGCACCATCATGCCAGCTCATTTTTGTATTTTCAGTAGAAACAGGGTTCCACCATGTTGGCGAGGCTGGTCTCAAACTCTTGACCTCAGGTAATCCACCCACCTCGGCCTTCCAAAGTGCTGGGATTACAGGTGTGAGCTACTACGCCCGGCTTCATTTACTCTTTAGATGTATTATAGACTCTCTTTCTCTTGTGATTCAGGTGATCAACTAGTCACCATGTGACAGATAAAACCTGAACAGATGAGCTGAGCTACATATCTATTAAGATGTAATTCTCCAGGATGTTAGTGCTCCAAGCTTACCTAGATCTGCAGACATTTCATCAGGAACAGAAACTTTCAGGTGCTAAAATGAAATGCAAACAAAAGGTGTAACAACACTAAAGATATTTCAAGATGTACATAAGTACTTGTGTAAAGTAAGGGGATACAACTTGGATACCCACTCTACAAGCATAATCAAGTACAAGCTCATTTATTCGTTCACATTTCACAGCTCCAGAACATTCTATTATTTAAACTTGAAAATAAGCCCTTTTCCCGAGGATCATGCTATAAAGGAAATGTCTACAGTCGTTTAGCTAGATGACTGAATGCTTCTGTGACAGACTTGCCCTAATGAATATACTGGCTTTGGCTTCCTGGAATCATTGGTCAATATAATCAGTTATATGTCATTTAGATCAATATAGATAAAACCTAAATTATGTGTATATTATCATATGAAAAATGTACTCACATATAGCCATGATTTTTCTTTCCTATATTTCAGATGCTCATTCCGAAGACCAATAATATTCCTAATCGTTTTCCTATGTAAAGTTTAAGAACCCTCACTATGTCACACTCCCAGTGAGAAAATATTGAATGTCAATGTTGAGTTTTTGGAGTTTTAAATCTCCAGTAACCATCTACAGTTCTTGCTACTGAACCAAATAAGGTGACTGTCTTAGAATTTACTTATTCCTAGCTAGGATTTTCCCCATAATACTTGCATAATAATTACCAGACTGTTGTTTTCCCCCACCCTCAAACTAACGGAGGGGAAAACTTTATTATTTTGCATTAAGAGAAAATATCTTAACCTCTTCCTGCTTATTTTGTATTGTATACCTATTTAAGTCATATAATTTCAGAATTTAAACAAGTCCTATAAGATCTGAACTTCTAAATTTGAAAATAAGTCACTGCTAAAAATTGTAAGATCTCTTTATATTCATTTGAAGAAAAGTGAAATGGATTTTAAAACTTTCTCTTTGACAGGCAGTAGCTCAAATCAACTTTCTTAAAAGCACTTCTAGCTCAAGTGCAAAAAAGTAATAAAAGCTCATTTGTGTATGATGGTGTTTATATGAAATAAATGTGAGCTGTAGCATAAAAGTATAATTAGCAAATTAATCAATCAAAGTGTAAGGATTCTTCTTATACTTTAATATTGATTTATAGATCATGTGCAGCAAAATATAAAGTTTTGACTTAGCTTGGTGCCCTCTTAAGAAATGCAAAATTCAAACATGCTTCAATATATTGTCATTTTTTTAGGAAAGTAAATTATTTTAATAAAAATAACACAATATTTTAAACAATGGGAGTACGATCAGAACCCTAATTCATTTAACACATACCTAAGTGACCCCACTATGTCCCAGGAACTGTTCAGTTTAGGGACACAGCAGTGAACAAACAGAACAAAAATATCTGGCCTAATAAAACTTAAATTCAGGGTAGGAGAGTAAGAATATAGTCATCCCTTGATATCCACATGGGGTATTGGTTCTAGGAATCCCCATGGATACTAAAATCAGTGAACTCTCAAGTCCCTTATACAAAATGGCATTGTATTTGCATATAACCTATGCACATCTTGCTGTACACTCTAAATCTCTAGATTACTTATAATACCTAATACAATGTAAATGCTATGCAAATAGTTGTTATACTACATTTTTAAAAAATTATTTCATTTTTTTATTGTGGTATTGGCTTTTGTTTTTTTCCTTGAATATTTTCAACCATGGTTGGTTGAATCTATGGAAGCTGCAGGTACGGAAGACTGACTGTATAAACAAACCAACTAAATAAAAGTTCTATGGACAAAAATAACAGAAAAAGTGACAAAGTGAAAGGGTTGAGATTTTAAGTAGGTTGGTTAGGAAAGTCACTGAGTAGGTAATTGAATGTGAAAGTGTCTAGACAATTTTGTAAAGGCATACAAAGAAAATGGGGCAGGAGTTGGAGGGAGAAGTAGAGCCAAAATGTGTGTTTGTTTTTAGAAAGGGAAAATAACAATGTTTGCACACTAATGTGAATGATTATCTGTAGAAAATATAAAACCGATGATGCAGGAGAAGGGAGGATAATTGTTAGAGTAAGGTCTTTGAGTAGGTATAAGGAAATACACTGTAAACTGGAGCAGAGCTGGCCTTGGATAAAAGATGGACCATCGAGGCCAGGTGTGGTGGCTCATGCCTGTAATTGCAGCACTTTGAGAGGATGAAGCAGGCAGATTGCTTGAGCCTAGGAGTTCAAGACCAGCCTGGGCAACATGGCGAAACCCCAACTCTACAAAATATAAAAATTAGCCAGGCGTGATGGTGTGCACCTGTAGTCCCAGCTACTTGGGAGGCTGAGGCAGGAGGATCACTTGAGCCCAGGAGGCAGAGGTTCCAGTGAGGTGCAATTGTGCCACTGTACTACAGCCTGGGCAACAGAGCAAGACTCTGTCTCAAAAAAAAAAAAAAAAAGATGGACAGTCACTCCATAGCATCAGGAGAAAGAGTAGAGTACATGGTATGGTATAATGGAGGCAGATGATACACCTGGTAGAAGTTCTCTTCTATATACTTTAAATTTCTCAGAGAAACAACAAGATCAAGGTTATCAGCTGAGAAAGGGCTAGGAAAGGAAGTGATGGGGGTTTTAGGAGGGAAAAAGCATGAAGCAGTCATCTAAGGGAACTGCAAATGTGAAAGGACTAGGGACCTGTGGCATGATTATCCAGGATGCATTAAGGGCTAGGTGCTATTTACCCATAACAAGACTAATAATAAAACTTACTACTTTAAAAACCTTATTAACACTTTTAATGACAAAATATAACATTATCATTTATTTCAGTGTAAGTGAAATCTTTTCTGCCATTTTTAGTTAAAATTATGCCTCCAAACTTCAAAGAGGCCACCCAGAGTTCAGTTATTCAAGTATTATTCCTTGGGTCTTAATATATATATAATATCATATGTATTCCCTTTTTCATTTCCTCACTCTAATTATGCACATGCAAAAAACACAAATATGTGTGTGTGTGTCTATATATATATATATAAATATATATATATATATATATATAATCCCCTAAAACCTACTGTGAGAATTCATATGCCTAAACTAATTTAGAAATGATAAAAAAAATGTCTAGAGTAATCAATAATTGAAATATAATACATGTGTGAGAAAGCACGATAAAATCCAAAAACATGGGAGGGAAGATTGGAAGCAGGAGGACAATAATTCCATGTACTAAGGCAAAGATTACAACATTAACTTGGCAACTTACTGCTGATCGATCTAGAAAGAACTGATGAAACTCAAGGAAGATGCGACGAGTTTCTTTGGAATTGGTATGTTTATACAGGTCTGAATAGAGATAACAGAGCTGTAGTGGAGAAACGAATGAAAAAGACAATGAGGAACCATGGAAAATGTAATTTGCTAGTTCATCATTAAGTAGGAATGTCTGGAACAGGTAGGTCACCATAAACGATGTAGTTATTACTATATAAACAGGTCTTTAAAAATAATGTTTTAATTATCTTTCATATCTGTCTTTATATGGAAAACTGAAAGAAGTCTGCCCACTCATCGTATAGATAGGAAAAGTTCTATGGCATATGAATCAACAGAAGAACTCTGAATCTGCTAGATTGTAAAATATATTACCAAAGTTGCAGGGTCAAATTGTGAAACTACATGGTGTAAGAAAACAGCCAAATGAGCCGGGCGAGATTTTAGTAATTCAATGCTCTGGAAACAGCTGCACTGTCCATTGATCTAGAGGAAGAAATGATTATGCATCAGTAACTCCAACATACAAATACTAAATGCAAAGTAGGCTCAACTGAACATAGTTATCCAAATTTCACTTTGATCTCCCTATAAAAAATTTCACTAAAATGTATTAGCAACAGAAGCTATGGAATCTCTGAACATTAACCACCTCTTGGGGATAGGTTAGAAGAAAGACCACTTTGGGAGAACGGAAATTTAGGAGATGATTATCAAGTAGCTCAGATGCATACAAATCAGTATGTAAAAAACAGTCTAACAACATTTCTAGAAATGCAGTGGAAGGCTTTTTGCCCAATCATAAAATAGCTGTTTATCCTTTTCTTCTGGGCTAATTGCAGAAATGGTGGGAAATGAAGTTGTATGATTTTAAGTAAGACAAATCCTTGAATATTTGTATAATCCCTAAATATACTGAACACAGAAAACAATAATAATGTAAACTAGCATCACAATTTTCATATTCCCAAATCATTCTAAAGACCAGCATTACCCCCAACTATCAAACCAGACAAAGGTATTACAAAAAGAAAAACTACACACCGATATCCCTCATCAACAAAGATGTAAAAAATCCTCAGTAAAATAATGGCAAATTGAAACCGACAATATATAAAAGGCATAACACATCATGACCAACTGGGGTTCATTCCAGGAATGCGAGACTAGTTTAATATTCTAATATCAATCAGCATAACTTACCATATTAATAGACAATCAGAAAAACCACATAATAATCTCAATCAACAAAATTCAACATCCAGTGATGATAAAAACTCTCAGCAAACCAGGAGTATTCCTTAACTTAATAACGCTTAACCTTATAAAGAGCCTCTAAAAAATACTTATAGCTAACATCATACTTAATGATGAAAGACTGAGTGTTTTCTCCCTAATATCAGGAATAAGGCAAGCATGTCTTGTCACTCTGATTCAACCTCATACTGGAAGTCCTAGCCAGTGCAATAAAGGCAAGAACAAGAAATAAGAGATAAACAGCTTGAAAATAAGGAAATAAAAACCATAGACAACATATTTATCTATGTAGAAAACTCCAAAAGACTTATTTTTAAAAGCACCAAGAAATAGTAAGTGAATTTAGCAAGATCACAGGATACAAGGACAAGAATCTAGCTAATCATATTCCTTTATAGCACCAATGAACTGGGATTTGAAATTTTTTTTAAAAATACTATTTTAAGAAACACACTCAACCCCAATAAAATGAAGTACTTAAATATAAATCAATGACCTCTCACTGGCTTTAAATGCAAGGTCGTTTCTGTTGGTCAAAGCTAAAATAAGCAATTAACCCAAGGAGCTATTAGTTCTAAGGTTTAGCTTCAAATCCTTACAAATATTATCTTAATCTCCAGAAAGTGCTCATTTTTGCAACAAATCAGACATTGCAGAAAAGTAATAATTTATTTTTTAGAAAGAAAAAAGTCATCACCTGTTCATGTTCAGTACCAAAATCATCATCTTCTGCTCCAATAATATGAGGTGCTATACGGGTGGAGGGACTTCCGACAAGTGATTGAGTGTCCTGGCAACATTCAGGGAAAAGAAACAGAAAAATTATCTGGTGGTCAAATTTAGAAAAAGAATAAAGCCAACCCATCAAAAAGACATGGTTCACTTAAATGGTGAGATTTCTTTTTGTTTATTTCCTTTGAAGTACTTTATTTTCAAAGTAGGGGTTCACAAATTTTCAAGGCCATGAACCACTCCAGCAGAGAAAAAGACCACACAACAAGTTTTTTTTAGGGGGGAAAAAAACATTCCCCTTGGAAACAGTAAATATCTTTTGCTCACTATACACTTGGTTATCTGACTCTTAACACTTTCTGTACACTTCTGTACATTCTTTTATTGATTCATACACACTTAGAACTTCTTACAGAAAAAAATAAAGTTGGCTTACATAAATGGTTACAATTAAAAAATTAAAGAAAAAGTGAATGAAGGCAATAGGACAAAGGAAAAATAAGAGCAGAAATGATAAGGCAAAGTTAGCAGAGAGGTTAATATACCTGAGAAGTACTAACCCAAGATTTCCATTAATGATACATAATTGAAGGCTATCATCGAACTCTATTTTTTCATTTTTAATTAATTTTCATAAATGTATAATGCAGGGTTTCTCAACTGTGGCACTGTTGACATTTTGGGCCATAGAGTTCTTTGCTGTAGGGGCTAGCCCGTGCATTCTAAGACATTTAGCAGCATCCCTGACCTCTATGCACCCACCAGATGCCAGTTGCAGCCTCCCAGTCCTAGACATCAAAAACGTTTCCAGACATTTGTCAAATGTCCACATAATCACTCTTGGTTGAAAAATCACTGATATAATGCTCTAAAATCATCAAGTAATCTCACAAACACTGCTATAGAAACAAAGATAACAAAATTCTAAGAATAAATTGTAGGTTGTCAGATAGTTCCCCATGCAATAGCTCCTCCATTTGTCAACTCACAAAGTTGGATTCAGCACAAAAACAGCAGTACAGAGGCATTAATATATAAAATAATAAACATGGGTGCTGGGCACGGTAGCTCAGGCCTGTAATCGCAGCACTTTGGGAGGTCAAGGAGGGAGGATCACTTGAGGCCAGGAGTTTGAAACCAGCCTGGGAAAAACGAGACCCATCTCTAAAAAAAAAACAAAATAAATTAGCCAGGCGTGGTGGCGTATGTCTATAGTCTTAGCTACTTGGGAGGCTAAAGTGGGTGCATAGTTTGAGCCCAGGAGTTTGAGGTTACAGTTAACCTCTGTACTGCAGCTTGGGCGACAGAGTAAGACCCTGTCTCATTCATACATATATACATACACAAATATATTCATACATATATACATACACAGAGTAAGACTCTGTCTCATTCATACATATATACATACATAAATACATACATACATACATATAGGATGTCTGAAGACCATACGCACTAAAATTAAAGATCATATAGGATTGGGGAATAAAACTTTTGGAAGAAATAGGAAAAAAATGAGTTTGGCTTAAATCTGACAGCAGTTTAACATTGCAAGATCTGGATGGAGTTCAGCAAAGAAGGGTGGGCCTATGATTTGAGAGTCATTTGCACAGCAGTTATAGCTGAAGTTGTATAAACAGATCCACAAGTTTTAAACTGAGTGAATAATATGTACCTGTAGTTTTTCCTCCTAGTGTTGCAATACTACATATTGAGTCTCCTAAACACAATTCTGCCTTTTAACAACTCTTATTATTTTCTTTAACCTCAAGTCTTTAATATTCCAAAAAAAAAGAAATCAGGTGAAACCGGCCGGGTACTGTGGCTCATGCCTATAATCCCAGCACTTTGGGAGGCTGAGGCAGGTGGATCACCTGAGGTCAGGAGTTTGAGAACAGCCTGGCCAACATGGCGAAACTCCGTCTCTAAAAAAAGAAAAAATTTAAAAATTTAAAAAAAGAGGTGAAACAACATGAATTAGTTTAGAGCAGTAGTCAGACAATTTGATTTTATAACTGATTTGATGTCTCTGATTTTTCGATAGTCTTTACGTTGCTGACAATAAAAACATTACAAAATGCTATTGTATCTTTTACTACAAAACTGTAAATAAATCTAATTAGAAAATAAAATCAGACGCTTAAAAGCATGCAATTAAGAATATGTAAGATCGAACAATTCTACTTCTTGATGAACACCCGCAAAAACTGAAGGCAAGGCAGCATATTCACAAAAGCAAAAAGTGGAAGCAATCTAAGTACCCACTGATAAACGGACAGATAAACAAAATGTGGTGTATATACATGCCATGGAATATTATCTGGTCTCAAAAAGGAGAGAAATTCTGACACATGCTACAATATGGATGAAAGCTGAAGACATATGCTAAGTGAGAGAAGCCAGTCATGAACGAATACACGTTGTATCATTCTTTTTACATGAGTATCTAAAGTAGTCAAACTCATAGAGACAGAAAGTAGAATGGTGGCTGCCAGGGGCTAGGGGGAAGGGGGAAATGTAGACTTAGCGTTTACTGGGTACCAAGTTGCAGTTGGAGAAGATGGTTGGCAGTGATGGTCGCACAACAATGTGAATATACTTAATGCCACTGTACACTTAAAAATGGTTAAACTAGTACATTTTATGTTACCACCACGACAAATACTAAGGAACGTAAGAATACTTACAAACCATGGAATATCTCTTGACTTAATTCAAATCTTTAAGCTTCTTTAATAAATTTTAATTTTTTTTTCCAAAAAATAAAAAATAAAATATGTAAACATCAGATGTGTCTGTACCATACTTTAAGTATAAGGAAAGCCAAAGACAGCACTATCATTGCATGGATTTCATACTCACAGTGTCCTGAATTGTTTCACTTTTCTCTGGGTTTTCCTCTAGATAAATCCTTTCTTTTGGGCCACTCTTGGGACTCTAATGAAAAAAACAAGATCTTCAGTTCATTTCAATAGGCACACCAAAAGGAGATGAGGGAAAAAAGTGTGAAAAAAATTGTTCTGAATTTCATATTTGTATTTACAACTACTAAATATCTTTCATAAAATACTTGGTTCTGCTACTTTTTCCTTACTTTGGCAAGTCACTTATTCTCTCACCTTTTCAATTTTATGTTGATAAACAATACAGAATCAACGAAACAGTTTCACCTAATCTCCAGGCCTGGAGGTTACTTTTCTACCAAATAACTAGATATATTGCATACCTCAAACTCATTATGTCAAAATCAAACTCTCTTTATTTATATTCCTTAATCCTTACCTTCTCAAACTATCCTTTCTATCCAAGTTAAAAGCATTTTGCCCTACTTATAACAATTAAGCTTCTACTATTCTGTTACTCCCTTCATGTGAAAGGTGGATTTTAATACATTTATATGGTATTATATAATACCTAATACAGTTGTTCTTCAGTGTTTGAGGGGGAATGGATGCTCAAGTCCCTGATATAAAATGGTATAGTATTTGCAAATGCAAATCTTCTATATATTTTAAGTCATCTCTAGATTACTTACAATACCTAATACAGTATAAATGCTGTATAAATAGTTGTTATACTGTATTGTCTAGGGGATAATGACTAGGAAAAAAGTCTGTGCATATTCAGTACAGATGCATTTCTATTCCTGAATATTTTGATCCATGGTTGGCTGAATCCACAGATGCTGTCCACAAATACTGAGAACTGACTGTATAAAATATAAACTATATGAGATGCAGAAACTCACTTTGTGGAGATGAGGAACACCCCCAAAGCAATGGGAGACATTCTTTAGAGCAACAAAAATGAGGAACCAGAGACCTAACGAGTGCCAATAGGGAAGATACATTTTACCTATGCATATACCAAGATATCTTGGTGGTATCACAAGATATTTCTGTTACCAAGAGAAAATAGCAGTTTCAAATGTATGCCCCACCTTGGAGAAATGAATGACTTTCAGGTCTTGGGACAAGATATATAAAAGATTAGAATAATTCTGTCACAAAAAGCAAGAAAGCTATCAAAGATATTAGAGGGGCATGTCAAAAGAACACAGGAGAAAATTTGAGGATGCTCCCACCAAGAAAGGAAAAGAGTAACTCATACTGAAATCTATGAGTTCAAAATATTACACACATATACTCTTCCCACTTGTCACCTTTGGAGTTTGTAAGAGTATCATCTCTCCTGAAAAGACTCTTCTGAAAAGAATCAAGAGAAGTATTTACGCTACATTTTCTGCATAAGCTATATTTTAGGGTAACCTATTAGCTAGTAAGGGAAATCATTTCTTGTAACATAACTCAATGTAATAAATACAGAAATAATGACAAAATTATAATAATATCCTTTTGAAACGCTGAATTAAACTATGGATCTAGGCATTTTGATCATGAATGGCATGTGAAAACATTTCATAAAAGCTTGGGGGCCAGGCATGGTGGATCACACCTGTAATCCCAGCACTTTGGGAGGCCGAGGCGGGTGGATCATGAGGTCAGGAGATCGAGACCATCCTGGCTAACATGGTGAAACCCTGTCTCTACTAAAAATACAAAAAAAAATTAGCCAGGCGTGGTGGCTGACACTTGTAGTCCCAGCTACCTGGGAGGCTGAGGCAGGAGAATGGCGTGAACCCAAGAGGCGGAGGTTGCAGTGAGCTGAGATTGCGTCACTGCACTCCAGCCTGGGTGACAGAGCGAGACCCCATCTCAAAAAAAAAAAAAAAAAAAAAAAAGCTTAATAGGGAACGTTATAATGAAGGCGATCATGCTGACATCACCTAAACACCTTAAGCTTACAACCACAGTAAGACAGCCATTCACATCCTGATGTGATATAATGAGATGTACACAGTATCATCTATGAATTATTCCAAATAACAACTATCAAACCTAATGTGATCAAGACTTGTAGATTTAACTAGGAGTTTTAAGAAAATCTAGATATAGGAACATGTCATACGACACCATGAAAATATAATTAGAAAATGGATTGTTTTACTGAACATATGACCCAATTTCTTTAACAACAACAACAACAAAAGGCCAAGGAAAAAAAAGAAGGAAACTATTATAAATTATAAAGACTTAAAATGACTTATCAACCAATGGCAATATGAAAGCCTTGACTGGATCCTGAATCAAATAAACTGTAAAAAGATCATTATAAAACAAGGTAATAAAATTGTGTATTGAGAAAATACTAATTCTTAGGATTTGATAATATTATAGCTATATTTAAAAAACTTCTTATCTCTTAGAGAGCGACATACTAATAAACTAATGCCTTGGATTTACTTTAATCTGGTGTTTGGAGGATGTGAGGAATAGGGGGTACAAGCAAAACTGCTGAGACTAGGTACTCAGGGACCTGAGGAGGATTATGTTAGTCTTTACTTTTAAAAATTTTCCAAAATGATTTTTCAAAATATCACTCACAAACTGAAAATCAAAATGATAGATGCTCTGAATTTTAGATGATGATTTGTTACCAAGTTGCTTCTCTTGTGAAAACTGGGTATCACGGCATTCTTTAAAGCCTTCTCCAAGGTAAGCAAAAGCAGGGAACTTTCACAAACACCACCAGGAAATTATTTTATAAAAATGAGAAGACAATGAAAAAAGTTAAAAGCACTGATTCAAAAGATAAAATGTAAAATAAAACAACAACAACAACAAAAGCAGACTGGTTCCTCCATACTTACAATACAATCGAAACAAACATTCAAATCCATAAGCTAAAAGCAACACATCTTTAGCCTCAAACAGACACTTGTAGAAATTAAACCTGTGTGTTATGTATTCAGAAGATAGCCTAGCTTGGACTTTAGCATTTCTCACTCAGATTTCCACAATATTCATTTATTTATTTGGCCTCAGTTTCCTCATCTATGAAATGGTGATGCTGCTTTTTTAAGATTATTATGAGTGTTAAAAAAGAGTATCTGTAAAGCATTGGGTACAACCTCTGGCACAAAGTAGGTATTGAATAAATGCCAACTATTATCCATTCAGCACACATTTGTTAAAGTTCCTATTAAGCCAAGCAGTCTTCTTTTCTTACAGATCTCCCTCTTTACTCCAAATTATTTTCCACAGATACGTTTCTGATGGTGTCTCTCTTCTGCATGCAAGATAAAGCCCCCTTTATTCATTGATTTCGTGTATTCAAATACTAAGTATCAATTACATGTCAAACAGTCTTAATTGATTGGAATGCCTATTTCTATACTAAACAATTCACTCTTTTTTTTTTTACCCACCCCCGAGACGGAGTCTTGCTCTGTCACCCACGCTGGAGTGCAATGGCGCGATCTTGGCTCACTGCAACCTCCACCTCCCTGGTTCAAGCAATTCTCCTGCCTCAGACTCCGGAGTAGCTGAGATTACAGGCGTGTGCCACCATACCCAGTTAATTTTTTTTTTTTTTTTTTTTTTTGTATTTTTAGTAGAGACGGGGTTTCACTATGTTGGCCAGGCTGGTTTTGAACTCCTGACCTTGTGACTGGCCTGCCTCAGCCTCCCAAAGTGCTGGGATTACAGGTGTGATCCACCGCTCCCAGCCAACAATTCACTCTTTTATAAGGTTATATTTCTAAGTCACATGTTTTATTGTAACGTTCCTCTAAATACAAGATAAAATTCAAATTTCTCATTCGTATCATTTGCTCTGAATGCCTACAATTTGCTACACTTTGGAAACATGAAGTCAGACAAGACAGTCCCTCTGCTCTCAAGGAACTTCCCATCTCATGGTAGGGACAAGCCATGAAAACAGCGAGGAGATGCAGCACTAAAATAAAAAGAAGAGCACGAGAAGCCTTCCCAAAAGCAGTATGTACCGCTAGCTAGAACAAGTTGAAGCCCTTTATAACCTGGACTCATGATTTTTGGCTTCTAAGATAATCTCTAGCCATTCCATCTATAACCCTAATATGCCAGGTTGCCCAAAAATTTTCACTGCTCTCTCAAAATGTTATGCATTTTCATACCTCAGTGCTTTTGTTTATATTTAGATTACTGGTATTTTGGAGCTAGGTGGAAGTAGATCACCTATTGCCTGAATAAGTTTGGAAAGTTAGTTAAATCCCTTTGGCCTCAATTTTTTCTTTTGTAAAGTTACAGTAACAACAGTACTACTTCATAAGGCTATTTTGAGAATTAACTAAGGAACATAAAACCTTATCACTGTGTATGGGATATATACCCAACAAATATTAGCGACTACCATTTTTTCCTTGAGCCCAAATTGAAATTTTCCATTAAAACCTTTAGCTAACCCAATCACAAGACTCCTATCACAATCTTAAAAAAACAAAACAAAACAAAACAACCCACAAATCCTCAGTTTGTTTTTTGCATGAGGAACTGGGTCATTGGGCCTAAGCCTCAAGAGACAGCCTGAATGATGGCTTAGACCATGGCTTCCTTTTTAAAAAACAAAACAAAACAAAACAATCCCCCAACAGCAACCTTCAATAAGAGAGAAACTTCACATTGTTAAATAGCAGATGTGTGTATATGTAACAAAAGTCCCAAGAAGTGACACCTCTTCTATATGCAAAGCACTGTATTTCCTATCCTTTTTTTAAAAAAGAAGTAAACCCACAAAATTGATTTCATGACCCACAATTACGAAACATTCATTCAAACTTCTTCCCTCATCACTTTTAAAGAGGGTGATCTACATTTAAGTCATTATTCCTATCACTGCATACAATTTACAAAGTATTGCTGAGTAAGTAACACTGAACTTAGCTGTTAAGTATTCATATGTCTATGGTGCTACATCATATTCAGCTTAAAATGTTTTATTATCATCTTAACAGATATTCATGTTCATCTGGCAGTTTCTGGGTTAATCAAGAAAGTGCTGTTACTAAACCTGGGCTATTAACTGAAGCCTATCTAACAGGACTAAGGTTTTTCCTCTTGGTAATGGCAAAGTGCCCCATGATTCAAGACTGAGTCACTCTGACCACAAATGGAATATTAACATGCTCTTAAAGATATCAACAGTTGGTCTCTCGGTTCAGTAAGAATGCACTGGCATTAGTAACTTCTCTACCCACAAACAAGACGCCTGCTGGGAAATTCCATCCCTGTAAAAGAAACAGTTGGCAATGGGTGTTCAAGGGAAAAAGTGAACTCTGGAATTAAAAGTTTATATACAACAGTATCCAGATTTCTGTTTATCAAATTGGTACATTAAAAACGGGGATGGTAAAAAGTGCTAAGACACCTCTAATTCACATCACTTAAAATCAAATCTACAAAGGGGCTGTAAAGAAGAATACAGAAGAAAAAAGATTTATAACACTGAATGCTTACATCTGCATTGTCACTACTGGGCCGAGAAGCATCTCCACTGCTACAGTCAGTCCTGCCCAGTCCATCTCCAGGATCTGTTTCTGCCTCACTGACTGTTAGGGTGTCCCCTAAAGGTCTGGAGGGTGTAACTACAGCTCCATCCTAAAACAGATTAAAGAAAAACACACGCACACAAACACATAAAAGAAAACTTTCATTACTTGCTGCATAAAGAAATAGAATGGTACTACAATCTACATGGAGACTACTAAAAGTTGGACATTCTGGTATGTTCAAGTATGTTTAAAATTCTATGAGTAAAATCCATAAATAACTACTAATTCCGGTATTCTAAAATGTCATGACCTTAAAGACAGGGCAAGTGATATTTTGGTAAAAAGAATATAAGTTCAAATTTCTAAATATAGGAAAAGGTAAAATGGTTGGTTAATTTATATAATTTATATTGTCTGCTCATTAATAAAGGTTATTACCCTATAGTTTCTTGTTAACTACCTTCCAATGCTTCAGAGTGTCAATCAATGGCCAATTCTGGGACATAATGCTATAACATAAATTATTATAAGCATTTAGATCAGGTTATAAGCATTTATTTATTTATTTAATTTGAGACAGAGTCTTGCTCTGTCACCTAGGCTGGAGTGCAGTGGCAGGATCTCGGCTCACTGCAACCTCCGCCTCCATGGTTCAAGCCATTCTCCTGCCTCAGCCTCCCGAGTAGCTGCGATTACAGGCGCACACCACCAAGCTTGGCTAATTTTTTTATTTTTAGTAGAGTCGGAGTTTCACCATGTTGGCCAGGATGGTCTCAAACTCCTGACCTCAAGATGATCTGCCCACCTCGGCCTCCCAAAGTGCTGGGATTACAGGCGTGAGCCACCGTGCCTCGCCAGATTATAAGCATTAAGATCGCTATCCAAACAGGGTAAGAATATTATATTTGCCTAGTAATAACATAAAACTGTCAACATTACTGAGGTGTAATACTCAAAATGTGACATCGCTAGTGGGACTGAAAGTAATGAAAAAAAAATGGAATGAAAAGTACACTAAACCAGGATGTCAGGGTACCTTACATACTGTATGGCCTTGTATAGGTGATTTAACCAGTTTAGACCCTACGTTTCTCAACTATAATATAATTTTTTTAAATCAGAAAGTAAGCAGATTAGGCTAGATGATCTCAAAGAATTGTTTTGTGAATATGCAGCCTTCCCTTCAGACTTAACTCAGGAATAGTGATAAATAAACAGCTTTTACTTATTTTAAATGTATAGGCAATTTATCTACTTTGCATTAAGATGGAGTACAAGGTGCTTTACATATCCCAAATCTGAGTATTACAGAATATAAGTCTGGTTAACATATAAATGCTGAGCTTTTTTTTTCTTATGAGACCATTATCTCTATATTGCTGTATAGCTTATACAATACAGCTTATACAATATACAATACAGCATATAGCTATATTGCTATATGCTGTACAGCTTATAACTACACAGCAAATTCTACTGAAATCTATTTTTAAATTACAATAAAAATATAGTCATTAAGAGTATGAATGTGCTTTTAAATCCTCAGACTGGGTTTGAATTCTAGTTCTATTACTTTGCAGCTATATGACCTCAGACAAGTCATTTAATCTCTCTAACTCTCTCTAAGTATATACGTAAACTGGAGGAAAACAACCATAAGTAACCTCAGAGATGTTATGCAAATTAAATAAGAAAATGCTTGTCCATATATTTAGTTCAATGCCTGTCGTTTTAAAATCTTAAATTCCTACTTAAAAACGTATCAACTGCCATTCTGTTTTAAGATGGCAGAATGAACCACAAAAAATATAAATATATATATCTAAATACATTTTAGTAGTTTGTCACATCAAAGCAAAAGCACTCAATTCTTTTTTAAATTATTATGGAACAAAGAAATGTGATCTTATGAGCAAGCAAACAATCAGACGCCCACATTTATTTTTGTTAATCATTACTTCTGTAACATCCTTAACAGGACATCCTGTTGTCCTACGCTAGAAAAATAACTTTAAAAAAGGCAACTGCAACATTCTCTGACACATTCCCAGAAGAAAATTCTCCTGCAAAAAGTTGGGTAGCACTTGTAATAGTGATGCTACCTGAGCAGAGCCTGTGGCTTTGGATAACTGCTCTTGCAGCTGAGGAATGTGTTTCTTGGCCTCTTGGATCTCTTTTAGCAATCTTTGGGCAGGTGTTCGGTTGTAATCTTCCTGCAATAACTGAAAAGTTATAAAAATATTTTCAGAATTAATTACTTATGTAAAAAAGATACAGAAATAGTCCATTCTTAATCAATAATATAACTAATGGCATTGGTTACAATACTGCTTGATTGTGACTATGATAAACACCAACTCAACCATGCCCACTCACGTTTTTATTGGCCTGTAAACAGCCCTACTTCTCATTTAATACCTGTAGCCGTTCCTGTTCTTTCTGTAACATTTTTCTCAGAATTTCTACTTTCTGGTTATGAACCACATTGTTTTCCTCCTAGAAAAGAAAAAGATAAAAAACAAACAACAACCAGTATAGAGAAAATGAAGCTAAAATAAATAGAGAAAATGTGACATACGAAGTTCTGCCTCGGCTCCAATTATCAATACTTACTAGGTTTTTATTTCTGGGTTATGTGGACAGGCTTTTAGACATGACACTTATAAGAAACTGCAAGGAAATGTCTGCCCTTCTATTTCATTTTTACTAAACTGGATTCAAGAGAACATTAAATGTTGATATTGGAGAAATGAAGTTGTCTTAGTATAAGAATAGTATCTTTCACTTTCCCTCATTTGGATCTTTACTATCAATCCCCATGCATAGCTCAAACTCCCAGTACCTCTTACCTGAAATATGAAGACAGCTCCCTAATTCATCACCCATCATCCCTCCTTGTTTCACAACCCTATAATATTTTACCAAATTAGTCTTCCTATAATCCTAGGATAATCATGTACTCTATTGCTTCAAAAGAAACAACATTGAATGGATTCTTACTGCTTATCTAGTTACATGTAAATTAGCTTGGGAGATGTGACTTTTCAAAATATATAGTCAACCTACTATTTTCAAGTTCATCTCCCACTAAGCACATCCTTAACAGGCACCAACTGAACAAAAATCCTAGCTACTTCTCCACAACATTTGATGCTTTCTTGGCTCCTTCTATTTATTGTTCTTCTTCTGTGTGCTTTCTCCCTCCTTTGAATCCTCATAGAACTTAGTATTTTTTTGCCCTCATAATGTCTACATTCTGCCTTGTATTATAGTTACTTGTATACTCTTGATTCAATCTCAATCAACAAAGCTTTGTTAAGCACCTTCTACATGCTGAGCAATAATTCAGTACTGGAAACATAACAGTAAACAAAATAAACAAAAATCCCTGCCCTCCTAAAAGTACACATTCTAAGATGACTATAATCTTGAACATAGAGTACCTTAACTACATTTTTGTGGGTGGCACATTGGTTTACATATGACAGGTGTTTAATACTTGTTAAATTAAATCTGCTATGACAATATTCTAATCATTCCTATTATGTAATTTTTATATTAGTAAATCGTTTTCTAAAGTCTTAAATTTAATTAGTTCATCAGCCGAATACTTGAAAACTCTCAATATAAAGTAAACACATCCTTATAAGACTGAGTATTTAACTAAGAAATTTCCCCATTCTTACCCCCATGAGCACAGGACTAGTGATTCTCTCCATATTCCCAGATGCTCCAGGTGAATGAGGAGATGTCATGATGGGAGACATATGTCCAATGGCTGATGGCTCTACTTCAGAGTCAGCAAGTGGAATCTGGGGCGACCCAGGTGGGCGTCCCTGAACAGTGAGAGCTACATAGGAACCAGCTTCGGGTGGGGAGATGGAAAAAGGGAAGGGAAGGAAAAATAACATTGTCAAGAAACTTTTTATACCATTTTACTACTTAATCTTCGATAGTTCTAAAAGATCCAGTTATATAAGACTGTCCCATCATCTGCTAATCACGTCTCCACAGAAAAAAAAAAACTAATTTGTCATTTCTCTTTTATGACTGTCCTAAAAATCCAAAAGAATGATGCTGTTTTCAGATAGCAAGTTACTACTAGTAAGATAAGATATTACTTAAAAGCAAATAAAATGTATAATTCCAAGAATATATTTTCTTAATTTAGAGGAGTGTTAAGATCAACCATCTATTAGTGGCTATGTTTAATTAATTTCTTAAATGTAAATTTGTTAAATCTTCTTTTTTTTTTTTTTAATTAGGGTCTCACTTTGTCACCCAGGCTGGAGTGCAGTGGCACGATCTCAGCTCACTGCAGCCTCGACTTCCTGAGTTCAAGAAATACTCCCGCCTCAGCCCCCACAAGTAGCTTTGATTTTTTTTTTTTTAAAGATGGGATTTCGCCATGTTGCCCAGGCTGGTCTTAAACTCCTGAGCTCAAGTGATCCGCCCGCCTCGGCCTCCCAAGGTGCTAGGATTACAGGTGTGAGACATGGCACCTGGCCTAGATCTTCATATTTTAAGATGATACTAACTAGGCAGGGTTTAGTGAATATGATAGAATATAAAATGCAATTTTAAATTAACTTTACAAAATGAGTATGACCAAAAAATATTCCACAATAACAGGGAAAAACACAATCAATAATAAGTAGTAAATTTTAGTAGAAAATATTTGGAGGAATGGACAGGAATTCGTTAGACATATTACCAGGTCGGGGGGAATCTAGACAGCAAAAATCACCATAATCAGGCCGGGCGTGGTGGCTCATGCCTGTAATCCCAGCACTTTGGGAGGCTGAGGCGGGCAGATCACGAGTTTACGAGATCAAGACCAGCCTGTCTAACATGGTGAAACCCCATCTCTACTAAAAATACAAAAAATTAGCCGAGCGTGGTGGCACATGCCTGTAGTCTCAGCTACTAGGGAAGCTGAGGCAGGAGAATCGCTTGAACCTGGGAGGTGGAGGTTGCAGTGAGCCAAGATTGCGCCACTGCACTCCAGCATGGGTGACAGAACAAGACTTCGTCTCAAAAAAAAAAAAAAAAAAAATCACCATAATCAGAGTCAGTAATAGACATGGCAAAACTTTTTTTTAGATATTTCAATAGAACTTTTAAATGTATTTCACACTTGTCTCCCAATTTAACCCTCCCATGGAAATCATTATCAATTATTTCACAGTGTTTTGGTGTTCTAAAAACTATTTTTGCTATGTATAATAGTCACAAGTGTTATGATTTGGAGGAATTTTAGGTATAAACACTTTCTAAGGCTCTTCAATCTTATTGCTCTCTATCAGAAAGTCATCTATTATATCTCACTTGCCTATGTATTTGCCTATAATAGCTTCCTAGCTTTTCCCTTCCTTTCTTTAGCTGTTTCTAAACTGCTCTGGTTTGATATCACTTTTATTATATCCAGAATACGTATTAGAAAGTAGGACATGCAGGAACTCTGTTACATACACCCAGGCTTTAGGGATGTTAAATTTACATCTGTTTTGGATATGCAGACGTTTTTATGCTTTACTTTAAGTTTTTAGCTATGCCTTTACTATTGGATAAGTAATTTACCGCTAGAATCCCAGGATTTAATTTTTTAAGTAAAATTTATACTGGAATGAGCAAAAAATATAACCTAGAAAGCTAAAGAAATGTTTTTATACACCTCAGTGGGACATCAGGCATAAACTTATTAACATAAACCATATTTATGCAGCACACAACAATTTATAAATCACATTCTCATTAAATAAGTGGTCAAATTTATTCAAGTAAGGGGATCTAATTTTGATCACTGCACTCTTTTAAACTAAAGTTAAGAACGCTGATCAAAGTGACCATTTAGAGCACTGGTACTCTGATGAAAAAGTTTTAAAAATTTCATAGTTGCTTAACATAGCAGTAAAAAGGCCAAGAAAAAAGTTAGTTTATTAAACTTCTTCTGAAGATGCCCATCCACCCAATACAGAAAAATAGAATTAAATAAAACAGTAGTGATTCTGCTTGATCACAAACAACTATCTCTTGTTTCTAGTCTACTTTACTGTGGAATAATCTGATGCAGAAGATCATAAGTTCTTTTTTTTATTCCTTTTTAAAAAATTTTTCATTCAGTTCAAGCAGTCTCTCTTTTTTTTTAAGAGATACAATAACAAATACATACAGCCCAAACCAGGCCAGAACAAAGAAAAAGGAAGTTATATTTTAGGTGGTGGACTCTCATGTGACTTTCTTTACTTCTGTTACAACTGTCATGCTCTTTTCCATTCAATATGTGAAGTAATTAGAAAATATAAAATCTTGGCCAGGCATAGTGGCTCGTGCCTGTAATCCCATCGCTTTAGGAGGCTGAGGCAGGTGAGCCCAGAAGTTTGACAGCAGCCTGGGGAACATAGTAAAACCCTGTCTCTACCAAAAAAACAAAACAAGACAAAACAAAAAGCAAAAAACAAGGTGGGAGGATCACTTGGACCCAGAAGTTGGAGGCTGTAGTGAGCTGTAATTGCACCACTGCATTCTACAAGACCCTACCCTAAAAAAAAAAAAAAAAAAAAAGAAAATCTAAAATCTCTCTTGGAAAGCAGGTAAGGTTAAAGGGTAACAACAAAATGAAACCAAAGCCCAGGTTGGGGAAGATTTCACCTGACTCAGATTCAGACGACCCACCCCATCACCACCTGCCAGCAAAGCTCACAGGGTCACTGAACCTTCCATTCTCCCTGTGCAGATGGGAAAACTGAGGCCCTGTGAGTGGCTGAAGCCTGGCTTGCCCATAACTCACTGCCAGCTCGAGGTGTGTGAATCCACCTTTGACCCTGCAAGTGACGGGAGGTTAGCTGCAGACTCCCACTGCTTCAAGCCTGTTTCACCACGGAGAACTAAGTCCCAGTGGGCTATTTACTCAAACCCGAAGATCACAAATTCTTAACCCTAAAGATTTCCAACAGAAGATCGCTACTCTGGATTATATAATCATTTACTTATCTGAGGGAAAGTGATTGTACTAGATGATTTTTAAAGTTCCATTTCAGTTCATCACGCCATATGTCTGATTTCTCAACCTCGTTCCTCTCAGGTGACTCATGCATTTCTTTCAAATATATGTATCAAATATTACCAAGAATGACAGGAATATTATAATCAACCATATAAATGGAGTTGACAAAAGATAGCTATTAGTAAGTTAAGAGTTTTCACCTCAGATTTTCCTTCATTGCAGGGATCAGCAAACTCCAGCCAAGGGGCTAAACCAGGATCACAGACTTTTGGTAAATAGTTTTACTGAAGCACAGCTACACCCATTCATTTACATATTGTCTATGGCTGCTTTCATGATACAATGACAGAGTCGGTAGTAGACTATATAGTCCACATAGCCTAAATATTTACTATTTGGCCTATTACAGGAAATTTGCTGATCCTTACTTTAAGGGTTTCAGAAAACAATTAAAACTAAGAATAACATTCACCTACATTTGATTAGCTTCACCACCTCCAGATGATTTGAATGAGTCACCAGAGTTCCATTCACCTGTAAGAAAACGAAAGTAGTGTATGTCAGATACATTCTATTGAGACAATGGATAAAATGACTTCAGGAATGATCATACATAATATAACCAATATAATATAGTAATCACATTACATTATTTATGTATTTGATTCAATATTCATTTTCACACCATGATTCTACAGGGCATATTCAGCAACAAAATGAACTTAAACATAAACCAAGGCCTTGACATACAAAACATTACAACTTATTCACCATGACAAACGACAAAACATAACATGAAACAGATTTACAAATCCTTCACAGTGAAGGGCTCATACAAATAGAAAAGATCTCTTTGCTTTTAATTACCAACTCATCAATTTGTCAAAATTAATAATAAATAATTTTTAAAAATAAGTATTTCCACAATATTCAATTTGCTTTTAGTTTTTCAACCATGATCTAATCTTCACAAAGAAAACTAATTTTCAGACCAGCTAAATGTAGAAAATGTTATCCCGATTCTGAATTAAACCAAACAAATCAAGGCAAAACTATCAAATGTGGATTTAACATTAATTTTCTGATGAATTCTCTGATCCAAGTTTAAAATTCAAATATATCAGTGTAAAAAACAGAAGTACAAGTATATTCATCCTGCCCCATGAGATAGTTACTGTTAGCGATGACATTTAATTTTGGAGACACTTTTCTAGTATACACACACCAAATAGACACATAAACATTTTCCATTACAACTGGTTTTTTCCTGGAAAAAAAAAATAAAGCTCTTTTTTCACCGTATGGCAGCTATCTTTCAATAAAGGTACACACTGACCTAATCCATTCTTTTCAAAAGCTGCAAATGAAATATAATTTATTTCTCTGTCCCTCAGTTTATGCAGTTATGTAATAAAGCCAATACGAATTTCCCTGTACACATAACTTCACATTTTTACACTTATTTCCTCAGATAAGTTCCTAAAAGCAAAATTGCTTATCATGTTATATGCTTTCTTAAAGGCTTTTGATACATATTCACAGACTTTCATCCAAACAGGTTTTACCTAATTTATACTCACAACGAACTCATGAGAATAGTCATTTTACCATACCCAAACTATACTAAATGTGTATTACCAATCTTCAAATTTTCTGACAGCCAAATGTATTTTTCACCTATCATTTTTTTTCTTTTTTTTTTTTTTGAGACGGAATCTTGCTCTGTCTCCCAGGCTGGAGTGCAGTGGCATGATCTCGGCTCACTGCAACCTCCGCCTCCCAGGTTCAAGCAATTCTCCTGCCTCAGCCTCCCGTGTAGCTGGGACTACAGGTGCCGGCCACCACGCAAGGCTAATTTTTGTATTTTTAGTAGAGACGGGGTTTCACCATATTGGTCAGGCTGGTCTCGAACTCCCGACCTCAGGTGATCCACCCGCCTCAGCCTCCCAAAGTGCCGGGATTACAGGCGTGAGCCACCGCGTCCGGCTTCACCTATCATTTTAATTCCTTCTTCTTTGTTATCAGTGAGGTTGGCCATATCCCCATTAATATGTTATGTATTTCAATTACTTTAGGGAATTGCCTGATAAAATTCTTTGCCCATTTTTCTTTTAGAATATTTATTCCTTTCTTATAATTTAAAAGTGTTCTTTAAAATTAAGGATATCTGGTCTGTGATACGTTTCAAATATTTCTTCTAAATTATTTTTCATGGTATGTTTTCCTATGTAATAATAATTTGATTTTAAGTAATCAAATTAGTCAATTATTTCAAGAACAGTTACTGACTAACCCATTCTTTCTCTACTGATCTGAATTCAAAATCTATTTCTAGTCTCTCTGTTGTGTTCCACTGGTAGGTCTATATCTAGATTAGAGTCATACACATCTCCTCTCATACATACACATATATATAACATTTTTTTCTTTAGTGATTCTTACATCTTTATAAAGTTCATCTGGAAGAATAATCAGATTGACATCTACCACTATAATTCTATTTGCATATAGGTCAGATATCACTTATCTGAAATACCTGGTACCAGAAGAAGTGTTTTGGATTTTTTTGAAGTTTGGAATATTTGTATATACATAATGATACATCTTGGGGATGAGACCCAGGTTTAAATATGAGCCTTTTATGTTTCATATATACCTTATACACATAACCTGAAGGTAGTTTTCTACATTTTAAATACTTTTGTGCATGAAACCGAGTTTTTTGTTTTGGTTTGGTTTTATTTATTGTTTTTTAAAGATAGGGTCTCACTATATTGCCCAGGTCGAAGTGCTGTGGCTATTCTCAGGTATGATCAAAGTGCACTGCAGTCTCAACTCCTGCACTCAAGCAATCCTCCCACCTCAGCCTCCTGAGCAGCTAGTAATACAGGCTCAAGCTACTGTACCTGGTGAAACCAACTTTTGACTGTGACCCATCACATGAGGTCAGGTGTGAAATTTTCCATTTATGGTGTCACGTTGGTGTCAAAAAGTTGCAGAGTTGGGAGCGTTTCAGGTGTCAGATTAGAAATGTTCAACTTGTACTTTGATGAGAATTGCTTAATAACAGACTAATCTGGAGAGAAATGATCTTTCCAACACTGAATTACTCTCCTACTCAAGAACATATATTCCTCCATTACTTTCAATCCTTTTATTATGTCCTTCAGTAAAGGGTAATATTAATTTTAAAACAAATGAAATAAGTTTGTATAGTCAACAGATCTATCATACGTAGTATGATGCTTTTTATAAAAATCCAAGTGAAAAAATCAGAATATGACCAATATATGTTGTTTTTCAATCCTACCGTAAATTCTATAATAGCCTTTTCCTTACCTTGATGATTCGATCACCTGTCTGTACTCCAGCCCGCATGGCTGCTCCATCTGTATGAGAAATTAGTTACTTAAAATGTGATTCATTTGCATTTACTGATCATCTTCCTGACAGAGGGACAGTATAACAAACTGGTTAAAAACATGGGCTGTCCTTTGGGAGGCCGAGGCGGGCGGATCACGAGGTCAAGAGATCGAGACCATCCTGGCCAACATGGTAAAACCCCGTCTCTACTAAAGATACAAAAATTAGCTGGGTGTAGTGGCACATGCCTGTAGTCCCAGCTGCTCGGAAGGCTGAGGCAGGAGAATCACTTTAACCCAGGAGGTGGAGGTTGCAGTGAGCTGAGATGGTGCCACTGCACTCCAGTCTGGTGACAGAGTGAGATTCCATCTCAAAAAAAAAAAAAAAAAAAAAAAAAAGGCTGTAAAGTCAGACTTTATGTTCAAATCCTGCTTCTACCACTCACTAGTTATGTGGCCTTGGACTGATTTTATGTTTTTTTACTCTAAGCCTCAATATCACCTATAAAATGGGGATAAAAAAATTGCCTACCTCAAAATTACAGCACCCAACATAAAGGAAGTATTCAATATATGGTAACAGCAGGAGAAAATATTATCATTGCTGTTTTGGGAAAATAAATGGTATTTTTGAGGCCATAGCTATCTCTTTAATCTGTCTTTGCCAAAATATCACTGGTGCCATGGAAAACTGAAACTTCAGAAACTTGTGTGTGGACAATAAAGTATCATGACCAAGGAGTCACATGATTTCTAAAACTATATAAAAACTGATTTCTTTCTAACAAGTACAAAAAAAATCAACTGGAGTAAATTCCTTCCTAGAACTATGACATGATAGACGAATCTAGCACAATAGTCCACATGACCTGCAATCTATGTAATTATTCTATTCTTCGCAATTGCCATTATTTAAGCTTTTCTATTACTCTGTTTACTGAGTGATAAATTGTTTTTTAAAATGCCTTGCCTTCTTTGACAGACTGTACGAAGACTGGATTGTCTCCACTGACCGTCAGCCCAAATCCATTGTCATCTTTCTGGATGATTACACAACGTTGAACAAGACCTGCACAAGAACCACAGTATAAAAAAAAAAAAAAAAAAAGGAAGAGAAAACAGAGAAAGGAAAAGACAATAATTATATATTAGTAATAAACTATGTTCCATCTGGAGAAACAAAAAGTAGCACATGTAAATCCACATGGTGAAATAAGAACACTAACCACCATCAACAAAGCAAGAACACCACAGAGTCACACATACTGTTTTCTTACTGGCGGAGTATAATAGAATTGCTCCAATATTAAAAATAGCTATGGCAAACTGCAAAATATTAAGTATTAGACATGAGACAGCTAGAAGGAAAGCCCATTCACATCCATGCTATTTCTCTGTAGTATAAAATTCTCCCCCCGCCCCACTGCCCTGTGTTTTTGGTACCCTAATTGGTGTTTAACCCAAGAAAAATCAACCATCTTAGGACATGGGGCTAGGAGCATCTCAAGGAAAATTCTGGAGAAATCCAGTCTTACTCTCAAGAAAATATACTCAGGAAAACAGTAAAAAGAAAGGAGGTGCGTACAGAGTACCTGAAGTTATTCCCCACAGAAGGGAAGAGAAAGGAAGAGTTCAGGGGGGAAAAAACCCTGGCTTATAGAAAACATAAACAGAAAAGACAAAAAAGTAGAAAAGATAAAGAATCTGTGAGCTCAACCAGTTCCTTCATCTCTTTCATATACTTACCTGATTCCTAAGGGAGAATTTGTGTTTCTTCTAAACAACAAATGAAAACTGTCAGGGCAAGGTGAGAGAAAGAGGGCCCCAGCCAGAGGAACAGAAATGTCCTGCCAGAGTAGAACCCTGATTAGTACCCAGGGCTGTTTTATCATAGACCAGATCTGAAGATCTTGAACTCTGTGTTAGCCAGAGACAACATACATTTTCAGCTTTGCAGGATCTAAGCATGTCACTGAAGTCAATATATATATAAAACAGGTAAAACAACACAAAGATAATGATGAGAAAATAAAAACTTTTTCTAAAGATTTTAATACAAAGAGCCACAATCTTTTAAATAAGTCTGATTTACCAACCAAATGATATGTTAAAGATACGTTAATAAAAAATATATATAGACTGTGTGTACAATGGCTTATAGAAAACATATACATATAACAAATTATACATATACACACAGTGTATATACATATCTATTCTTGCTGCTAATGACACATCATGAGTACATGAGCCTACTGTAGCTTAACATGAACCTTAACCCTTGAACTCATGCCCTACACAAAAATTAAAGCAGATCATGGGCCTAAACATAAGCTAAAATTTTTCATAAGATAACATAAAAGGAAATCGTCAAGACCTTAGGGTATTAAAGAAAACAAAAAAGGAAGAAAGAAAGAAAAAGAAAACAGATAAATACATGTAACAAAATATTTTATAACATTAAAAAAAGACCTTAGGGTGGGTTTATAAACCATAAAAAAAACCTAGGAAACTGGACAAAAATTTAAAACATTTGCTATTCTAAAGATACTGATAAGAAAATGAAAAGGCAGGCCAGGCACGGTGGCTCACACCTGTAATCGCAGCACTTTGGGAGGCCGAGATGGGCGGATCATGAGGTCAGGAAATCGAGAACATCCTGGCTAACACGGTGAAACCCCGTCTCTACTAAAAATACAAAAAAATTAGCCAAACGTGGTGGCGGGCGCCTGTAGTCCCAGCTACTCGGGAGGCTGAGACAGGAGAATGGCGTGAACCTGGGAGGCGGGTCCAGCCTGGGCGACAGAGCGACACTCTGTCTTAAAAAAAAAAAAAAAAAAAAAAAAAGGAAAAGAAAATGAAAAGGCAAGCCACAGAGAAAATATTCACAATACAGATATCTGATGAAGAATTTGTATCCAGATTATATGCAACTCTTCAACCAATAATGGAAGACAAATGTTAAAGGGGGTAAAATACTTAAATAAACACATTACAAAGATACACCAATGGCCAATAAGCACATGTAAAGGTGCTTAACAGCTGCAGTCGTCAGGAAAACACAAATTAAAACCACAGTGAGATACCACTATACACCAACTAGTCTGGCTAATCATAAAAAGTGGTAGCAAAGAGGTGGAGCAACTAGAACTCTTAGAACATTATAACATTGCTGGTGGGAATGTGCTAACATTCTGGAAAACTGTTTGGAAATTTCTTATAAAGGTAAGCATATATTTACATATGATCCATGAATTTTACTCTCAAGAGAAAGAACAATTTGTGTCCACAGAAAGACAAACACGAATGTTCACAGCAGTTTTATTCATAAGAGCCCAAAACTAGAAACTCAAATGTCCATCAACGGATGAATGGATAAACAAACTGTGATATGTCCATACAATGTATTAGGAAGGAAGAAAAGGACTACTCATACATACAACAAACATAGATGAATCATAAAAACATCATGGTAAGCAAAAGAAGCCAGTATGTAAGAAAGTAAACACTACATGACTCCAGCATAGAGAAGGAAAAACTAAACTAAAACAACAAAAAGCAGAATAGCAACTGCCTAGGGGAGAAGCAGGGAAGAGGAGTGGAAATGACTGCAAAATGAAATGAAGGAACTTTCTGCAGTGATGGAAATGTTCTGTTTCTTAAGATAATGTTTACATGAGTATGCATATTCATTTGTCAAAATCTTCTAACCATATACTTACAATTAGTGCATCTTATTTTATGTAAATTTTACCTCAATAAAGTTGATTTTCAACATTTAAAAATGTGTTACCCCTAAATTCTAGAGACTTCTAAATACTAAATAACATATTCACCACTCTCACAAAACAATAAATTGTAATGAGGGCAGGAGATAACACATTAGAATTCAACCTTTGTTATCTGTTCAGTGTTACTTTCTTCAAGTAATTAGGACAACTATAAAATAGGATATGAATACAAAAATCAAGTTAAAAAAAATTCTTTATAAATTCTAGTATATAATAAATAGAATCAGAGATTCTGGCCAGGCACAGTGGCTCATGCCTGTAATCTCAGCACTTTGGTAGGCTGAGACAGGTGGATCACCTGAATGAAGTCAGGAGTGAGACCAGCCTGACCAACATGATAAAATAAAATCAGCCTGGTGTGGTGGTGCATGCCTGTAATCCCAGCTACTTGGGAGGCTGAGGCAGGAGAACTGCTTGAACCCGGGAGCTGCAGGTTGCAGTGAGCCGAGATTGCACCATTGAACTCCAGCCTAGCCTGGGCAACAGAGTGAGAGACTCCATCTCAAAAAAAACAAAAACAAAAACATCATTAGACTAAGCAGCATTTCACAGGAATCTTCTAAAATCCATGCTTGCTTTTGGAAACAAATATTTCACAACCTCCCTTACAGTTATTTGAAATTTCAAAATAAACTAGATATTGTGACTTTAGAAATCAAGGCAATTATAACACTGAATACATTTTTTCATACTATACTCGTGCTTCTCCTTTCTCCCACCCCACCTCACAAAAGCTGAAAATTAATGAATTAAAGGTTTCTAATATGGGTGATTGCAGTGCTAAGCAACCTGGGCTTCTTAAATAGACCTTTTTTCAGATGCCTGCAGAGAACAGGATGCCTGTAAAAGATGAGGGAAAAGGGTATTTGGAGTTGAGGAGTTTGCTATGTTTGCACCTTTCACTTGAATAAAAAAATATATAAAGTAGTTAGCTTAATGCCTAACAAATAATAAGGGTTCATACTTGTTAAATATTATTTTATTATGACTGGGGGGGAGTTTGACCTTGGATTTTCTCCTCTATCCATGCTACTAGTACAATTATAAGTACTTTTATGTTAATAAACTCCTATCAACGCAAATGATCCTTAAGAGGATCGATTCTGGCTGGACGTGTTTGGGAGGCTGAGAAGGGCACATCACGAGGTCAAGAGATCGAGACTATCCTGGCCAACATGGTGAAACCCTGTCTCTACTAAAAATACAAAAACTAGCTGTGCGTGGTGGCGCGTG
Organism: Hylobates moloch; assembly: GCF_009828535.3. Classification (NCBI taxonomy): domain Eukaryota; kingdom Metazoa; phylum Chordata; class Mammalia; order Primates; family Hylobatidae; genus Hylobates; species Hylobates moloch. The sequence goes on along the minus strand of NW_026652286.1, from coordinate 93,222,235 downwards.
CCTGTAGTCCCAGGCTACTCAGGAGGCTGAGGCAGGAGAATCGCTTGAACACAGGAGGTGGAGGATGCAGTGAGCCGAGATCGCGCCACTGCACTCCAGCCTGGCGAAAAGAGACTCCATCTCAAAAAAAAAACCAGGATCAATTATGACTTATGTCTAAGTTTTGTTTTTTAGCAAACAAGGAAAGTAGTTTTGGATGGGTAAGGAAGACAGAAGGGAAATTTAAAAGGGTAGAGCTTCTTGTTATAGGTAGCTTTAGAAGATGAGAGACAGCTGGATGTCCTTAAGAAAAGAATCAGTCTTCTTACAAGCTTTTCCTAAATATGCATACTGAAGTTAGGTGCCCCTCTTACAGACTCCCACTGCACCCTCTGTATACTCCTATTGTATCACCCTTACTCACACTGATTTGTATTTGTTTTTATTCTTTCATTAGATTTTATGCTCCAAAGGTGTAGGGGCTGTATCTTGATCACAATCTTATCTCAGAACCTTGCATGTATTTTGGGACAGAAGGAAACTTACAAAAATTGCTTATGAATTAATGAAATTCAGACAAGCAGACAAGTCTAGAGATGAAAGGAAGCTCAGAAAGGGAGGTCATCAGAGAGAAAAAAACAGCACCACGCACAGTCAATTTTATAAATATGCCTAGAATCCTAATAGATTAATAAGAATCAAGAAAATCTATTAGTATTACTTCAGAATATAGCACACCTGTTTTCTCCAATTCATAACAGTCTCAGTCTGATAACCTTCCCTCTTATTTCTACAGCAAAAGGAGAAGATGAGGGACAAAGAATAAAGAGGAAAAGGAAAAAGAAGTATGCACACATCCTATTCAATTTTTTCTTCTCCCCAAATCCACTGTATTAGCCACATTTATTATTTTATATTTACCTGCTAATGTGAGACCGATGTACTTTAACATGTACTTTAAATCAGTAGACCAATATAAAAAGTGTTACACATACAGTCAATTCAGAATCTATAAAATTCAAATTAACAATACTAGTGTCTTGTCCGTCTGTGGTGTCTGCATAAATTTAGATTTGTGGTAACAATTAACTGGAAACGAAGCCATCCTACCATTCAAAATTCAGAAATCCAGTCCTTCAAATGCTCAAATCTATTATGTTCCCTCTCATTCAAAATCAAATGAAATGTTTTTTCTTTTTCTTCAGAGAAATATTCTATTTGTTGACCAGAAGCTGTTTTAACCTACCACAGAGGGAAAAATTCCACCCTCTGTAGAACTAAAATCACCAATACTGGCTAAATTATCATATCTTTGAACTATCCTTTTTGACACACACACACAAAAATCCTACTTCTTTTATTTGTTTTAGCAAATTTGCATTGAGCATCTGTCCATACTAGCTATTTAACAGTGCAGTCCATAGGTGCTATGAAGAACCCAAAACTACTTGGAGTTTTTGTTCTCAGAGAACATAAAGTCCTGGCAGGACAATACTGAAAACAAATGGAGAAAAAAATGACAATGTTTAAGAATCAGAAAATGGTACAGATAATAGGCCCTGTATGTTACAGAGAAAGCCAAAGATAAAAGTAGACTCATAACTCTAAAATAGCAATCTTCAAATTTCATTAATTAAAAAAACCCCAAAACCAGCTTTCGTCATTTTTACTTTTTCTGATTTTCACAACTCATATAGTCCACACTTTTGTTTTGTTGCTAAATCCTTTATCATCTGGTATAAAGATTATTAATCATAACTACCATACAAATGTATCTATCTGTGAATATGAGTTCTGTAAGGCCACCTAATTACTTTGGTATGTGCTATATGCCAGCACTTTGCATAGACACAGGCAGAGTGTTCAAAAAGTAAAACCATTGAGACTTAAACTTCCTTCAAACCTAATCCTAACAGGCAGGCACAGTGGATCACACCTGTAATCCCAACATTTTGGGAGGCCAAGGCAAGAGGACGGGTTGAGGCCAGGAGTTTGAGCACAGCCTGGGCAACTTAGCAAGATCTCTTCTCTACAAAAAATAACAGTAATAATAAACACGTTTTTCAAAAAAACAAAAGACTTAGTCCTAGTAATAACTCTTCGGTCCCATTGTTCTTAGTGCCATATGAGTATTTCTTCACAGCTGTTTTTTTAAGTGCATATAGAGTAATGGTAAATGAGTGCATATCTCTATCATTGCACTTATCAAAGTGTATTGCAATTCTTTTGTACCAGACTGTGAGCAACCAGAAACTAGGTACAGTCACTTCTATCTTTGTATCTCTATCCCTTAGTATAGTGCCTGGCATATAATGGGTGCTCACTAAATAGTTATTAAATATATTTGAATTTTATACATGAAGGAAATTTTAAATAAACATACTCAAACACTTTCTAATTAGAAAAAAAATCACAGCCTTGAAGACTATGCAAAGTAGAGAAACATTTCTATAAGAACACTAATTAACCTTCTGTCCTGGCAAAATTCCAACTATAATAATTTGATTTTCCATCTACCCCAAAATAATTCCTCTAGTTACAAAACCAACTTTATTTCCTGTTTCTTAAAAATCATATTTTGCCTAGAAGCTGATAAACCTGATATCATGCTTCATCTCATCAGTGAAGTAAAGATGTTATATCAAATTTACATAAATACTATCCATTTCTGTTTTATTTCCTTATCATAACAAAAGACATATTTTTTCTGTTATAACAATGTGGCATTTAAAACTAACATAAAAAGACTGCTTGCTTCTTACTCAATAGATAATTACCAATGATCATATTTTGAAAGTGAAAAAAAATGAAGTTTTATTCTATAACTGTTCCTGAAAGAAGGCCATAACTCCCATAATGAAAATAGAGTGTGGAGCATATTAATGAAAATGGAGTGTTAAACATGTAAGATAACCTGTTAAATCTTCCATATTACATTGACTTTAGTGAAAGCACATTAGTCTTTCTTCACCTTTTATTTTACTTCATGACCAAACTTCTCTAAGTTTCAGCTCTTAAGAATTAGCTTCAGGGAAGGGAGTGGAGAAGGGCCATGTGCAACCTCATAAAAACAGCTCATTTTAAACTGGTGCCAGACATACATGTTTTATGAGTAAGACCTCAGATAATCCTTTGATTAAGAAGCTTCTTGATTCTAAATGCACAATCTTGCCAGCAAGAGGAGCCTTAAATTCCAAGTATGCTGATTTCATTCTTTCAGACCACTACCAGAAAAATGTCTCTAAGTTACATTTTCTTCTATCTTCAAGTTTTTCAGAAGGAAAGAAAGATTCAATTAGGATGAGTCAAGATCTTATTCCATCAATTTTCTCTACTAAAATACTTCCTATGTCAATCTCAACAATCATTCATTCAAAACTCACTTAATGAGTGCCTCCAATATGTTCAGCATTATGGGAGATGTAAAGATAAACATAAATATAAGTAATTAAATACAAATCAAGATGTCAACATTCAGAAACAACAAAAGTAGCTGGGCAATCCTAGGAAAAGGCAGTACTTGAATTGAGCCTTGAAAGATGAGTAGGATTCTAAGTTACAGGTGGTAATTCATTCAAGACAACAGAAATGGTATGTGCAAAGGAAGAATGCCAAAACATATTTGGAAAATGAAACGCTGAAGGAGAATCAGAGTAGAACAAATTGTGGTGTTATCTTAATAACTACCTGTACTTTCTTAGCAAGTGAATGACCAAATTCTTACTTTAAATAATATTAACCTGACAAGTCAAGGCAGAATACAGAATGGAGAAAAGTTAATGAATCAATGTGAAACTGAAATAAAAGTAAGTTATGAATCTATTAAAATAGTCTAATAAAATGATGGACAAGGCAGTGGGGTTGAAACCAAAGAGTGAAGGATGAAAAATATTGTGATGGTAGAAAATCAAGAGGACCTGGCAAATAGCTGACCACGGGGGACAAGGGAAAATGGAGAAGTCAAATATAACTTTAATAGAAATATAAGACTAGGTGAGTGGAAGAATGACAGTGTCATTACAAGAATTAGGGAAATAAAGAGGAAGATCGATTTCCAGCTATAGAGAACAATGATGAACTCCAGTTTGGTCACTCTGAATTTATGGGACACTTAAGACTGGAGACTGGAAGAAAGATTGGGGACAGAAACTTGGGTCATGCCTACATGTATAACACAAGAGGGAAAAAACAATCAAATAAAGAGAGACAAAATAATTACAAAGAGTAAAGAACCAGGTTGATGTAATATCATAGACACCAAAGAAAGGGCATTGGCAAACATGGAGGAAAGGCCACGTGAGGCAAACAGCAAGAAGGCAGCCATCTGCAAGCCAGCAAGGCAATCTTCTGACTTGATCACACTGACATCCTGATCTTGATCTTCTAACCTCCAGAACTGTGAGAAAATAAGTTTCTATTGCTTTAACCACGCAGTCTATGGCACTTTGTTACAGTGGCCTGAGCACACTAAGACAGCTTTAAAAAGACGTAACTTATTTTCTTGAACCGAATACTGTCAGCAGGAATCTGTTCAGACACCAAGACAGCGGTTAAGAAGCAGCTATGGTCTAACTCAGAACTCCCTTGCTGAATCTCTCATTTCCTACAGTAACCCACAAAAGTATGTACCCTAAAACTTAAAGGATAATAATAATAAAATAAAGATTAAAAAAAATTGTAGATCAGAAAACACATCCATACACGTTTAATAGACTCTAACAGGTAGAGAGTGAAAAATAAAGGGAAATGGAATAAACAACCGACTGACCGCACTGGGCAGAAATGTAACAAAAAAAGTCAATACAAAGCAAACACTTGGTTTCCTTTTAAGATGCACAAAATAAATCTATTTCACAAAGTAGCTCTAAAAATGGCTAAGAAGCCAGGTGCGGTGTCTCCTGCCTGTAATGCCAGCATTTTGGGAGGCCAAGGCAGGAGGACTGCTTGAGCTCAGGAGACAGAGACCAGCTTGGGCAACATGGCAAGACTCTGTCTCTACTATTTCTTTCTTTTTTTTTCCCCTGGCGAATCATTCCTTCAACAACCTCATCTCTATTAAAAAAACCAAACAAAACAGCTGGGTGCAGTGGTGTGCACCTGTAGTCCCAGCTACTCTGGAGGCTTAGGTAGGAGGATCATTTGAGCCCAGGAGGTTGAGACTGCAGTGAGTCATGATCGTGCCATTATACTCCATCCTGGGCCACACAGCGAGATCTTGTCTCAAAAAAAAAAAAAAAAAAAAAAAAAAGCCAAGAAAGTTTAAAATAAATAATATGTGAGTAACTAGCATTTTTGTTAAGTACCCAGCTAATGAATTTTACCCCGAGAAAACAATGTATAATCTCTAAAGTTTGAAGTGGGCTTATAATAAGACCCTACACTAAAGCAGAACGTCACCAGTTGCTATGACTCCAATCAGTAGTTTCAAGCTTTTCTGAATCCCCAGAGACTTTTTCATCTATGCTAACTGTACGTAATCTAAAGAAGTCTATTCACACAGGTGATAAAATATTTGTAATGTCAAAGAGATTTATGTTAGCATGCTAATTCTGTTCTAATCAACTCATCCCTCCGAAGAGTGCTTTTTGAGGACTTGTGGACTCAGTTCCTTCCAAAAAAGGTATTTCAAGGGTTCTCAAAAACCAAACACACAGAGAAGCCACACCTTACTTCCCGATTACCACTTAAAATGTTTCTATCACTACCAAGCCAATGGCATGTCTGAACTAGTATTAATGTTTCTACCACTGCTAAGAAAAATATTAGTATAATATTTCTAGTCAGAGGTTCCTAAATTGTTAATCTTCATCCAAAGCACAGAACAAGCTTCTAAATACACATCACAGATCTAAGAAAATGGAGAGGAAGAAGAAATAGAACACTGCAAAGGCTACTGAAAAAGAATAGAGCTATAAATGTTCATGTTCCTAAGGAGAGGATAAACTACAGAAAGCTCTTTATATAGCACAGAAAGATAGAGTCTCGAGGAATTAGGTATTTCTTACTTATCAGCAGCCAAAATACTCTGAAAGGAAGAAAAAGTGTAAACTTGATGTGCCACAAGGCATAGTATACATTTACTACTGAACTACTGTAAAAGGTATACACAGAAAAAGCAGTGGTCACAAAAACCCAAGTAAAGAACTACGTGTCTGTATCTAACATAGAAGCATTAACTGGTTTAGAACCAAACACTGAGCTTTCTTAATACTAAAAAGTATCTGATATGGGCTCAAGTGCTAGCAGATACGAATTATCAAATGTCTTAAAAGAGGGAGGGCAATTCCTGTATTTTTTCCTCTCCTATATATCAAGCTAGGAAACATCTGCACCTGGGGGAGCTTCTACTCTACAGACTTGTGCCTCTATTAAAGATGACCTGATTTCCCTTTGAGGCCAAATTTGGAATCTTCCTAAAAAAAGAAATAATTTATCAGCCTTTCAGAAGTTATTTTTAAAGTCTTAGCTCCAGGTAATTCCTCTCCTATTCACTTTTCTCAAAAAACAAGAAAAAAACCCAAAACAAAACCCTAATCAAACTCCAAAAGAAGGAAAGAGGGCAGGTAAAACTGCAAAGGAAAAGGAAAAATAGTTATGAACTTCACAAACATGGTTTATTGTATCTTTGGAAGACAGGACACAGTCTAGAAATATTAGCATTTCAATCATCTGCTGCAAAAGTTGACCACTCAGGTTAAACTTGCTCTTTGTTAAGATTATTTTTAAAAGGTACCATTTTGAAATTTTCCCATTCCGATTAAGCTTCAGAGAAACTTCTCAAAGGCACAAATTCTTCAAGCTATGAAAATAAAATACTTACGTATTTTTGCCATCGTGGATAAATTATACAAGAATGACTTTTCCACATGAAGAGGCAATTAAAAATAAACAAGCAAAAAATGAAATAAAAATTCCAAAGAACTGCTAATACTTCTAAATTACACCAGTGTTATACTTAGAGGAAAAGACTTAATTCCTCAAATTCTTCATGATCCAAACTCTGCAAATGAGACGTGGGAAGAAGATGACAAGAATTCAAAGCCCATTCATGTTATTTGGAGGAACCTGACCCAAACATATTAGAGATAATCACCTTCCTACCATAAACAAGACGGGAGAAGATGGGCAATGTGGCCTACTCTTAATCTACAATGTTAGTTTCTAGCAACCTTAAGCTTCCACATCACAGCCACGTTAAAACCCCAGGCTCCCTTTCCCTGCAGTAGATCATGCCATGCACAGCAGACACAAGAAAGGCTGCAGTTATTTAAAAAGAAAGAAAGAAAGAAAGAAAAAAAGAACAGAAAAGGAACACCATGAAGCAAGCTCCAAAGGGCAAGGCTGAATTAGCTACATTAGCTTACCATATATCTCGGATCTACTCTCCTCTGAACTAGACTTTGTCTTCTTGGAGGAGCTATCTGCACAAGAGCGGGAGAAAAGGAGAGAGATATAGAAAATATGGAGACCAATGTAAGGGGAAAAATTCATGGGGAAAAAGGAATGAATCATGATCAAGTTAAATCGTGCAAACACAAAGTATGAACATAACAGATGACAGCACTTAGAATAGTCACAAACAGCACAGGTAATGACATATTTTAAAGATTTATCGAAGAAAAGACACTGCAATAAAAATATATTCAAACAAAACAACACATGAATAGTACACAAAATATATCACCTGGTAATTGTAGAGATGACAAAAGCACTAAAAGCTATAATGATCTCATTATGAAGCATTGCATACACCTTTGCTTAAATCTGTCTCTGGAGATGGGCACAGCACAGACGTAGATACAAAATAAACCTAACAAGATTATATTTTTGTGAACATAGGGCAGAAACTTTTGACTTTATTGGCAAGACAATACCTAATCATGTAAATGAAAGCCTCTGAGCCCCATGACTACAAAATTAGGCATCGGAATGGAAAATTCTCTCTTCATGGAGATCCGTAAGTGACGTAATACATAGTCCCACAACCAAAGCCTCCTAAATTGATGACTGGAATTTCATTTTACCCACTACCCAAAATGCAGAAAATGATTATCTGTGTGCTTCCTAGATAATATTTATAATATTTTTTCAAAATAAAGGAGTTTATACTAATAAAGTATGAAACGTCTTAGATAAATAAAACACACTATTCTCTATTAAATATTTAAAATTATATTTCTAAGTAAAAAATACCTAAAAATAGATACATTATTTTATTTTTATGTATCTGAGATTGCGAGATTTACTTCCTCTCTTGTCAAAGGGATATGCAAGTGAATAAAATGGTATGTGCACAAAAAATATATATCAGTTTCAAATGAAAAAAGCAAGATTACCAAGCACTTTCTATGAATCGAATACTGAGTAAGTTTACAAGGAGAAAGCAAAAGGAAAAAGCCTAGATGTTTTAAAAGGAGATCAATCTGAAAGTCTGTTAACGTGACAACCCTAGGAAAGATCGACACTGCTTAGGTTGAAAGACAGCTCTTTAAGTTCAGAATACTTTTTAACTGAAAGAAAGGGATTTCTATTCATTTGTTTACTCTAAAATGAGACAATCATTAATTTGTGAAATTGATTTATCTAAAACTCCAATTCACCATAATCACAATTGAATTTTTAGATGACTACAGAAGTGTAGAGTTGTTAGAGCCTTGGTTTTACGACATACTACTGCTTATACCATGATTCAACTTAATACCGAGTCCTTGATCTGACCAAATCTCCAATTATTATATAACCATTTCTATTATTATCACTACTTAAAGATATAATATAATCTACAATGATACTTCTGTAGTGGAATGTACAGTGTTGGAAGTTAAAAATGCTTGCATTCCTGCTAAACGCAAAAGCCTTATTATGATATAATTGGAGGAATGTGAGAGTCCTAAAACAGATCAAACAACTATTCCTGAGTGTTTCGGGTAGCTTAAGCTCTATTATTCTGAACTTCACTACTCTCAATAATCTTTGAAAGAATAAATAGTGTTTTACCTGTGGGATCAAAATCATGTGATGCAATGCGCTCAACTTTCTGCTTCTTATCTGTTGGTGACTCTCGGTTCAAAATACTTCCATGCCTAAATTAAAGCAAAGTAATCAAATGCTTAGTGCAAGAAAATCATTAGAATAAAAAATTTAAAATTCCAAAAGTGGATCTTACAAGAGAAACCAAGAAATCAGTTTACTTTACACAGCACCATAAGCCTCTCTAATTTACATTTTTCAATAAGTTTTGGTGATACACAGTCTATTTACTTGATTATAAAAAGTGCTTAAAATAATTAAAAATAGTATTCAGCATTAAAGTCTCTTATTCTTACAAGTAACTGCTTATATTTTTTTGTGTGTGGTTTTCACAAGTCAATACTATCATTTCCATTTAACAGACAAAAAAAAAAAAAAACACAGTGCCTAAAAGGAATTAAACACATTCTCCAACTCTACATATACAACGTCAAGTTCAAAATCACTGTATAAATAGAGCATGCATGAGACTGGTTTAAAATTTAAAAAGCAAGCCTTAGGCAAGCCTCATTTTAAGCCTGCCTAGGTAGTTCTAGCCACAGAAGTCTTAGCCAACCACTTTAAGGACAAATGACATTATTATTATTTTTTCTATGACTTAGCCAATTACACTGATCAGATAATGGTTAGGTGACAAGACCATAGCAATAAAACATATGTACACATACACATATTCACTGAAATGCCAAAGTTAGCATTGGATCCTGGACTATGCTGACACTAAAAATGATAAAATATAATAATTAGGAATGACATACTACCTAGATTTTATATTTATGATAATTAACAGAAGAAATGCTGAAAGCAAAAATACTGAGGAAGAGGCATTTAATACCTGGAAATGAATAAATATATAGACATGGATACAGGCATAGATATATTTGAACATTTTGGATTTTTTTCTTCACTGTCTTAAAAACTAGGCCGGGCACGGTGGCTCACGCCTGTAATCCCAGCACTTTGCGAGGTCAAGGAGGGCGGATCACAGGGTCAGGAGATTGGGACCATCCTAGCTAACACGGTGAAACCCCGTTTCTACTAAAAATACAAAAAATTAGCCAGGTGTGGTGGCGGGTGCCTGTAGTTCCAGCTACTCGGGAGGCTGAGGCAGGAGAATGGCATGAACCCGGGAGGCGGAGCCTGCAGTGAGCCGAGATCGCGCCACTGCATTCCAGCCTGGGCGACAAAGCAAGACCCCGTCTCAAAATAAATAAATAAATAAAATAAAATAAAAAATAAAGTAATTAAGACTAAACTAGTGCCAAAGTTCATTAACTAAAGGCAATTATAGTCACACAAGTGATAAAACACATTAAAAACTAGCATTCTATTTTCACCTCCCAAGCTCCTCATAATTCAAAACAGTCACAAATAGATTTTAAAATTAATTCTCTTCAGAGTGACCTTAAATATCACCTTGAACAAAATTTTCAAATGCTTATATTAAAAATATTATCAAAACAATGCTGTCTTCCAGAAAAAGTAACATCTTCTATATTTTAAATTTGTAAAACATTTTGAAATTTTGAATTACTTGAATACACATTCTCAAAAGCCACAAAAATCCACCATAATTTCAAAGGGATGCTTATAATTAAAATATAACCTAAACTTCAGTATAAAGTGCAATTGAGCAAACTTACCTTATAGGTTTTTTGAGGGGAAACCTGAAACAAAGAAAAAATAAGGATAGATGTAGTTATTTTACTTATAAGATTTTGTTACTAAATTTATTCATCCTACTGAACCAGAATAAGAGATTTAAATCTTATGGTAACTTTCCAATAGCAAGAATCAATAAACTGGAGGAATAGGAAGTTGAACACCATGTTTAAGTATCTTAACTACTTTGTTAAATCTTAAACTGCCAGTGCATTTACCATCAGCTGTCCTAGAATATAGCTTTTCTTTTTAAAAATCCCAATAATAAGAGCAATTGCTAAATTTATAAAGGGCTTACTAAATGCTACCCATTATTTTCACATGTATTATCTCGTTTAATCTTGAGAAAAAGAAATCTCTATGAAGAGATATACTTTCCATTTTATAGGTTTTTAAAAGTCAAGACAAAAAGAAATATTTTGCCATTAAAATATTATTCTCACTGTTTTCCTAGAAGGGAAAGTTCCTTCCTTCCCATCACTTCACACTACTTCCCAAAATATCTGGGTGCTGATTACTGCACTATTGATCTATGTCATCGTGATCCTCAATTATTAGGTTTAGATTTAATAACAGATATCTAGAAAAAAATTAACATTAAAGTACTATCGGTTACAAAAAATACCTTCCAAAAGTAGAAAACAAAGGGCACTTTCCTGTCTTGTTTTTCTGGGGGGTCCTATAAGCTGAAAGAACTACAGCATTTCCTCCTGGTTGTCTCTCTTTTAAATGAATACTGCTGGAAGCTTCTTGATAAGTGCTTGATGCTATATATAAATGCTAATCTAAGTCCTCTCAAATATCATCCCACATTTTGATTTCTGCCTTTTAAATTATTTCAACCTATGGCATTTTATGTAAAGATTATTTAGTAATAGGAACCGTACTTTATTAAGAACATTAGTAAAACTAGGGTTTTAAAAAAGCCTATTAGTAAAGACAGTAAGAAATAAACATAATACAATGATACTTCAATGACTACATTTCATTTGGCATGGAGGTAGAAACAAAACCTCTAAAATACAAGCTGACTTACAATTCCCTTCGACACCTATTTAAACCAAAATTGATCCATAGAAAAAGACAAAGAATCTAAAACCTTTCCTAATCAGTGATAGCATGTTAACTTACAAAGAAGTAGTGGTAATAAGTAAAGGAGGTTCTGGGACAAGATGACACTGCTCTAGAGAACAAACTGACTTTACAAAAGACCACGAAATCTTCAGAAATAGGAGTTCCTAAGCAGTCTGTCCATAATTGTTGAGGTGGGAGAGGGAGGCAATGGGAACATGTTTCTTAACTTACAGATGAACATATAAGTTGACAGAAAAGGATTCCAACTGAGTTTCTGCAAAGGATAACAACTGCCATTTATCAACCTTAGGCGCTCGACCTCACAGCCATTATAAAAACTCCTACCCTAAAACAATGCTGCTTGCGTCAGGGACTGTAACATCCAGGGGGATGCTGGTAAAGAATCCCGGAAGTTCCCAGACTACTGATTGTAAACCAGTTTCCTGAGCTATTTTCTCTTACAAGGTAATGAAAAAGGAGAGGAAAAAAGGGGACAAAAATGGAATGAGAAAATGAACAAGGACCACACCCACAGTCCAACTTGCTTATCATAATCTACTTACTACATTCAATAAAGTACAGATTAAGAACTTCTCAAATAATATTAAAATCATAATTTTTTCTCTAATCATTGAATTCTACTTTAAAGTATGTGCTAAAGTAAACAAATATATGTGTACATACGTGTGCATATATGTGCTTATATGCATAAGTAACAATGTCAAGAACCTTCTTGGCTATTTCATTAGTTCTCTCTGCTTCAGCTAGGAAAATCACCAAGATAATCCCATAGTTTTCAAAATCCCTACCATATGCTGAATATTGAGACAGAGGTAATCAGAGAGCTGGAAGTAGAAAGCTAGAACCTCAAAGAAAGCCTGGGGCTAAAGTTGCAGATTTATCAACCTACTGATGGTCACTGAAATGTAAAACACCAAGGAATTTTGAAAAAATGCTGAGGCTCAAATCTGGGGGAGAAACTAGCATCTGCATGATTGAGAACGGAGGTAGAAGATTAAGAAAATGAATTAGAAAAGAGAAAAGGCTGTCCCAGAAGGGAAGGAAGAGCAGATAATCCATACTATCAACTGCTACAGAAAGGCAGGTCTGAAAGCTAAAAAGTGGCCAGGTTCTAAGCAACACATCAGTTCAACCATTAGTCTGATGAAATAAATTCTGGTGAACAAAACTCCTACATTTTTAAGTCCCTGTCCACCGTGTAGTCTAATCATGAAATCATGACAATATCTTTGGTTAGATATTTATGTAGAACAGCTGTATGTGACTATGACATAATGTTACAGGTGCCTAATGAAACTGTGCCTGGTTTTTGAAAATATCATATTGATAACTTGGACACTTGGTCAACAATGAATATACTGTGTTTACTTATATGTGTGTGTGTGTATTTTTCTATTAATAGATAGCAAAAAAGTCAAATTCCAAAATGAAGAATGATGATTAATAAAGCAAAGAATTATCAGGAATTTGACTCACTGGGATATGGTGGCTAGATGCCCTTTTTTTTCCTTTTCTTTTTTCGACTAAGTCTCGTTTTGTCACCCAGGCTGGAGTGCAGTGGTGAGATCTCAGCTCACTGCAATCTCCGCCTCCCGGGTTCAAACACTTCTGCCTCAGCCTCCCGAGTAGCTGGGGTTACAGCTGTGCGCCACCATGCCCAGCTAATTTTTGTATTTTTAGTAGAGACGGGGTTTCGCCATGTTGGCCAGGCTGGTCTCGAACTCCTGACCTCAAGTGATCTGCCTGCCTTGGCCTCCCAAAGTGCTGGGATTACAGGTGTGAGCCATCGCGCCTGGCCTGCCTTTACTTTTGATTGTGTATATTAAGCCCAGCTACATTTTAGAAATCTTAACCAAAGGCCTTAAATGTTCAGAATACATTTATTCACTCAATTCAGAATACCTTTTCCTTGTTAAATTCTGAGTTCTAATTTTAAAGCTCTAGGTGGCCCTTCCCAATGTGTTATTACAGAGTAGAAGGAACCGTGATTTGGTAGTTAAATAACACTCACCCAATAAATAATGTAGTAAGACTTACATTTTAACCAAGTTTAATTATTCTAATTAGCATACACAAACACACAATTTTATAACTGGAATAGTCCTTTAATATTGTTAAAAAGAATTTCTTTTGGACTTAAAAAATTGCAAAGGACCAGAAAGTTTTGTGTTGTCACATATTTGCTTATAATAAATGGCCGACTAGAAATTGTTTTTTTCTTTTATTGATTTCAGTGCATAAAGAGCCTTTTGACAATACTTCAGTGAGAAGTGTTCTGAAACCGTATGAGAAGAAATGCTGATATCACACTCAAACCTTAATTCATACCCTTTTCTCTCTCCTCTAGGGTGTTAAATATGTCTTCCCTGGGTTTAGTTATAAAGGAGCATTTGAGACTCTAGTTGGTTCTTCTTAATAAGGAATGGTTGAAATGAAGGGAGATGGTTAAACAAATTTTTCTTGCATTGGATAGTGGTTAAGATTTTATTAGCAGTCAAACAATGTTACCTATTAAATTTAGAATTACCAAGAATTCCATTAGTAGATACACTCTGATTTTAGTGATGTTAAAATGAAGAGAAAAAACACTGCAACTTGAAATGAGTGAAATACAGCACCATTTTATTGGAACCCACTCCATTGAGAAGAGTTACTAGACAAAGAACTCTGCAAATTAGACAACAATTCAGGTAATTTTAAGGCTCAACCATCATAAGACGATGTAAGTATCAGTGCAGAAACTATACTATTGAAAATCAGAAATGGACAGGGTGGGATGGGAATTGTATTATTGATTGTTATAAATGAAAATTCCCTAAAATTTCAAGGCCTTGGGGGCAACAGACTCCTCAGAAACAAATGTAACTGGGTTAATATTCTAGTTTCATAATTTAACAGGTATTTGAACTTGAACAAGTTGCTTAACCTCTTTAAGCATCTCCTCTAAAACATAATTACTAATACACCTACCTATACCTCATAAATTTGTTTTGGGGATTAAATTAGAAAATAAGAAGCACTGCCTAGCAAGCAGTAACCACTTACGTATTTACTATTAAGAAAAACAAAAATAAAATCTGAATGTTAGTGATATGTATTCAAATAAGTAGAAAAGAAAAAATAAATTTAAAGACTAAATATTCAAATAAGTTTTTAGCTAAGTAAAATGCATAGAAATATATAATTCAAAGCCAGTGATGAAACCACAGATTTAATTTACCAAGTTGTATCATAGAAAATTCAAGTCAATACTTAAACTTCTCAGACGTTACACTGTAAGAAAAAAGAGCAGGTTACAATCTGCGCTTGAAATTTTCCTGGCAAGTAAGGAAAGTGATTTTTTTCAAACGTAGTGAAATTGTGTTGACCATACCTGCCACTTACTAGCAAAAAAGTCCATTATTTCCTCATCTCCTTTAAAATATCAAAGGTGATTAAGGCATCCTATGGGCTGGATTTAAATCAAATTTTTAATTTATCTGTTTCTACAAAACAATTAGAATGGCTTAAAACATAGTGCTTAAAATTTGAAACTAACATGAATCTGAACTGCCTTGCTCTATTATTATTATTTTTCACAAAATAACAAAATAGCTCAGAGGACATTTGTCTGTAATACACAAGAGCTCTTAAGTATAGGGATTTAGCACATAGTGCTGACTCCAGCTGAACTGCTAATTCAATCTTTAGTTCTCTGGACAGTAAGATTCACAGAACCAAAAGTATTAAATGACCACTCGCTTACCTCACAACAACAACAAAATAAACAGTCATAAATCCTTTCACCAGTTACAATTTATAACTGGTCTAGCTTAGAGCCATTAGAAGAACTAAAAATTGTGGAATTGGGGAAAAAAAAAAAGTCTGAACACTATCTACATTAGCCATACTGCCATACTTTTTTATTAGCATATAGAACCAAAGCATGAAAAGTGGCTAGGAGAGCTGGCATTAAAACACTAGTTATATCCGAACGACTATAAAACAGAAGCTACAGCTGACAGAATGACTCATGGAGAATTTCCCATGGTGTTCTTTGTTTTAAGCCTCTGGACCTTGCAACACAAACCACAGACAGGCAGGGACCAAAGAGCTCAGTTCTGGTGCAAAATCCAAAAATGATTCACTAGCATGTAATATAAAATCTCAAATTACCTTCTTAAATATAGCTTAGTATACCACCACTTTTACTGAAGAGCTGAAATGCACAACAGCCCCTTAGTTAGGCTCTCTTACTTCCTGGACACACTTTGACAAATCAAATAGTAAATTTTTTTCTAAATTACTTTCATTCCCTCTGCTGGAGCTATTATAGATTGACTATTAGTTGTTGCTGACTGAGAAATGTAGCTCACAATTAATATAACAGCTTATTAGAGACTTCCATTTCCTCATTGACAATCTGGAAAATTATCACTTTTGTGAATATTTCTTAAAAGGTTTCTCCACCACTTTCATTTGTGATCATGAGTATCTGATTACTAGGACCTTATGCTTTTTTTTAAAGACTATATTCACTTCAGAAAACCAAGTAAAAAGAACTGCCAGAAAACTATGAGATCCTCAAAACACTTAAACAAGTACCCTCACCTCAGTAAACACCATGCAAACCATCAAATCCATGCTTATGGAAGAGATATTAATGTCATTAAACAAATGTAAATAAACTGGACTCTACAAAATGATCTCATGACTTATAAAACAGGGGCAATGCATGAATCTGTTTGCTGGGAATTTAAATCTTAATCTCATTTCACATTTCTCTACTTCAGAATATACTTGTAAAAATAATAAAAATAAGAGTAGAAAAAAGTCCTCTTAAGGATGGGCATTTTTCCCATAAATATTTTATATAAAATATATTCTGATTAAATGTTTAATAATCTATAAACTGCAGTGAGAATAGGTGAACAAAATTTGTTAGGACAGGCTGCTTTCTACGCATTTGCCAAAAGATACAAATGTACTTCTGAAAAAGTAGGAAGTCTTAGCTTTTAAGTGTTGTTGAGACAAGCTCCAACATACAGTGTTTACTCTTCAGTCTGAGCTTGAGAACTTTATTTAAATGCAAAATTAAAATAAAAAATACTGTCTAATAATATTTTACTTTTTTGAATAAACATAGAGCATTCTATGATTTAAAAAAAGAGTACTACTCAAAATTTAAATTCTGACATTACCACTTTAAATCACAGTATATTTGCAGTTTGGTTGCATTTTTTATTGAAAAAACCTAAGGCATTCATAAAAATACCATTCTGCAGCAAGAAAAAGTGATTCGACAAGTTAATTATAATGACTTATCTTGTGTATTAAATATTTCTTACTGTGTGCCCAAAAAATCACAGGAATAGGAATCTTTTATTTCTGAAACCTCAGGAGAAGGGAAAACAACCAAAACTATACTAACCCCAAATCACAGAGTATTTATTCATCATCCTACCTTCAGGTATTACAGTCGGTATGCATTCATTGGTTGAGTACAAAGAAGCCCAACCACAGTCATACATATGCCAGAAAGCTAAACAGACAAGGATTTGCCAAAAAATCATCAAGGAAACCCAGGAAATTAGAAAAGTATAAACTTAGTTCTCATATGCTCTAAAAATGTGTACCATCTCCTCGAATTAATTTGACATAGATGTATTTATCTTTCTTTTCTTTTTTTTTTGGAGACAATGTCTCACTCTCTCACTCAGGCTGGAGTGCAGTGGCACAATCATAGGTCACTGTAACCTCAAACTCCTGGGCTCAAGGGAATCCTCCCACCTTAGCCTCCTAAGTAGGTAGGACCACAGGTGCATGCCACCACACCCAGCTACATTTTTTAAGAATTTTTTGTAGAGACCAGGTCTTGCTGTGTTGCCCAGGTTGGTCTCAAACTCCTGGCCTCAAGCAATCCTCAAGTCTCAGCCTCCCAAAGCACTGGGATCATAGGCATGAGCCACTGTGCCTGACTATATAGGTCTATTTCTTATGGAGAAATAAAAACCTTATATATTACTATTTTCCAAGTAGAACTCTAATGGAATAAAGATTGAACATACTTCCTGTTTTGTGTTCAGAATTTTTTTAATTATATAAGAAATGTATTATGGTTAATATGTAAAATTTAGAGGCTATACGAATATAAAATACAGGTAAAGATAAAACTAAAAAAACTGATCATAACCAATATCATTACAATTAAATCTTCTATATAACACCTCTGCATTCATAGAAAGCATTTTCTTCTGAGGAAATTCTTTTTCATTAGAAATACTTTTATTGGCTATAGTTATAACAAATGCTGTAATTAAATTTTTGGTTTTGTACTAAAGAGATTTCTTTTCACAAGTGTTCTGGTGTCAAACATTACCAATTCCTCAATCAGAATTAGCAATCCACTTAGTTTATCACAAAAAAAAACAAAACACACTTTCTGCTGTCAAATCTGAATACCCCAGACTTTCAAACCACCATCGATAAAAGGACCTCTGATTTTATGAAGAAAAGATGAGGAAATTAATTATATGCATGCCATTTTACACTTGCTTTTACAAAAGCTTTCCTGGACCCAAAACAAAGAAATCACAAGTGGGATATACTCTTATCAGTAACAATGGCTCACCACAGCACTGAATTTAAAAGGTTGGAGGATGAGTGTTTTAGGAATTCTAACATTCCTCTTACAACATCTCAGAATCGGGAATCACTGCTCTACAAAGTTCACTGTGTAACACTGACATTCAGTTATGTTTTCTCCATTAGCTGTTACGAATGTGGCTTATCCTAATATACTTAACACACAAGACCACTGACACTAGTAAATCTGTTACTAATATTTTTTATAACATTTTCAAGATAATTCCTCTCTCAAGGGATTGAGTAATGAGACTGCCGTTTTTCCAAACCGTAGTTTCCTATAAAGCAATGGTTCTCTCTGCCTTTTCAATATGAAGGAATGTCTCACTTTCTTTATGTCCAAAGAAGTACATGTATAAACTTTTAAAAACTAAAGACAAAATAGGAAACAAAAATCACCCATAATCCCAACACCTAGCATTTTTATGCATATATTCCCATCTTTTCCCAAAATAGAGATAGATTTCTGTATACAATGTTTAAAATTTCCTTTCATAAAAATTAAAGCATACTGGACATATTGATAACTTTAACTTAATAAAATATCAACATGTTTACAATATTAAATATTTCACTACAGTGCTGGTTTTAAACTATGCTCTATAAAATTCTAGAGGTTTAAAAGAGGTCCCTCACAGAGCAGGAGTGTGTAGATGGCTCTAGACTGCTGCTTTGTTTTTTATTTATTCTATATATTGAACTTCCAAATCAGATAAAGATTTAAAAAACATAGTTCTAAATAATTCTTGATAACTGCAAAGTGTCCTGTGATATGGCTATTTAATTAACAAGTTCCCTTTTGTAAATATTTAGGCTGGGTCTAATTTTTCAGCATAATAAAGAATGTTATAACAAATATCCTTGTAACCCAAGTTCTACACTCCCCCTTGATCTCTTGCTTGGGATGAATTCATTTATAGTAAGGAATCCAGATGGGAGTTCGGACTAGAAATGACAGGAGTTTCTGTGGGTACTAGGTAAACAGAGAAGAGAGGACACACTCGTCCCCTAGATCAATTCCATGAACTCATGTCAAATCTTTATGGGAACAGCAGCAGAAGCTGAAGAAGCTTGTTTTGGCAACAGACCTTGTAAGACAAAGGGCCAGGGTGAAATTATTTTAATGCCCAAGTGACAAAGTGTGGCACAAAATCGGTGAGAGAGACTCTCTCCCTATTTCTGTTGAAAGTAGAAAACAAACAAACACACAAAACCCAGGGATATACATAATAGCAATTATTGTACTATCTACAAACTGAATAAATGCCCAAAGCTACAATTCATAATATTTTTAGGAGAATTTGTATTTTGTTAATGACAACACCAACACATTTGAAGAGTAAACGTAAACGTGGAAGATGCATTTCTTATGTAGTATGTGAAAAGCACTAAGTGCATATAGAGATTCTCAGTTTCTCTGTGTTAAACATGAAAGCAGTCCTAATTGGGAACCTTTGTTGTGGGTTGAATTGTGTTATCTCCAAAGATATGCTGAAGTCTTGATTACCATACCTGTGTGATTTTATTTGGAAATTAGGTCACTGCCCATGCTTATGGTATCATACCTAACAAATCTTTGCGTAACTCCAAATCACAAAGATTTACCCCTACTTTTCTTCTAAGAACTGAGCGACTTTCTATTTTACTTTTAGGTCTACAATGTATTTTGTAATAATTTTTATATAGAGTGTGATATCCAATTGAAATCCAATTGTTCCAGCACCGTTTGTTGAAACTGAATTGCCTTTTGCACTTTTGAAAATCAGTTCTCCATATATATGTGGGTCTATTTTTGGAATACCACAGGGGTGAAATACCCTTTTCATCACCCATCAGAGGATATGTGACACCAATATGACTTAACACTAGTAATGTTAACCTTGGTCATTTGGTTAAGGGAGTGTTTGCTCGACGTCTCCCTGTAAAGTTACTATTTTTCCCTAGCCATATTTTTTTCTTTGAAGAAGTCACTAGGCCCAATCCACACTAGCATCTGAGAGGATTAAGCTCCATCTCCTGGAGGAACAGGAATCTATGTATACTATTTGAAATTTTCTTGTAAGGAAGATTTGTGTTTTCTCACCCATGTATTTATGTAATCATTTTTATCAGTATGGGCTCATGTATGTTTATTTTAGACTTTGAGTTACAATCCAATACTACGTTATTCTCTTGCTCAAATTCTTCCAGTTTATGCCACTGAAACGCTCTCACCCTTCTGTTTGAGCACTTTCTTGTTTGTGGCACTACAAGGCACTCTAGGTTCAACTTGCATTTTCCCTATTGCAGCCTTAGAGTCAACCATTTCTCCAAGGAACTATTTTATTGGAGAGTGATATTTAGTAACCAAGATCCAGGAGCTGGGTGCACTCACTGCTACTGCGATCTCACCACTTCTAGGCCCTCTCAGCAGAGAGAGCAGGGAAATGTATGTGTTATACTAACTGGGGTATACATACACATGATATGGTTTGGCTGTGTCCCCACCCAAATCTCATCTTGAATTGTAGCTCCTATAATTCCCATGTTGTGGGAGGGACCTGGTGGGAGGTAACTGAATCATGAAGGGGGGGTCTTTTCCCATGCTGTTCTTGGGATATTGAATAAGTCTCACCAGATCTGATGGTTTTATAAAGGGGAGTTCCCCTGCACGAGCTCTCCTTGCCTGCTACCATGTAAGACATGACTTTGCTCCTCATTTGCCTTCTGCCATGATTGTGAGGCCTCCCAAGCCATGTGGAACTGCGAGTCAATTAAACCTCTTTCCTTTATAAATTACCCAGTCTTGGATATGTCTTTATTAGCAGTGTGAGTAGAGACTAATACAACATATCTATAATTGTTTCTGTAGCTATCCATATATCTGTATCTATATTAAGCTCAGCATGAGTTCATACTGATATCTCTAATTCTAATCTAATTCCATCGGGTTCATTCCAGTCTTCTCTCTTGCTTAGCTCCTTTGAGACAGTGAGAAACCTAGTTACCACCATTTACCATCCATTTACTTACACTGCCTGATTTTTGTAAGGTGAACCAATCTTGCACTCCTGGGATAAACCCTATCTGGTCATTACACACACATACGTACACACAGAGTGCATATATATTTTACGTATTTTCCTGTTTTATGTATATGTAATATATATTTACATATTTATATATATTGTTGGAATTTACAAAATTACCAAGCATATTCCACCTAAATTGTTAAATTTATTGCCATAAAGCTATTCATAATGCTCCCTTATCTTTTTTTTTTTTGAGATAGAGTCTTGCTCTGTTGGCCAGGATGGAGTGTAGTGGCGCCATCTCAGCTCATTGCAACCTCCACCTCCTGGGCTCAAGCAATTCTCATCCCTCAGCCTCCCAAGTAGCTGGGATTACAGGCTCTCGCCACCATGCCAGCTAATGTTTGTATTTTTAGTAAAGATGGGGTTTCACCATGTTGGCCAGGCTGGTC
This sequence comes from Hylobates moloch, assembly GCF_009828535.3. Lineage (NCBI taxonomy): Eukaryota > Metazoa > Chordata > Mammalia > Primates > Hylobatidae > Hylobates > Hylobates moloch. Next base: position 93,200,382 of record NW_026652286.1, on the reverse strand, counting down.
TTGAACTCCTTGCCTCAAGTGATCTGCCCACCTCGGCTTCCCAAAGTGCTGGCATTATAGGCGTGAGCTACTGCACCCAGCCTACCCTATTTCTTTTTTAATATCTGAACAATCTGTAATAATGTCACCTCTTTCATTTATGATATTAGTAATGTGTGTCTTCTCTCTTTTCATCCTGATCAGCTGGCTAGAAGTTTAATAATTTTATTAATTTTCTCAAAAGAACCAGATTTGGGGTTAATGTTTGCTACTGTTTTCCTGTTTTCTACTTCACTGATTCCTGCTCTCATCTCTATTTTTTTTTTCTTCTGCTTGCTTTGGTTTTAATTTGCTCTTCTTTTTCCAGTTTCTTAAAATGAAACTGGTCAGGTACGGTGGCTCACACCTGAAATCCCAGTACTTTGGGAGGCCGAGGCAGGAAGATTGCTTGACCCCAGGAGTTTGAGACCAGTCTGGGCAACATAGTGAGACCCCATCTCTACTAAAAAAAATTAGTGGGGCACACCTGTAGTCCCAGCTACTCGGGAGGATAAGGTGGGGACAGCCTGAGCCCGGGAGGTTGAGGCTGTAGTGATCAAACCACTGCCCTTGAGCCTGGCAACAGAGTAAGACCCTGTCTCAAAAAAATAAAAAAGAAGTTGATGTCATTGATTTTAGACCTTCTCTCTTTTCTAATAGGTGTTTAATGCTATAAATTTTTATGTAATGCTTTAATGGCAACCAACAAATTCTGATATGTTGTTTTCATTTTCATCCAATACAAAATACTTTGCCATTTCCTTTTTTATTTCCACGTTGACTAAGAATTGTGTTATTTATTTTCCAATATTTGGAGACTTTCCAGAGATCTTTTATTGATTTCTAATTTAATTCCATGGTGACCAGGAAACACACTTTGTATGACTTGAATCCTTTTAATTTACTGAAATTTACTTCACAGCCCAGAATTTTGTCTGTCATGGTAAATGTCCCATGTTTGCTTGCAAACATGAAAAAAAAAAAAAAAGTATTTGGTTGTTGGCTGGAATGTTCCAAAAATGAAATTAAATCAAATTGGTCAACAGTATTGTTTAAGTATTCTATATCCTTGCTTATTTTATCTCTTTGATCAATTACTGAAAAACGGATACTAAAATAACTGACAATGTTTGTAGATTTGTCTATTTGTCCTTTCAGTTATGTCAGTTTGTTACATGAATTTTGAAGTTTTGTTATTAGGTGTATACATGCCTAGATATGTCTTCTTTTTAAATTGACCCTTTTATCAGTACGAAATTACTTTTTTTATCCCTGTTGATATTCTATAATCTTAAATCTACTTTATCTGATATTAATGTGGTCTAGTTTTCCTTTAATGTAGATTAGCAGGACACATCTTTTTCCATCCTTTTAAACAATGTGTATTTTTAATTTTAAGGTATGTTTCTTGTAGTATACAGTTGGGCTTTGCTGTTTCATTTAATCTGATAGTCTATACATTTTAATGGGGGTGTTTGGACCATTTACCTTTAGTGTGATTACTAATGTATTTAAGTCTATCATCTTGCTATTTGTCTCATCTGTTGTTTCCCTTTTCTCTTTTTCATCTTTTAAATTATTTTAATCAACTGATTTTTAAAACAATTTTAATATTCCGTTAACTTGTCTGGCTCTCTCACTAGATTTTAAATTATTTGAAGGCAAGGACCACATTCTATTTGATTTTGTATTCTACTTAACTATTATGGTGCCTGACAATTCAATACATTTTTACTACATGAATTCACTCATTTCATACATTTTTAGTGAGAACTACAGAGGATATAAGTTACCCCAGAAACCACAGCCTTCCTTCTAAGAGAACTCCAATTTTATTCAGTTATCTACTATTCCTCTCAGAGTCCAGATGACTCAGGTCAAGCCAACCCCATCTGTAGCAACAGTGATGGGCCTTTTTGGCCTAACAGTAATTCCATTCTTGGGTAAGCAGTTGGTTCCAAAAAAGCCAATAAAAGTAGAAACAAAGTTCACTGGTGGCATCTATGAAAGTATTTCCTCATTCTTGAGAGAACGATGTGAAACTTCTTTCTCTCCCTCCCACTGAACCTGAGTGAAGAAGCAAGCAGCCTTAACAGCTACTTCGTAATTCATCTTTAAGGACTAGTTTAGGATGAGGCTGATTTTGATGGCAAGAGTGTAAAGATGGAAAGCATCTGAGCCCTTGACATAGTTATGTCCCTAAATCAAAAATCTCTGAAGCCTACCTCTAGATTTCTTTTTTATGTGAGCCAGTAAATGTATTACTGCTTAAGTCAGTTTGACTTGTGTTTTCCGTTACAGGCAGCCAAGTGCATACAAAGTTACACAAACACCAACCTATGCCAGGAGGTTCAAGACTCTGGAGATTACATTAATGAACAGATAAGGTCCTTGCTCTCAAGCAGCTTACATTCCACAGGAGGAAGATAAACTCCACAAAAAAAAATTGTACCAAAGAATTTCAAATCGTGGTAAGTGCTATTAAAAAAAGATATTATTTGACTAAATACATTAATTTAGTTTATTCAAAAAAGACCTTAGAGGCATTTGAGCTGAGACTTAAAATGAAGGAGCCAGCCATGGGAAGATCTGGGCCACAGAATTACAGGTAAAGGAAACAGCTAGTACAAGAGTCACAAAGGATAAGCAGATTAATGTGTTTGAGAAATACAAAGTCCACTGTGGCTTAGGCATAGAAAATGACCAAGAGAGTAGTAGAGTAGTGCTGAAATGAGATCCACAGAAGTAGACAGGGGCCAGCTAACATAAGAATGTGAGCCACAGAAACAGGCTTAGAGTTTATTCATAATATAATGGAAAACCACTAGAGAGTTTTACATCATGATCTAATTTGAACACTAAGGAAGTTAAGTACAGTCTGTTTACAGTTTATTTTGTCTCAAACATCAAATACTTATGCAGCATCTAATATGTGGAAAACACTGCATAAAGTTTATAATGTTGATATAGTATTTCTCTCCCTCACTCCTCAAGCAAGAATTTCACATTATCTTGAAGGTAGATTTTTAGAAAAAAAGAGAAAAATAAGAAGAAACTAGCAAAGAATGGGAGGCGCTATTAAGTTGTCCTTTCTACCCTAATTTCTCCAGATTATGTCTGAAACTTATAGTTTTTGTTTTGTTTTTTAAAGCATAACAAGACTGAGAGGCAATCTGGTAAACTTAGAACTATAGTTCAGCCATTAGTCTCTGCCCAGGCAAGTGTTTCAGCCTTGTTCTAACACAAGTATTTGGATTTTTCCAAGAGCTGATGTCAGGGCTTTTCACAGAGACAGAACAGCATTTATAGGCTAGAGAAGGAAAAAGGGTTTCCCCAGCAGCTATGCTCAATGTGGCCTTTGTACTGCTCCACTGCCAAAGGCAAGAAGACCCTGCTAGATAGAGCTATTTAATTCCTGGAAAAAATTCTACCCTGGGAGGGTGGAGGATGGTGATTGGCCAGATTCCCCATTAAGGGAACATAGCTTAATTTTTTCTATCAAATTAAACCCAAATTTAAATAAGTTCATCATCAGAACAAAGGTTTCTTAATTCTTATTAGAAAAAAATCATTCTGTGGAACTTGTATATAAGAGATGAACCGGCTAGAATAAACATACATTATAGAGGTAAGGAACAATACAGTAAACTGTGTCACATTTCCTGCGGTTAGCTTCCCTGAAAAATATTCATTTGGGAAGAATGGTTAGTTGAAGAACACTCAAAAGCCTCAAACGACATTTGGTAGTCAAAAATTATGCTAGGTGATAGCTCCAAACACATCATCCATTATCTATAAGAACAATAATTAACAAAATCGTTACAATAATAGCTAAAACTTGAGTAGCTTTACTTGCATACTTACAGTATCTGCTTTAAGTACTTTTTATGCATTAATTCATTTAATTATAACAATAATTCTATAAGTAAAATGTTTAGCCTTGTTTTATTGAAGAGAAATGTGGGGTTCTGAAAGGTTAAGTAACATATACAAGTTATATAACTAGTAGAAGAGGGAGCTTAGATTCAAAACCTCACAGTCTAACTAGAATCCTTGCTTTCAACCCCTGGACTACCACCTTACAACAGAAACCATTATCATCTTCCCTTTGTACAGTTTTTTATTAATAGTTAACCAAAAGCTTTCACAAGTGAGACTCAGAAAACTAGATCTAGTATAATGACAAGATACTTAGGTAGAAAGGTATTCATATCCCGTTATACAGTTTTAGGAAAAGATAAGCCAATAGAAAGAACTCCCAGTCCTACACAATCTGTATCTCCTAATCCCAGAGCTTAGTGGATAATTCAGTTAATATCTATGTGCTATATGGGCAACTTGCCAGCTATACATTTAAAGAGAAACATGTCTCCACCTGAATGGCAACATTTCTGCAAACCACTCATTCCTTCAATAAATATGTGTTCAATTCCAGGTAAAGATGGGAGAGAGCAAAAGCAATTCTATTCCATTAGCCTTCCTCAATACTAAAAGCAAAAATAGAAGGCAGGAGGAGCATGAAGGAAATGATTATGATCTCAAACATTAACTACAAAACATACTTGCCAAATCTGTTAAATTCTGGAGTGATACCAAGGAAGTCTGGCAGGCTTTGACCAGGAAACGGATTTCCCTAAACATAAAGATCACAGGCCTGAAATGCAGATCCAACTATCCTTTGATTAGAAAGGCACTACCCAGGTGTGCAAATAAAACAAAGGAGTAGGGGACACTGTAGAGACCCAGAACAGCAGGAGGAGAAAAAATAAAGAAAACATAATATGACACATTCTTAGATTTAGGATACTCCTGGATATCGAAGGGTTATCTGCACTCCCATGTTTTTTGCAGTGCTATTCACAATAGCCAAGATTTGGAAGCAACCTAAGTATCTATCAACAAACAAATGGATAAAGAAAATGTGGTACATATACACAATGGAGTACTATTTAGCCATAAAAAAAGAATGAGTTCCTATCATTTGCAACAAGATGGATGGAAATGGAGGTCATTATGGTAAGTGAAAAAAGCCAGCGACAGAAAGACAAACTTCACATGTTCTCACTCACTTGTGGAAGCTAAAAATTGAAACAACTGAACTCATGGAGACAGAGAGTAGAAGGATGATGATCAGAGGCTGGGAGGGGTAGTGGAGGGTGATTATAGTAAAAAATAATTTAACTGTACATTAAAAATTACTAAAAGAGTATAACTGGATTGTTTGTAATACAAAAGATAAATGCTTGAGATGACAGATACCCCATCTACCCTGATGTGATTATTACACATTGCATGCCTGTATCAAAATATCTCATGTAATCCATAAATACACACACTCACTAGGTACCCACAAAAATTAAAAATAAATTAAAAGACTACCTGAAAATGTAGACGACCTAAAAGTAAAACTCAAAACTATAAAACTAGAAGCAAAGAGGTGTGACCTTGGGTTAGGCAAATATTTCTTAGATATAGCAAAAGCACAATGTATAAAAGAAAAAATGATAAATTAGAATTCAAAGTTTAAAACTTTTGCTCAAGGAAATGTGAATTATATCTCAATAAAAGTATTAAAGAGAGAAAGAGGATGCTAAAAAAATGAAAATACAAGTCACAGGCTGGGAGAAAGTATTTCTAAATCATATATCTAAAAGGACTTATGGCTGGGCACGGTGGCTCATGCCTGTAATCCTAGCACCTTGGGAGGCTGAGGCAGGCAGATTACTTGAGGTCAGGAGTTCAAAACCAGCCTGGCTAACATGATGAAACTCCGTCTCTACTAAAAATAAAAATAAAAATAAATTAGCCAGGCATGGTGGTGGGCACCTGTAATCCCAGCTACTCGGGAGGCTGAGGCAGGAGAATCGCTTGAACTCAGCAGGCGGAGGCTGTAGTGAGCCGAGATTGCACCATTGCACTCCAGCCTGGGAAACAAGAGCAAAACTCTGTCGCAAAATAAAATAAAATAAAATAAAATAAAATAAAATCACTTATATCCCAAACATATAAGGAACTCTTACAACCCAATAATTAAAAGCTCAATTAAAAACAAGATTTGAACAGATAATCCACAAAAGAAGACATATGGATGATAAAATAGGCACATGAAAATATGTTTAACATTTTTAGTCATCAGATGAAATGCTAATAAAAACTACAATATGATACCATCACACACAAAGTAAAATGGCTAAAATTAAAAAGACTGACAAAACCAACTATTAGTGAAGTTGTGCAGCAACTGGAATGTTGCTAATGGGAATGTAACACAATACAGCCACCTGGAAAAACAGTTTGGCAATTTCTTAAAAAGTTAAAATATATACCTACCACATAATCCAGCCATTCCACTCGTAGGTGTTTACCTAAGAGATGAAAGCTTATGTACACACAAAAACCTGTACATGAATGTCCAAAGCAAACTTATTCCTAATAGTCTAAAACTGGAAACAACCCAAATGCCCATCAACAGCTGAATGGATAAACTGTGGTATATCCACACAATGGGATATCATTCAGCAGTAAAAAGAAATGAACTACTGATACACAGGAACACAGACAAATCTCAAAATAATTATGCAGAGTAAAAGAGACCACATAGAAAAAGCACAAACTATGTGAGTTCACTTACAAAAAGACATGCAAATTAATCTATAATGACAAGAAAGAAAGCAAGAAAATTCAAACTACTCTATTAGGACCAAAGACAAGTCATTTTTTATGGCTGCATAGTATTATGGTGTATATGTGCCACATTTTCTTAATCCAGTCTATTGTTGTTGGACATTTGGGTTGGTTCCAAGTCTTTGCTATTGTGAATAGTGCCGCAATAAACATACGTGTGCATGTGTCTTTATAGCAGCATGATTTATAGTCCTTTGGGTATATACCCAGTAATGGGATGGCTGGGTCAAATGGTATTTCTAGTTCTAGATCCCTGAGGAATCGCCACACTGACTTCCACAATGGTTGAACTAGTTTACAGTCCCACCAACAGTGTAAAAGTGTTCCTATTTCTCCACATCCTCTCCAGCACCTGTTGTTTCCTGACTTTTTAATGATGGCCATTCTAACTGGTGTGAGATGGTATCTCACTGTGGTTTTGATTTGCATTTCTCTGATGGCCAGTGATGATGAGCGTTCGTGTCCTTTGTAGGGACATGGATGAAACTGGAAAACATCATTCTCAGTAAACTATCGCAAGGACAAAAAACCAAACACCGCATGTTCTCACTCATAGGTGGGAATTGAACAATGAGAACTCATGGACACAGGAAGGGGAACATCACATTCCGGGTACTGTTGTGGGGTGGGGGGTGGGGGGGGCGGGGACAGCATTAGGAGATATACCTAATGCTAAATGACGAGCTAATGGGTGCAGGAAATCAACATGGCACATGGATACATATGTAACAAACCTGTACATTGTGCACATGTACCCTAAAACCTAAAGTATAATTAAAAAAAAAAAAAAAGGACCAAAGACAAGTCAATGGGTACACCTGGGGATAGGTGAGGAGGGGTGGAGGGAGGGAGAAATTATGAAAATGCACAAGGAAACCTTTGTGGTGAATACGTTTATTTTCTTAATTGCGGTGATACTTTCCTAATCGTGTATATATATCAAAACCTATCAAATTATACTCTAACCATAGGCAGTTTATTATACACCAATTACATTTCAATAACTGTTAAAACTCTCAAGAAGCCTAATGTTTAAATGAAACAAAACTACCAGTAAACATTATGTTATACCTTACGAAATATCTTGTAAGCAAAAGACTCAATGGTCTGAATATTTTCTACTCACTGTAAATTTACAGCATTTGAGACTATACAGTGACACATAAATAAACAAAAAAGAAACTTTGCTGCTTTTATTCTTTGCTTATATGGAATGCTTTAGTAAAGTACTTTCAAATAGAACGCTGGGTAAACAAACCTATGGTTAGCAAGTTCTATATTATCAATAATTTTGTATGGGGGAATTCCAGCAAACTTCAGATTACTTGACTACATTTGATTGTTTCGTAGGTGTTCTTCTTTTAAGATTCTTACACTTAGTTCCTTAAAGGATCACTGTAATAGAAAGATTAATAATTTTGGCCCCCAGGGAATCTTTTGGTGTTAAGAATTATGAAGTTACTTACATATTTTGCCAATGTACTATACAAGTCTATTATTTATTCATTCATTCAAAAAATTAATTTATAATTGCATACTATGTAGCCAGGCTCTAGTCTAGGTCCTTGTGACATATTTGGGGGAAGGGAAGAAGGAAGATGACAGACAGTAATAATCTTAATAAATAAATGTATATTGTATGTAATGTTAGAAGATGATATGCACTCTATCACCCACCCCTCCCCACCACACACAACCCAACATGTACAGCAGGTTATGAAGGATCAGTAATGGAAACTAAATATAATAAAAACACTAAAGTAATGAGAATTGTTTCCATAGACCATATGTGAAAATCTCTTACACTGAATAGAATCATGAACCAAGGTTGCCTAGTCCAACCCTCACACTTTACAGATGATGTTAAATGATTTGCTCGATCACTCAGTTCTTGGCACAGATTAAAGATTAGGATCCCTATCTCCTTTTCACTCATGGCATCACTATCTGTGATGTCAAATAATCATGATAAAATGCTTTAATCTACTCATATACAAACAGTGGAAAGAGCTTTAGAGTCTGACTGACCCAGGCTTCATCACTTCATGGCTTTGTTACTTATGGTAAATTACTTAACCTCTCAAAATGTAAATTTTCTCATCTATAAAAGGGAATGACAGTTTTTGTTTGCTTGTTTGGACTAATGTGCATGCGATAACAAGAATGACAATAATTTCGTGACTAGGTTGTTATGAGGATTAAATGTAGTAGCTTATGTAAAACACCTACATGTCAGTACATAAATATATAACACTGCAATACTTACATGCTTGCACCAAAAATGGTACATCATATGCATGAGTTTTTTATATCCTCTACTAGACTATAAACCTGATATATATCTAAAGAACCAAGCATAATGTAAATGCTCAGTAAGAATTTGTTAATTTGTTAATACTTCTGAGGAGTCAAACGGCTTTCAAAATGTGGCAAACAGTATGATAACTCATATCACCATGATGGAAATAATCAAATTAACTGAAAGCTCCATAGTACGCTTCAACATGTTTTCAGTCTGTCTTTCCTAAATAGAGGAAGTCTGTAGCACTTAAATGCTTTTTAATGTCATAAATTATGGTCCTAGCTCTTTCTGTCCACAAGAAAATAATTCTCACCATGAAAAATACTTTCAAGAGAAAACCAAAAATATCTTCAGCATTTTATATTACTTCTTTTCACATTCATCCCTTGGTTCCTGTATTTACAGCTATAATTGGAAAGAAAAAGAAAGCAGAATGCAATTCCAATGCCATCACAGCAACTCGGCAGCTTCTTCAAATTTATAACCAACATTTTAGCTGACAAGAGCAAAAATACCACAAACTGAACAAAGGATAAAATAATTCAAGTTGATAAGATTGTTTGGTGCCATGGATACCACGTTTTCCAATGATTATATATTTCAATTTAGTTTCCAATGCAAAAACAGGAAGATTACTCTATAAAAACATTCCCTTCCCCCACTGTAATATTAATCCCCACCCCCTATATCCCATCCATGGTCTCTTGGGTATCAAAGGGAAACAACCATCCTGAAGCATGAGATAATTAAATCACAATTCACAGAATAATACGTCAAAGCCTCTAAGATTCAAGAGAGGTTATGCCAATTCAGTTCTAAAAAGGTAACATAAGAATGCTGCATCCTATTCTTTCGAATAAAGATATCCTTGCAATGCTGGATGTTAAAACCTTTGTTCTAAAGCTAAGAAATTAAGGCATGGGTTTTCAAAACTAGGAATTTTCTTCCTTAGGTCAAATTAGGTTTTTTAAAACATGATAAAAATCCTAAAAGCTGTTGTGAGAAATAATAATGAACAATGTAAAAATATCCTTTTCCTTTTTATTTTATTCCTGTTACAGGTACATCCCTTTCACTGAAGCTATTTTTCTACCATTTTACTCCATTTTATACACGACCCAGAAAACAAAGACTGCAGTAGATTACCTGGATCGCCGGACAAATCAGCAGACAAGCAAAAGCTCAAAAGGCTCGTTTCCATGGAGTAGAAGAAAATGAAATCCTCACCAAAATACCACTCCCTTAGCAATCCTAAGCTTTTTCTTTATATATACATTCGACATCCCTGGAAAGGCATTTGTCAGATGATTTTACTGACCACAAGAGGGATGATAAGAAGAAACCCCACCTCTTCTCCCACCCCCAATCATCTACCATCATCATTCAAAGCCCAACACTGCGCTGCTAATGGAAAGACAGAGAACAGCATCCATGTATATTTCCCTAGAATATCACTCAGGAAAATATACATAATATAAAGAAAGCAAGGATTTGGCTGATAATTCTCTAGCAGAACAGGCCAAATAGCTCCCATAAAATTAAAAATACTTGCAAAAAAGATCCAATTATAAAGCCACAAAAAAACCCTAATTTTCTTCTTGAATACAGTATGATTTTTAAATTGGGAATTTCCCAAATACAGTGCCAAAAAATGGAGTCCCTCAAATACCTTAAAATTCGGTTGTTGTTACTGCTCCTTTTCCTAAAGCCAGATAAACCAAGTAAGTTAGGATTTACAAAAAAAAAAAAAAAAAAAAAATCTCCTTTTGTTGCTAGTATTACCCCTTCAAAGAGAATCTGGGACAGGAGGTGGGAGTAGAGGAGAAACAGATTTAAAACATGGGGGGAGGAAAAATATTTTCTGCCCCAATAAGCCTAATTAAATCTGTAAGCAAGACTGAGAGGATTGAAATTTCTTCATGCTACTCTGTCTGTTTGTGTTTGATTATTGTGAATCTTCCCAGGTCTCAAACTATGCCCTAGGCATTATGTCTGGCATTCTGTTAACTAGCAGCCTGGCCTCTTACAGTAGAATGAGGGAGGAACAAGAGACAGACTCATGCAATCTAATCCCTAGAAGCCATGTAATTTTGCTAAAACAGTAATTTGCCTCAAACACTGCTCTAAAAAATGCATTGCTATACTAAGAAGACTCAGCGTCCACTTTCCTTTTCTGAAGCATCAACCCAACTTGACAATTTGCAGGCACACAATTTCTGGGATCAATATATAAGTAATGAATGAAAAACATGTTGTTTATAAAACATATTCCTTAAAACATTTGAATACATCTAATTTTAAGTTAAATCCCAGTAATCACTCTATCCACATAAATTATAGCTCAAAGTTCTGTGAATTTTGAAGGAAATCACAGAACCTCAAAACTGCAGTTAGTCATCTATGAAGACTCAGCTTTCAGGGAACACATAACTTGGCAAAGGTAGTCACCTTGTAAGTAGTTACTAAAGAAGTAGTTACTGATTAAGCAAATAGTCTAGATTTGCTAAAAACAAATCAGACTAGACTACTGACTGTGGCTATCATTAGACTTCCTCCACCTATACCGAGGCCTCATGTTTCTCTGATGCTTGGCACTTTCTGACCAGCCCAAGTATCCTAAGAAACACGAAGCTACCTATACGTCAAAGCCTGTGTTGGCTGATGAGGCAATTTCTCACACAGGACAGCTTAGAACTTGAAGCTAACTAATTTCATGTCTCAACATCTCTATCATCCTAGATCACCAAACAAAACTTTAGTCATCCATTAATCATGTGACATATCTAACAAAATCTTCCACTGTTCCCCTCTCTATCAAACTTTTTCACTGTGTACTCTAGGACAGGGGTCTCCAACTCCTGGGCCACAGACAATATTGGTCCATGATCTGTTAAGAACCAGGCCACACAGCAGGAGGTGAGCAAGTGAAGCTTCAGCTATATTTACAGCTGCTCCCCATCACTCACATTACCACCTGAGCCCCACTTCTGTCAGATCAGTGGCAGCATTAGATTCTCAGAGGAGCAGGAACCCTATAGCAAACTGCACATGAGAGGGATCTAGGTTGCACGCTCCTTATGAAAATCTAATGCTTGATGATCTGTCGTCGTTTCCCATCACCCACAGATGGGACTGTCAAGTTGCAAGAAAACAAACTCAGGGTTCCCACTGATTCTACATTATGGTGAGTATATAATTATTTCATTATACATTACAATGTAATAATAATGAAAATAAGGTAGACAATAAACGTAATGCACTTCAATCACCCTGAAACCATCCCATTACCTGTCCTCCCCCGAACACCCTCCCAGTCCCATTGAAAAACTGTCTGCAACAAAACCGGTCCCTAGTGCCAAAAAAGTTGGGGACCGCTGCTCTAGGACTCTTTCTACAAGAAACCAAACACCACTACACTCTTAACTTCTTCACAGAATGCACTCCAAACGCTGCCTTCACCAACACCTGGCTCTCCCCCAAAGACACTGTTTCCCTTTTTTTTTTGAGACAGAGTCTGGCTCTGTCGCCCAGGCTGGAGTGCAGTGGCGCAATCTCTGCTCACTGCAAGCTCTGCCTCCCGGGTTTGCGCCATTCCCCTGCCTCAGCCTCTCAAGCAGCTGGGACCACAGGCGCCCGCCACCACGCCCGGTTAATTTTTTGTATTTTTAGTAGAAACGGGGTTTCACCGTGTTAGCTAGGATGGTCTTAATCTCCTGACCTCGTGATCCGCCCGCCTCGGCCCCCAAAGTGCTGGGATTACAGGCATGAACCACCACGCCTGGCCCCCTTACTGCCTTTTCTAATGGAAGCCACTCCTTATTCCAAACCTCAATGCTTTCAGAGCCCAGAGGAAATTTACAATTTTCTTAATTTTTATGAATATCCAAATAACCAATGCACATATCAAATGGTGCTCAACTTTAAGGAAATGTAAATTAAAACCACAATGAGAGAAAGAGAGAAATAGAATGAATGAATACATACAGTACTCACGAAGATATAAAGCACCTAGAAACTACATCCGCTGATCAGACTATAAATTGGTACAATCACTCCAGAAAATTATTTGGTACAATCAGCTAAAGCTGAACCAGCAAATTCCACAACTAGGCAGAAATGTATATGTATGTTCACAAAAATACATGTCCGTGAAGGTTCCTAAACAGCACTGTTAGTAACAGTCCCAAACTAGAACTATCTAAATGTCCACCTGCAGTAGAATGGATTTTTAAAACTGCAGTTTATTCACACATTACATTATTAATCAATAATGCAAATGAATTATGACCACTCATAATATACAGATAAATGTCATAAACAATTCAAAAGAAAGATGCTAGATTAAAAAAGAGCACATACTGCACAACTCCATTTCTATAAAGAACAAAAGCAGTCGAAAGTTAAACACAGAGTTACCATATGACCTACAATCATACTCCTAGGTATTTACACAAGGGACTTGAAAACTTATATCCACGCAAGAACCTGGCCATGAACATTTACAGCAGCTTTACTCCTAATGCTAAAAACTGAAAGCAACTACAATGGCCTTTAATGGGGGAATGAAAAAATAAATTATGATTCATCCACACAATGGAATACTACAACAATTTTTAAAACAAATGAATTATTAATTTACACAACATGGATGAATCTTAAATACATTTTACTACATGAAAGAAGCCTGATACAATCTTTGGATTTTTCATGTATTTCACTACATGGAAAAATCCAAAGACTGTATCATTCCATTTATACAACACTCTGGAAAATGCAAAAGTAGAGAGACAGAAAATAAATTAGTAGTTGCTAGGGACTAGAGGAGAGGAGAGGGTTTGACTACAAGGGGATGCACAGGGGGACATTTAGGGTGCAGGATCTGCTCTGTATATTAGGGTGGTGAATACATGACCCATTGCATTTGTCTGAACCCACAGAACGGCACAGTACAAAGAGTGAACTTCAACAAATGTTAACCAAACAACAACCACTAACATCAACCAAAATGTCAGAGGATCCCAAGATGACATGTGGATTGCAACGAATGAAACTAACTGCATTACAAATGTATGACATAATTTCACTGAAGGGGCGGTGAAAAAGGAACTAACCTAACAAACTTTGGAACACGGTGTTTTGACTTGAAATTGTAAGGCTAATGACAAAAGAAACTGTACATAAATACTGTACTCATGGGGTATGGGGTAATAATTCTAAATTTGCTTTTCATGTGTACATAGGTTGAACAAATAAGTGAATGGATAATGGGGTGGCTGGGGCCAGGTTTCTCATGGTCAGACAAGGAAGTCACAGATTAAAAAGGAGGACTAGAGTTAACCTTGTGGTACTGGATTATAATCAGAGACATCAATATCAACTCATGTTTAACTTAACATATATAACAACTGATACATACAGAAACAATTAGAGATGTATGTGTATACATGGGTTAGTATTCACACAGATATTACCCAGCTCTGTCCCCTGAGAGGGCCTAAAAGCAACGATACTCCAATAGCAGCGAGCACACCTAGTAACTACATTTTGGTTCCTAAATAAAAGGAATGCTAGTTCCTTCAAACGGCTGATTCTACAGCTGGCGCAAAGAAAATACAAGATGAGCCTGCAGCATCTTCTAGTATCACGTCAGGAGATGTTCAAAAAACAAAAGGATAGGGGCATATGAAAGGGACATAAACAGTAACTGGAAAACCTTCCCAATAGTCAAAGTTGGAACAATTTAAGCAAAAGAAAAGAAACCTAGCATTAGAACTCAAAGTATAAAATAAACATACATGAGTCCATACTCACATAAATGACTGAATAAACAGATAAATGTGGGGAAAGATCCAAATCTTCCTTACAGAACAATTTCAAACCATATATGTAGATATCTCCCCCTTCCCAAAGTGCAGGTTGGACTTAGTAATGTGTTTCCAAAAAACAGGGTATAGTGAAGACATCTAGCAAACACTATCTTAACCAAGTGGTCGTGGTTAACATCACCAGTGATGCCACATGGACATCATGCACCCCGGATGAGAGGAAAAGAGGATTCTTTCCAAAAATGCATAACCCAGTCTAATACTGAGAAACAGCAGAAAACCCAGACTGGGGGACATTCTACAAAGTCCTCGAGGATGGCAAGGTCGTGACAAACAAGGAAAAACTGAGAAACTGTCACAAACCAAGAGACTGGGGAAACATGAAAACTATAAGCAATGTGGTAACCTAAATTTGATCCTAGAATAGAAAGAGGCCATTAATGAAAAAGCTGGAAAAATCCAAATGAAGTATGAAGTTAGTTAACAGTATGTACTAAGGCCGGTTTCTTAGTTTTCACATATATACCACAATAACGCAAGATGTAAGCAATAAGGAAAACTAGGTGTAGGGTATATGGGAACTCTATGTGAGTTTTCTGTGTTATTTATGCAACTTTTCTCTAAATAAAAAATTAATCCAAAAAAAGTTTAAGGATTAATTAGTCTATGGTACTAGAAGTCAGAATAGTGGGTATTCTCAAGGGGCAGTGAATTTAATTGCTGGTTGAAAACATTTCCACAAAGAAAACTCACTTCACTGGTGAATTATCACAAGCATTTAAAGGAAGAGGTAACAATTCTACACATGACAAATGAAAGTGAAAACACATGACACTTCCCAAAAAATTTTCTGAGGCCAACACTGTCTCAGTATCAAAACAAGGCAATGACATTACAAGAAAACTAAACACAAATATCCCTTAGGAACAAAGGAACAAGAACAATCACCAAAATATTAGTAAACCAAATCTATCAATAAATAAAAAGAATAATACATGATACATAATAAAGAGACCATTAGGATAAACCAAATGGGGTTTATCCTAAGAATGCCAGGTAGGTTTAACACTCAAAAATCAATGCAATTCACTGTATCACCAGTCTAAGAAAGAAAAGCCTCAGATGAAAATACCTCCTGGCAAATTAAAATAAAAAAGAAAAAAGAAAAGCCATATGATCATCTAAACAGATACAGAAACAGCATATGACTAAATTCAATATCTGTTAATTATAAAATTTCTTACAAGCTAGGAATAGAAGGTAACTTCCCCAAACTGATAAAGAGTATGGAAAAAAAAAATCATACTTAACGGTAAAATACTGAATGCTTTCCATAAGATTGAGAACAATGCAAAGATGTCTACATGTCTGCTTTCACCACTTCTTTTAACATTTCAGCCAAATGAGTAAGACAGTGAAAATAAATATATAAAAGGCTTACACCTTTTAAATGAAAGTAAAACTTTTTAATAACATGACATTATGGAAAACTCCAAAGATCTATATAAAAAAAGCACCAAAAAGCAAGTTTAGTAACAGTATGTAAGATCAACATACAAAAATCAATTGTATTTCTATATGTTATCAATAAAGAATTAAAAATTAATTTTTAAATGCTATTTATAACCTCAAAACACATAAACTTAACAAACCATGTGCAAGCCCTGTATGCTGAAAACTATGTAATGTTTATAGAGAAATTAAAGAAGACTACTTAAATGGAGAGAGAGATTATGCCAATGGATTGGGAGACCTAATTTAAGATGTCAATTCTCCACATTCTGATCTAGATTCAACACAATCACAAAATCCCAGCCTGTTTTCTGTAAATAGAAATTGACATGCTGACTGTAACATTCATATAGAAATGCAAAGATCTAGAAGAGCCAAAACAATTTTTAGAAAAACAACAAAATTGGAAGACTTATATTACCTTATTTAAGGACTTAAAGCTAAGGTAATAAAGACAAAAGAACAGGCATATTGATCAACAGAACATAATAAAGAAACCATAAATACAATTATGCATAGACAGTCTATTAAGTTTTTAACACAGATGCCAAAGCAATTCAATGGGAAAAGGACAGTCTTTTCTGCAAATGGTGCTGGAAAACATGCCAAAACACTCACAAACTTTAATCCTTACCTCACACCATATACAAATGTTAACTTGACATGAATCATAGGCCTAAACATAAGAGCTAAACTATACAACTTCTAGAAAAAAGAGAACATTTTCTGCAACCTTGGGTTAAGTCAAGATATTTAAGACAGGGACCAAGAAGCATGAACACAAAATAAAAAGTTGATATATTGAACTTCATCAAAATTAATAACTTATGCTCTTTGGACGGCATTGTTAAGGAAATAAAAGGACAAGCCACAAACAGAAAGAAAAACGTTTTCTAAATGTAACTGACAAAGGACCCATATCTTACCTCTCAATAAGATAAAGACAAGCCAACTTCTTAAAAGATTTGAAGACACTTCACAAAAGAGGACAAAAGGCCAATAAGCAAATGAAAAGTCCTCAATATCATTAATCATTAGAGAAATGCAAATAAAAAGTAGAGTGAGATGCCATTCACACCCACTACAATGACTAAAATTAAAAAGACTGATACTACCAAGTGCTGATGAGGATGTAGAACAAGTAAAACTCTTCTACATTTCTAGTGGGAATGTAAAATGACAGAGGCACTTTGGAAAACAATTTGGCAGTTTCTTATAAAGTTAATCAAGGCCAGGTGTGGTGGCTCATGCCTGTAATCCCAGCACTTTGGGAGGGTGAGGTGGGAGGATCCCTAAGTTCAAGACCAGCCTGGACAACATAGTGAGACTCCATCTCTAAAAAAATAAATAAAATACTTTTTTAAAAGTTAATCATATATTTACCATATGACTCAGCAATTCTACTCTGAGATGTTTACCAAAGAGAAAGAAAAATATATGCCATACAAAAACTTACAGAAAAATGTTCAGATTTATTCAAAATAACCAAAAACTGGAAACAATCCAAACCTCCACCAACAGATCAATGGATAAAGAAACTGATTTATTCACACAATGTAATACTATTATGGTAAGAAAAAGGAACAAACTACCATTATATGAAACAATTTGGATGCATCTGAAAAGTATGAAGCCTAAAGAAAGAGAAGAAAGGCTGGGCATAGTGGCTCATGCCTGTAATCCCAGCACTTTGCGGGGGTCAGGGCAGGAGAATCACTTGAGCCTAGGAGTTTGAGGCCAGCCTGGGCAACACGGCAAGACCCCATCTCTATAAAATACTAAAAAATTAGCTAGGTGTGGTGGTGTGCACCTGTGTGGTCTCAGCTACTTGGGAGTATGAGGTGGGAGGATCACTAGAGCCCAGGATATTAAGTCTGCAATGAGCTGTGTTTGCGCCACTGTACTCCAGCCAGCCTGGGTAAGAGAGACTGTCTTAAAAAAAAGAGAGACAGAGAAGACAGACACAGAAAGATTACATACTGTATATGATTTCATTTACATGAAGTAGAAAAGGCAAAACTATTTTGACAGAAAGCAGAGAGAATTTTTTGGGGTGATGGAAATGTTATATATCTTAATTATGCTGGTTGTGATGGTTAAAAAGTTTACACACTTGTCAAAGCTCATCAAAGTACACACTTAAAATGAGTGAACTTAAGGAAGTCAGTATATCGAAGAGGCCTGCACTCCTATCTTTATTGATGCACTATTCACAATAGCCAAGATTTGGAAACAACCTAAGTATCTATCAACAGACAAATGGATAAAGAAAATGCGGTACCTATACACAATGGAGTATTATTCACCTATATAAAAGAATGAGATCCCGTCACTTGCAACAATGTAAATAGAACTGAAGGTCATTATGTTAAGTGAAATAAGCCAGACACAGAAAGACAAACTTCACATGTTCTCATTCATTTGTGGGAGCTAAAAATTAAAACATCTGAACTCACGGAGATAGAAAGATGTTTACCAGAGGCTGGGAAGGGTAGTGGGAGGTTGGGAAAGTTGGGATTGTTAAAGGATACAAAAATATAGTTCGATAGAATAAGATGTAGTATTTGATAGAACAGGGTGATTACAGTCAACCATAATTTACTGTACATTTAAAAATAACTAGAAGAGTATAATTGGAATGTTTGTAACATAAAGAAAGAATAAATGCTTGAGGTAATGGATACCCCATTTACCTTAGTGTGACTATCATGCATTGTATCCCTGTCTCAAAATACTGCATGTACTCCATAAATATAAATACTTATGCCCATAAAAATTAACAATAATATAATGGTGAATTTTATATGTAAATGATATCTCAAAGTCTATTTTTTAAAAGATAAAATGAAGGAAATAAGTCTCAGTGTCTAGAATTTAAATTGCGGATAAACTGACCAGCCTCTGTAACTTCCTACTTAAAATAGGAACCTAAGTTGTTCCCTTAGATAAACAAAATCTTTAGAATTCGACAGGAAAGGAAACCTTTATTTCAAAAATACAATCTGAACATTTAAAAAATCTAATTCTCAACTCTGAACACATTATTTGTAAAAAATATTTAACATTTCAATGAGTAGTATATCAATATGATGATTTATTTAATAACTAAAGCCCAAGCAATTACCAGAGCCATTCACCTAACTAGGATATGCCTACCAGAACATTCCAATACTTTACACTGGAGAAATCTGATAAACATTATTTTGGTGATCGAGGTCATCATCAATAGTCACATATCATGTTAGTAGTAAGTACCCTTGGCATGAGTTGATGAAGATGTCACTTTACCTCTGTGATCTTCCTTCCAACAACCCATACTCCAGTCAAATCGTAAGAAAAACATCAAGCAAATTCTAATATAGGGGCATCCTACAAGAAACCTGACCAGTACTCATCTGAACTGTCGAAACCATAAAGAACAAGAAAAATCTGAGAAACTGTCACAGCCAAGAGGAGGCTAAAGAATATGACAAACTAAATATAATGTGGTTTCTGAGGAAAGAAAAAGAACAATAGGTAAAAACTAAGGAAATCTGAATAAACTACAGACTTTAATTAATATTAATGTTAACGCTGGTTCAGTAACAAATGTACCATACAAATGTAATATGTTAATAATAGAGGAATCTGAGCATGCACATGGGTTATATGTTCTTTTCTAGCTTCTCATTTTCGGTAAATCTAGCCCTGTTCTCAAAAACAAACTTTTTATTAAAAAAAAAAAAAAAGTCCACCCCATCAGAACTTGGAACACTACAGGTAAAGGAAAGTTGCAAAGGGGAAAAGAATCAAGAAAATAATTGTACGGGTGCTTTTTTTAAGAATATCATTACAGTGTTGGTAGAAAATATTGTAAAGCTCTTTTTTTTAACCATTTAATGGAAAAAGAGAAAACATAAAAGGAAAGGTCAAAAAGATGATCTAACAGGGATGTTAAAAATACTTCCCAATGCTTATACAGCTGTACTGGTGTTCTGACGTCAATCTCAAGACTCCCATGGATTATACCAACAATTCACTCTTTGGTGTTTGCTGCTTAAGTTTCAAAGTAAAACCAGTTGTTAATGAATGTTCACAGTTTCCATGATAAGAAGACTCACTTTGCCTAAAACCTGAGACATACAGTGGCTAACTGTGGCAGGAGGAAGGGCAGAAAAAGAGAGGGTCATTCTGGGCATGTTTATTTGAGTTTAAATTAAGTCTTCTCTCTTAGCTCTTTGGGTCATTCATCTACCCATTCTTTATTTTCACTGAGAAACTAAAGTGAAAATACCAATCTCGTTCATTTTGTTGGCAAATCTGAAGATTTTGTGGGTAAAAGCAAATTACTAGTATACCCTTCTGAGAGTTGATATCCAAAAATTTATGAAATTTCAAAGTACAGAATACCTGTATATTGCATGGTGGATTTAATTTAATAGAGCTATGTTAGTAATTTGAATCATTAATATGTATGACTCAATGTAATGAATTAGTCATAAAAGCATAATCTGTGCTGTAACCATCATATACATTTTTCACAATTTAAAAAGAAAAGTTTTTTAAAAATATTTATTTTTTTCTGTTTGCAAGTACATGAGAACTGAGATCATTAAACTAAAATTCACGAGGTCAATTCTGCATACTGGAAGTTAACTTGTACTATGCTGTATTAGAGGAAAATCACTTTTATCACAACACATATTGAAAATCCATAAGGCCATCCACTCCAGAGGAGATCGATCCTCAGCCTTGTAAACCTTTAAGGCCAAGAAGAAAAATCAGCTGGAGAGCTCAGCAGTTCAATGAAGTTGTTTTCATCAAATGTCATAATGTTCACACACATATTTAGCCACAAACAGTAACCCAACCGTACTGCCAGAAGTACCCCCCTACTCTTTATAGGTGCTTAAATAAAAAATGAATGAACGTTTCTTCTGTATCCCTGGATAAAATTTCCCCAGCAATGTCAAAACTGCTGAACTGTGAGATATCTTTAAAAAATTCTAACTAGGCAATTCCTTTTTATGAAAAAAAGCATATCTAAAAGTCACAGCATCTCTCCTACACTGAACAATGGTTAATACTCTGAAATGATCATAGGAAAAGGAAACAGGAGGAACCATGCTTGGTTAACCAGCCACTAGATGGAAAAACATTTAGCTATGGGTATCCATAAAAATAGATTTTTTGGCCGGGTGCAGTGGCTCACGCCTGTAATCTCAGCACTTTGGAAGGCCAAGGTGGGCGGGTCACCTGAGGTCGGGAGTTTGAGCCCAACCTGACTAACATGGAGAAACCCCATATCTACTAAAAATACAAAATTAGCCGGGCGTGGTGGTGCACGCCTGTAATCCCAGCTACTCGGGAAGCTGAGGCAAGGGAATCACTTGAACCCTGGAGGCGGAGGTTGCGGTGAGCCGAGATCGCGCCATTGCACTCCAGCCCAGGCAACAAGAGCGAAACTCCGTCTCAAAAACAAAAACAAACAAACAAAAAATCCATTTTTCATATTTTAATTATTTTCTCAAAGTAAGTTTCTTAAATTGCCACCATTATCAAGATAATAGTTGCTCCCTGAAGAGAATATGGGGGAAAAAAACATAGAAAGGTGAAAAAACCCAAAGTCCTACCACCCATCATTATTCTACTAGTTAAATAAATCATTATACAATTATAGAATATTGTACTAATAATAGAAATACATTTCCAAGTTAGAAATACATTTCCTAACTAGATGTTAATTCATTCACCAAATATGTACTGAGCATCTATTATGTGCAGGCACTGTTCTAGGTGTTGGGAACACAGCAATGGATAAAACAAACATCCCTCATTTTACTCTTTGTGTTTTGCTGCCAGAATATTATATAGAACATTGTAGAGAACAGAATGTTGTATAGCCACAGAACATAGGTACTCACATGGAAATAAAACATATTTTAAAAAGTATATTGTTAAATGAAAATGTCAAACTACAAAACAGCACCTATGGGGTGATTTCATTTGTGTAAAGAAAGTTAATGGTGGCTACCTCAGGTAAATCATATTAAACAACTGGGAGAGAGGAGGGACCTTGTCACTTTATATCTTGTATGGTTGAAAAGGATTAATCTAAACTGTATTTTATTACTAAAGCTGATAACAGGTCAGTGAAGGTTCATTAAGCTATTCTAATTTTTATCTATGTCAGAAATTTTACATAATGGTTATTTTAAAGCATTGTTATACTTAGAAAAAATTACTTCTAAGAAAAAAATCTTGTTTGAGTTTTGATTATACTGGTACTATGGAATACCTTTTTTCAACATTTATTATTAATAGCTTATTTTGTGCATTTATTTTTAATTCTAGGGGTAGGTTCCTCAGTTAGAGAGACCTTAAGCAGAAAATTATCAATAAGTTACAGTTTGATAATTTTTTAAAAACTTCACATCTGAAGTCCTATGAAGTAGATATGATAAGAGATATTGGGGATAAAGAGACAAAAGCTAAGGTAGAGAAGCTATATAACTTTTCCAAGGTTGTTCAGCTAACAAATGGTAGAGCCTGGATCTGAACTCAGGCTATCTTATCATAAATCCTGCCTGCTTTTTACAAAAAGTTGAAAAATTGTAGGGGAAAAAAACCCCATAAAAACTGAGCACCTGCCTTACCATATAAAAAATAAGCTTCAGTCTTCCATAAATACATCTTTCAAATGCAGAAAGTTAACCAAGGATTCCTTTGGTTACTTGCCTAGATGTATTTGAGAGCAGAACTGAATTATACAAAGCAAACTACTTAATAACACACTGGTAGAAAGGCTTGTCAGAAAGAACTTTGTACTGGGCCAGTATATGACAGTGTGTAGTGAAGCACAAATAACTACAATCCAGAGGCATTACATAATTTCAAGCCAATGTTAAAGATGGTATATCTATATTAGAACATATAAATATTTTGGTTCCTGAATTTAAAAAAAAAAAAGATCAGAGGAGATCAGAGAGTAAACAGTTCTAATCAAACTCAGACTGCAGTGCTTAATAGTGGTAAGTAAAATAGAGATCGCTTTGGATTCATTTGTAACTATAAGGCATTTTTACTGTACTAGTGGTTACCTTATAGTTACTATTACTTTATCTAATGTTCCCTTGGAAGTTTTAGTGGCCTTCAGCATATCACCAAAAATTTTAGTATTCAAAAGTTCATATGTGTTAACACAAAAATGTTGAAAGCATCACTGCTCTAGGTTATAAACCAGCTCAGTGCCTGACAAATTAGATCATAAGCTATCTAAATAACCTTGGCTTAGTTTTCCCAAAGAAATCAGTTTTGGTGAGTGCTGCTTTCTGTTTTACCCTCAGATTTTTATTAACGGTCATTCAAAACACCATTTGAAAAAGTGCTCTTTCACTTATGAAACTGTTGTAGCAGATACTGTTCCCAATATTGTCTTGAAACCTTGGTAAACAGTATTTTTTTAATTTAATGGGAGTAAAATTAGGTTTGTCTCCAAGGAGGAAATACATCCACCAATAGAACTAAATCATATTTACCTTATTCCCACAGCATCCTGAAAGCAGAGAGGCTTAATTACAATGGCTGTATTAGCCTTCATAATTATCATATTTGCACTGATCTCACTGTAATAACTTGATGTTCTATTTTTAACATCTTTAACTGAGGTGGGTGTATGTTCACGTGCCCTTTACTATAAACCATTTCACATCCTTTTTTAGGAAGTGGGGTATAAGCGTTATAATCTTTAAGAGTCAAAATGATAAGTTTATGTATTAAGGTATTCTTCTTTAAAGATATAGTATTTTGTTTTTTGAGATGGAGGTTAGCTCTTGTTACCCAGGCTGGAGTGCAGTGGTGCAATCTCAGCTCACAGCAACCTCTGCCTCCCAGGTTCAAGCAATTCTCCTGCCTCAGCCTCCCGAGTAGCTGGGATTACAGGCATGTGCCACCACACCCGGCTAATTTTGCATTTTTAGTAGAGACGGGGTTTCTCCATGTTGGTCAGGCTGGTCTCAAACTCCCGACCTCAGGTGATCCACCCACCTCAGCCTCCCATATTGCTGGGATTACAGGCGTGAGCCACCGCGCCCGGCCCTAAAGATACAGTTTTAATAAATGTCTATACTTTTAGTTGGGGGAAATTGGCATTTTTTTCCCCTAGAAAGAACTCTTTTTAGCACTTAATTTTTAATTAGGAAAAAACCTCACACACATATCTCACTTTATTCTGTGAGGTAGACAGTATAAAAGTAAATATTCTCCTTTTACAGATTAGGAGAATTAGGCTCAGAAAAGTTGACTTAATTATCATATAATTCTTGAAGGATGAAGCAGGGACTCATTTCCAGCAATTTTGACTCTAAGTTCCATATACTTTTCTCTATAACACACTACCTTAAATAGAACTGTCAGCCAAAACAATATAAAATTAAAAGGTGATGAGGGAGGGAAGGACAGAGGGAAGGAGAGAGAAAAAAAATGAAAGGAGATTGGAATGGGGGATGAGAAGGAAGAAACAGGAAGGAAAGAATAAGTGAGGGAGGAGGAGAGAGAAAGAAAGAGACTGGTCAACCATTCTAAAAGCAGAGAAAATCATAAAGTACCTAGAAATAAGCTTAGTCAAAAAAGTTTTAAGACTTTTGGATACAATTATAAATTACTATTGAAGACCATAAGGGAATATCTGGAATTTCTAAGGAAAAACCACGTTCATGTATAGGAAGACAATATCATAAATATGTCTATTTTCTCCAAACTAAACTAAATATTCAATGCAATTACAGTGTTAAAAAAAAGTAAAACTTTTAAGGGAACCTGACAAGCTGATCCCAAAATTCATATGGAAAAAGAAAAAGCTAAAAGAAGAGCGATGAAAATTTTGAAGAAGAAAAACAAGGTAAGGAGACTTAATTTGCTTATGAAGCTAAAGTAACCTGAACAGTTTGGTGTTGGTACAGAAATAGTCAAACCGGGGAAAAGATTAGAAAGCTCAGAAACAAACCTACAAATAATGGAAACATTATGTATGACAAGGATAGTGCTACCCATCAGTAGGGAAAAGACAGACTGCACAATGAATGGGGCAAGACAACTGATTCTCCACGTGGAATAATAAAGCTCAATCTAATTATAGATTAGTAACAGTAACAGTTATAATTAGTAATTTTTATTGATATTTTGTTAATAAAACACATTGCTGAATATATAACATGAATTCAAATGTTAGGAAGTTTAAAAATCTGCAAAAATTTCCATAATGTTTGAAGATACATAACATATAGCCAAAGTATAAAAACATGCATGGGAGCAACAAACACCAAATTTACTATGATGTTTACTTCTGGAAAGGGGCAGAAGAGAACGGGATCAGGGGAAAATACCCAGGAGAGCCTTGACTTCATCTCTAATTTTTATTTGTTTACCTCATCCCCCAAAAAGATAATGCTAAGTAGTAGGTACATGGATGTATATTATTTTCTTTTTACTTTATCGTGAAATATTCCAAGTATAAGACAAAAAAAAGAAAATTTAAAAATCAGATGTTGCAGCTACATTGAGACTTCTGTGTAGTGACACTGAGAGAGCAAGCTTCTCAGATTTTTTCCTTTTCTTAATTTAGAATTAATTAGCTTAAAGAAAAATTCTTGTATACCCCAAAATAAACTACTTCTGTTGAAACTGCATTACTCCAATTAGTCTCTATAAAATGATAAACATAATGATTAAATGGCTTATACCACCAGTTCACTGACTTTCTCTCTCTAAAACTTACCAATAAACAACAGTTCTGAAATAGCTCTCCTTTATCTCTGAAATTTATTATAAGTTTTCAATTAAAAACAAAAGATCTGGCCGAGCGGGATGGCTCGTGCCTGTAATCCCAGCACTTTGGGAGGCCAAGGCAGGCAGATTTCTTGAGGTCAGGAGTTCAAGACCAGCCTGGCCAACATGGTGAAACCCCATCTCCACTAAAAATATAAAAATTAGCCAGTTGTGGTGGCATGCGCCTGTAGTCCCAGCTACTCGGGAGGCTGAGGTGGGAGAATTACTTGAACCCTGGAGGCAGAGGCTGCAGAGAGCTGAGATCATGCCACTGCACTCCAGCCTGGGGGACAGAGTAAGACCCTGTCACAGAAAAAAAAAAAAAAAAGATTTGAGAATATAGTACTTTAGTCAGCAGTCATGATGAAAGACGATGTTGTTATCATGGAGACAGCCAGACACTAAGGACAAAACCAATTCTGTTTCAGCAGCTGAAGAATGACCACCTATATTATAAATGCTGGCAAACAAAAATAATTTAAGGGCTAGATGACATTTACTTACGAAATCTTTCCAGGGAACAATAGACACTGGGGCCTATTTGAGGGTGGAGGGTGAAAGGAGGGAGGGGGCAGAAAAAATAACTTTTGGGTACTAGGCTTAGTAACTGGGTGACAAAATAATCTGTACAACAAACCCCCATGACAAGAGTTTACCGATATAACAAACCTGCACATGTACCTCGAACCTAAAAGTTAAGAAATTAAAATTAAAAAAATAAAATCTTTCTAAAAGAGAAACATACATAGAAAAAACATACATACCAAAAAATTTTGGTATTGGTCAGAGATCAAAACCCGGCACAAGCACTCAATGGATTGTGTGACCATGAGCAAGTTTACTGAAAGTCACTGAACCTTAATTTCCTCACAAATAATTGTTACATATCTGCTTTATAGGAATGCTGTCAGGATTAAGTGAGGTACGTACACAGCCTGATACTTAGAACATACCAGGTAATAAACAAATGCCGACTCCCTGTAATAGAAAGGCTACTCAGGCCAGGCATGGTGGCTCACGCCTGTAATCCCAGCACTTTCGGAGTCCAAGGTGGGAGGATCTCTTGAGGCCTGGAGTTTGAGACCAGCCTCGGCAACACAGGGAGACCCCCATCTCCACAAACGAATTAAAAAATTAGCCAGACATTGTAGCATGTGCCTGTAGTCCCAGCTACTAAGGATTTTAGTCAATAGTCATGATATAAGATGATATTGTTACCATGGAGATAGCTAGACAGTATGGACAATGAGGCGGGAGGATTCTTGAGCCCAGGAGGTCCAGGCTGCAGTGAGCCAAGATCATGCTGCTGTGGCCCAGCCAAAGCAATAGAGTGAGACCCTGTCTCAAAAAAAGAGGCCACTCAAATATAAGAATATTATCTTAAAGACCACATAAGTTTTCTTCTCTATCCCATAATGAAATCTTTCAGTCTTATTTTATCTTTTATTTATTTATTTTTGAGACGAGGTCTTGCTCCATCACCCAGGCTGGGGTGCAGTGGCAAGATCACAGCTCACTGCAGCCTCGACCTCCCAGGCTCAAGCAATCCTCCCAACTCAACCTCCCAAACAACGGAAACTACAGGTGTGTGCCACCACTCTCAGCTAATTTTGAAATTACTTTGTAGAGACAGGGTCTCACTACGTTGCCAGGGCTAGTCCCAAACACCTGGCCTTAAGCAATCCTCATGCCTCAGCCTCCCAAAGTGTTGGGATTACAGGCATGAGCCACTGCACTCAGCTATTTTATCATTTAAAAAGTATTCTAGGCCGGGTGTGGTGGCTCATGCCTGTAATCCCAGCACTTTGGGAGGCCAAGGTGAGCAGATCATGAGGTCAGGAGTTTGAGACCAGCCTGACCACCATGGTGAAACCCCGTCTCTACTAAAAATACAAAAAATAGCCAGGCATGGTGGCATGCGCCTGTAATCCCAGCTACTCAGGAGGCTGAGGCAGAAGAATCGCTTGAACTCAGGAGGCGGAGGTTGCAGTGAGCCAAGATCGCGCCACTGTACGCCAGCCTGGGCAACAGAGCGAGATTCCATCTCAAAAAAAAAAAAAAAAAAAAGAAAAGGTATCCTAACAGATTTTTTTTATTATTAAAAGCATCTAAACAAGAGAAATTATTTTGTGCTGTCCTATAATCCTTAAAACTTCCATTAACAAATTTCTCCCAAAACTATAAGAAAAATTTCAAAACTATTCACATACTACAATTCTGAGATGTAAACAACAGAATCACAGATCTGCTCTTTCCTTCCCATGCTGTGTGATCCCTACTTGAGTAAGCAAGCACCAAAAGAATCAGATGCAATAAGATTGTTGGACAGCAACTAAGCTTCTTAAAACTACTCAACCCTTCTTTGCTAGTATAGCAGTGACTTATTAAATTTCTTTTTCTAATTATTTCTTTTTTTTTTTTTTTTTTTTCAGATGGAGTCTCACTCTGTCACCCAGGCTGGAGTGCAGTGACACAATCTGGGCTCACTGCAACCTCCACCTCTCGGGTTCAAGCGATTCTCCTGCCTCAGCCTCCCAAGTAGCTGGGATTGCAGGCGTGTGCCACCATGCCCAGCTAATTTTTTATATTTTTGGTACAGATGGGGTTTCACCATGTTGGCCAGGCTGGTCTCGAACTCCAGACCTCAAATGATCTGCCCACCTTGACCTCTCAAAGTGCTGAGATTACAGGTGTGAGCCACCTCATCCAGCCTCTAATTATTTCTATCCACCGATGTTGGATGTTGTCATGTGATCTTGGAGTAGAGAAGATGGAAAAGTTCAAATTAAGAAATCTGAGTCAAAACACTGGGGACAGACCATGGTCATGTTAATTTACCTGTTGCTCACAGCTAGAAAAAGAAAGAAATCAGCCAATACTTTTGTGGAAGAAAAAGCAACTCCGTATTTGAATTGCAACAACAGATCACCCACTGTATTATTTTACTGCCCACAGCATGTCATGAAAAAATCAAAAAAATAACTTAAGGCCAGGGTTGGTGGCTCATGCCTGTAACCCCAGCACTTTGGGAGGCCAAGGTGGGTGGACCACTTGGGGCCAGAAGTTGGAGAACAGCCTGGGCAACATAGTGAGATTCTGTCTCTACTAAATAATAATAAAGTAACTCTCCCAAAGC
Organism: Hylobates moloch; assembly: GCF_009828535.3. NCBI lineage: Eukaryota > Metazoa > Chordata > Mammalia > Primates > Hylobatidae > Hylobates > Hylobates moloch. The sequence continues at coordinate 93,171,101 of NW_026652286.1, read as the reverse complement.
AGATAGTACATCTAAATTTAAATCAAATTTGGGTCCTCAAGAAAGATTCCTTGTTTTGTGGTTTTATTTTTTTGAGACAGGGTCTCACTCTGTCACCAAGCTGCAGTGCAATGGCGCAATCATGGCTTACTGCAGCCTGATACTCCTGGGCTCAAGCAATCCTTCCACCTCAGCCTCCCAAATAGCTGGGCCCATAGGCATATGCCACCACATTCAGTAATTTTTTACTTACTGTAGAGACAGGGTCTTGTTATGCTGCCTAGGCTGGTGTCAAACTCCTGACCTCAGGCAATCCTCCCACTTTGGCCTTCCAAAGTGTTAAGATTACAGGTATGAGCCACCATGCCCAGCCTCTTTTCTGTTTTTAATGGAACCTTTTCTTCAAAGTCTTATAATGGAGAATTAGCTGGTAGGGTCATTTTTCCTGTCTATTTTTTTGTTGGTGTTGGAAGTGTTAACAGGGATACAGGCAATTTCTATAATTTGACCTAAAAATTGTCCTTCCCTACTTGGGAGGTGCCCTTTTTCAACCAAGCTTATTGCTTCAGAAGTGGTGCAAATAAACTGTTTGGGGAGTCGGCTAATACTTATCAAGACAACCAGGTCTATCAACTGGCAATCCATAGGGTGACAGATGTCAGAAACATGTCTTCATAGACTTATCATCTATTTCTTCTTGTTAACCTTAACAAATTAGAAGTGGGATCTTTGGCAACATATAGAATTTAAAGAATTGAAGTATACGAGGAATCTGAAGTTGTTAATGACCTCACTAAATTTAAACATTCCTCAAATAAGAATATTTTTTAAAAGCCAAACTTTCATCTCAAATGTATTACATTTAAACACCCAGAAACTTGGGAGTCATCCTAGATCCTTCTTTTTCCTTTATTCCTATGTCTTACTAATCACGATATTCCTCTTCAATCCTATCACCACTGCCGTAGTTCAGGAGCTTCTCGTGTCTCCCAGCAGTCTTTCATGTGCATTCCTAGTCTCAAGAATTATTCCTTCCAATCATCTGTCAGCTTACCAGCATAGTTACCTTTTCATTAAAATAAAGATCAAATAAATAAATAAAAATTAAACAGAGGTTTCACTTAAAAACAAAAGTGTCTCTCATGACAAAGGCAATATATGTATATATATTCATAGTTAAAAGCCTAGAAAACAACACATGAGTGTGAAGAATAAAACAAAATTCATCTATAATCTCACAACCCAGAAACACTTAAAAAGTAGTACATGCCAGGTTCAGTGGCTCATGCCTATAATCCCACCATTTTGGGAGGCCAATGTGGGAGAATCACTTGAGCCCAGAAGTTTGAGACCAGCCTGGGCAACACAGTGAGAGCTCATCTCTACACAAAATTAAAAAATTAGCTGAGCGTGGTGGTGTGTGCCTGTAGTATCAGCTACTTGAGAGGCTGAGGCTACAGTGAGCGGTGATCGTGTCCACCACACTCAAGCCTAGGCAACAAAGTGGGACCTGGCTCAAAAAAAAAAAAAAAAAAAAAAGTGGTACATGTCCTAGAAGTCTTTTTAAAAGCATCATATGAATGTTTTTTTAAAATGTAACTGGCATTATATTTGAAGTTTTATCTCATACTTTTCACAGATCATGAACAATTTCCTCACTAAGGTTTACTTGAAAATGTCTTTAATGCTTACATATATTTTATCAAATGACATAAAGTAATTTATTAACAGCAGTCCCCTGGGAGTTCCTTGTCATCCCAGTTTCTAGGTCCACCTCTTCAGAGGCACCAGTCTTACATTGGTTCCTCTTTGCCCCTACTAAAATAATGGTGTGGGTGACCTCTTTGTATAAAACTGACAGCTAAAACTGTATATCCTTAACGTCTTGAGATGTATACCAAAATTGGCATTACTAATTCAAAAAGTTTAAACTTTTCTTAGGCTTTTGAACTATATTGTCAAATTACTTTCTGTAAGTTTAAACCAATTTACATGCCCACCTGCACAGTATAAGAAATTCTGTTTTACCACAACCCTCTTGTAGCAGTAAATAGTTTAAATTGCAATTAAAAAAGAAGATGAAGCTCCCAGCACAGCATGGGATGGACTCAGGGATTTTTCTGAATTTTTGTTTTTTGTTTGGTGCCCAAGATTTGGCCTTATACTACAGCACCATAACCCTTATTTAGATTTCAAATATTTATAGACTCCCAATCTTCTTCCAGGTATTGGGAACAAAAAAGTGAATTAAGAGTCAGGCACAGTGGCTCGAGCCTGTAGTTCCAGCTAGTTGGGAGGCTGAAATGGGAGGATCACTTAAGCCCAGGACTTCAAGGCTGCAGTGCACGGTGATTGTGTCTGGACAATGTAGCGAGACCCTGTCTCCAAAAAGCCCCCCAAACAAGTGAATATCACAGGCAAAGCTCAATAATGCTGGAAAACTAAAGTTCCATGATATTCCTCCATCCAAAGCACTGTCCTAAGTTGCATGATATTCCTCCATCCAAAGCACTGTCCTAAGTTGCATGATATTCCTCCATTCAAAGCACTGTCCTAAGTTGCATGATATTCCTCCATCCAAAGCACTGTCCTCAGAAGCTATCAAATCCCCTCTCTACCAACCATCTTCTGAATCTGGCCTAGGGACTCTCCTTGAGGAGAGGGAGCCTCTACTTGATCAACATGAAGTCCGTAATAAGGGAAAGTGGTAAGACATGAAGCTGGAGAAGGTAGACAAAGGCCAAGAAGTGAGTTCATATTAAGGAACTTGACATTATCTTGCTGGTTAGCAATTGTTTCCCATACTTAAAATACTATCTTCATGATTTGCCACAGTCACATAAGCACCAAATTATTAGTCATTTAATGTTTTTCTTTAAAGGTAACATTCCTTTCCAAAGGAAACTTTATCTCACTATTATAAATAGAAAACCAGTATTACTTGCTACAAATAGAAGGCAACACTAGTGGGGGAAATGTAAACTATTAAATTTAAAAATATTAAAAATGAAATACAAATAAGACATTTCTGGAAACAGGGATAATAAATTAATCAGCACACTTGTAACTTGTCATTGTAGCAGCCTCAAAAAGAAGGCATTTCATGTTTCCTTTTCTTTAAACCTCCTTTATCCACGCAGTAAAAACCGTCTTATCCAATCCACTGGTACCAGTGGTTGGTCATTTAATGGAAAAGAATAGTTAAACAGGAAATAATTAAAAACCATTCATATATACCTTAAACTTTATTTCAACTTATATAAATGTACATTCATTTGCCAATTTTAAAATGTAGGATCAAAGCCTTTTCCTTTTTTCTTTTTTTATTTTTTGAGACGCAGTCTCGCTCTGTCGCCAAGGCTGGAGTACTATGGCGCGATCTCAGCTCACTGCAAGCTCTGCCTCCCGCGTCCACGCCATTCTCCTGCCTCAGCCTCCCAAGTAGCTGGGACTACAGGTGCCCACCACCACGCCCGGCTAATTTTTTGTATTTTTAGTAGAGATGGGGTTTCACTGTGTTAGTCAGGATGGTCTCGATCTCCTGACCTCATGATCTGCCCGCCTCAGCCTCCCAAAGTGCTGGGATTACAGGCATGAGCCACCGTGCCCGGCTGTTTCTTTAAGTAGGGGTCTGTTGATTGGAGTGTCCCATCAGCTTTCTCGTATAAACTGTCCTAAAATATATCAGCTATGATTTATTTCCTGTTTCCTTAGAGTGGAGCAAGAAACGAAAGACATTCATAATAATCTAGACAATACTTTCCAAATAATAATTGTTTTGTATACACGTCTAATTTGACAGAATTTTTTTTCAGTGACAAGTCTCTACTCTTACTTCCAAAGCACACACAACTCACTCTTTATAGAAATAACTTTCTTTTGGTGCTCAGATTTCATCAGTTTTCATAATATTTAACTAAATCATCTAATTCCAATTCAGGTACAACCGGCTGAGATTATACAATTCAACTGGAAGAAGTGGAAGCATTCAGACACACTACAAAATAGCCATGAGACACAAGCATTTAACTCACTGGGTAAAAGTCATGTTCTGCAGAGGAAATGGAGTGAGTCCATTAAATTGAGGTTAGATAAGTAATTTCAACTTAGTATTGAAACTATTACTTAGTATCCAAAGTACTGCTTCTCCTCCTTCTTCCTATATTGATCACTTCTTCCAAGATTTGATAATGTTTAGCTTCCTTGATATTACAGGACTTTAGAATTCCTAAATGACCATCCATCTTTACCATATTTCCTCTAATAGCTCATTAAATGATTCAGCCAATTTGAGACACTCCAAGGCTTTTATTTTATCATCAAGCATGATATTCTTTCTTGGTACTTTGGCGGCAGCATCTCTAGCACTATCATTCACATGCCTTTTGTTAGTCATTACAGTTCAAAACCATTTATTTAAAACCTTATAAAAGTGTTCAACTTCAAAATTGGAGCTACATATAGAGTTGGGAAAAAGAGTGGAAAACTCTTCCTGCATCCTTTTGAGCTGCAGGAAAAATTTCAAATATTTCTGGAAGAAATCTTCAGTTTGTGAGATCATGTGCATGACTGAGACAGGCTCTGCAAATAAGCATATCTTGACAAATATATCTACTTATGTGAACAACCTAAATTTATCCTGACAAGTTTAAGTATTCCATGTACAAAACAAAGTGAACAAGATAAATGTGAAACTAGAACTATGAGATATGTAGGTGAGCTGGATACTTTTTTCCTCTCTGAAAGGACCAGTTAAGGATTCCTCTGAAAAACTCACTGGAAATATTTTGAAAATTGTAAAAGATGCTTGAAATTTTTGAAAATTTTTGCGAGAATTTTCCCAAACTGGATGGCAGCAAAGAGTAGACAAAAAAATCCCTTCTCCATTTCCAAATGTCCAATAAATAACTTGACACACTCAGAAGAATAGATTCTATAGATGAGCAGACCCCAACCTTTTTGGCACCAGGGACAGATTTAGTGGAAGATGATTTTTCCACAGATGGGGGTTTGAGTGTACAGTTTCAGTATGAAACTGTTCCGCCTCAGATCGGGCATTAGATTCCCTTAAGGAGTGTGCAGCCTAGATCCCTCACACGTGCAGTTCACGACAGGGTTCGCACTCCTATGAGAATCTAATGCATCCCCAGCAATCTGACAGGAGGTGGAGCTCAGGCAGTAATGCTCTTTCGCCCTGGCAGCTCACCTCCTGCTGTGCAGCCCTGGCCCAGGGGTTGGGGACCCCTGCTATAAATTACTTTAGATGGCTTCTTGGAACAAAAGGGCTTAATTTTTATTAGTGCTTGAATTAACAATAAAGTTGGACAAAGTTGACCATTAACTGTATTATGATCTTTCCAAGTACGCAGACTTGAGAGTTGTCATTCTTGGTGCTTATTAACATCAAAATTTAAAAATGGAATTGTCTTAATGACCTTAAAATCTCATCTTAGGTAGAAACCAAACACTATTCAAGCAAAGGCCCTTTTATTGCTAACTGACCAAAAACAGTATTCTCACTGAGGAACTTATTTCCAAGTGGGCATTTTTCTATATCAAAGGATGCACTGCTACATTCCACTTTTAATTTTTTTAATGTAATTATCATATTTTTTTTTACTATTCTCTTTTATATGTAGCAAAAAATACTGGTTTTCTATTTATAATAATAAAACGAAGTTCCCTCTAGAAATGGTTTCTAAGTTTAAAAAGTAATATTACTGGTCAGGCATGGTGGCTCATGCCTGAATTCCCAGCACTTCGGGAGGGCGAAGTAGGAGGATCGCTTGAGCCCAGGAGTTCAAGACCAGCCTGGGGCAACATAGTGAAACCTCATCTCTACAAAAAATACAAAAATTATCCAATGTGGTGGTATGCACTCATGGTCCCAGCTACTTGGGAGGCTGAGGTGGGAGGATCAGTAGAGCCTGGGAGGTCAAGGCTGCAGTGAGCCATGACTGCATCACTGCACTCCAGCCTGAGTGACAGAGACCTTGTCTCAAAATAAATAAATAAATAAAATAATAAAGAGTAATATTAAAGAAAAATGTTTAGTAACTTACAGTTTAGGGGTTATAAGCCTATGGCAAATCACTAAAGTGATATCCAAATTTAAGTATGGGGAACAGTCAGCAGGATAAAGGCAAGTTGCTTAACATGCGTGCATTCAAGACTACTCTAATTGGCCTTCCAGTCTCTTTTCTCACCACTTTCCCTCATCACAAAACTTCATATCCTAGCAGTGTTCCACATCTAACATAGCCTGAAATGTCCATTTTAGTATCCATATCTCTACCTAAAATACCCAACTCACCTCCTTACCCTTTAAGGAGTCTCTACCTTAAAATATTACCTTCCTCCAAGAAACCTTCCCAAACTTGTCTCCTCAGATAGTATTATGTGTTATTAGAGACTTGGTCTTATTTATCTACCAATCTTTCTCTGGTTCCCCGCACAGGTATTCAAGAAATATTTTTTGAAAGAATGACTCTGTTAAGTTTTACTCTCTTATTTAATTACTGAACAATGTTAATTACATTCTACTTTCAACTTTCATCTCTTCAAGTTTCCTTTATAATGTACTCCCCTGCCTGTTCCACTACTACTCCCCTGTAGCTGTTCCTCCAGCCTTTGAAAGTACTTCTGTCCTCCCCAAACATGTGACCCAAGATACTATATTAACTGTCTTTCTGGTTCAATCTCATCCTTGTTGATCTACACCTAGCCAAGTTTCTTCAACTACCATCACAAATATAATAGCACTAGCTAAGAACTCATTCCTATACATTTGGTTGTCCACTAGATATTTGTACCCAGATATTCCATAAGTATCTGTGGTGGGAAGCCTCCAAAATGACCACCAATAGGCTGGGCACATTGGCTTATGCCTGTAATCCTAGCATTTTGAGAGGCCAAGGTGGGCGGATCACTTCTGCTGAGGAATTTGAGGCCAGCCTAGGCAACATGGCAAAACCCTATCTCTACCAAAAAAATTTTTTTAAAAAGTAAAATACAATTAGCTGAGCATGGTGGCATGCCTGTAGTCCCAACTACTTGGGAGGCTGTTAGAGATTGCTTTAGGCTGGGAGATTGAGGCTGCAGTGACCATGATCACACCACTGCACCCCAGCCTGGGCAACACAGTGAGACCCGATCTAAGAAAAACAAAATGGCCCCCACTGACTCTTGGTATTCATGCCCTTGTATAGTTTCTTCCCACAGTGAATAGTGCTGACCTGTGTAACCAACAGATTATAGAAATGATGTAGTGTGACTTTTGAGGTCAGCTCACAAAAGTTATTATGGCTTCTACCTCCCTCTCTGGCTAAAATCACTCACTCAGGGCAAAGCCAGCTGCCTCATACATCCCCATAGAGAAGTCCACCTACCAACAGAGGAGCCAGGGCTTCCTACCAACAATCAGCACTCACTTGACCAGCATGAGTAAGTCACCTTGGAAGTGGACCGACCAGGTGCAGTTGAGCCTTCAGATTGCTGAAGGCCTTGCTTCTAGTTGCAGACACCTGGACTGCAACCTCATGAGAAACCTTGAAGCAGAACCACCCAGCAAAGTTGCTCACCGATTTCTGATCTTAGTAAACTATGCATTGATAAATGTTTGGCAGCACTGTCTAAAAGAGCTTTTTGCAATAATTTAAAACGTTCTATGATCAACCAACAGTACTGTAGCCACTGGCTTCATGTGGCTACTGAACATTTGAAATGTGGCTAGTGTGACTGAGGAACTGAATTTTCAATTTTATTTAATTTTAACTAATTTCAATGTAAATAGCCACACTTGTCTTGTGGTTACCATAGTGGATAGTGCAAGTTTATTGTTTTGGGATAATCTATCATACAACAGATAATGAATACAGTAACTTAAACTAAATCTATCCCTTACTATGTCTGTTCTCTTCTCCATCTTCCATCTTATCAGTCAGCCAAACAAAAATAACAAAACAAAACAAAACCCTGCCTTCTCCCTTTTACATTCCCTATCTTGCTAAGTATTACCAACACCTACCCAAGGACACAACCCAGAAAGGCCCACACTGACCACACACCTTTCACCCTGCTGGTATTCTTAGTATCTTCTTAATAACTTTGTCTCTTCACTTTTAAGTATATTGTTACAACTTCAGTTTAGGAATTTATTAATATCATTTTTCATATGGATTACTGAAAAATGTCTCACTATTGGTTTCTCTGCCCCTGAAACTGTTGCTCAAGACTAATCCTTTCTTCACACTACCACCGAAAGAATCTTTTATAACATAACGCTTACTACCTGACTGAAGGCCTTCAGTGGCTCCCTACAATCCAGAGGTTAAAATCCAGACTCCTTAGAATGACTTAAAAGGCCTTCCATAATCTGGTACCACCTATCACTCCAACTTTACCAACTGCTGTTCCCATCATCAACCTCCATGCTCTAGCCACACTGATCTATATGCAGTTCCTGAAAATGTGAGCTATTTTACCTCTATGTCCTTATTAATATTCCTTATTTTGGTGGCACAGTGGCTCACGCCTGTAATCCCAGGACTTTGGGAGGCTGAGGTGGGCGGATCACTTGAGGTCAGGAGTTCAAGACCAGCCTGGCCAACACAGCAAAACCCTGTCTCTACTAAAAATACAGAAATTAGCCAGCTGCAGTGGCACGTGCTTGTAATTCCAGTACTTTGGGAGGCCGAGGCACAAGAATCCCTTGAACCCAGGAGGTGGAGGTTGCAGTGAGGCAAGATCGTGCCACTGCAATCCAGCCTGGGTGATGGAGTGAGACTCTGTCTCAAAAAAACCTGATTGTTTCTTTTACCTGAATTGTTCTTCTATCCCTTACCTGTCCAGTAACTACATCCCACATTCCAGGATTCAGCAAATATATTCATCTCCTCTATGAAGCTGTCTGATCTGTCCAAAAAGTAATGATTTTTCTCCTTTGAGTCTCCACTGTGCCCTGTGCACTTAGTTCTCTGTCTTCCTCTATTAGATTCAAAGTTCCTAAAAGGCAGAAACAGTACCTGATTCAACTCTAACCATATCTGGCAGTACAGAATAGTGTTTAAGAGTGCAGGCTGGGGCCAGGCATGGTGGCTCACACCTGTAATCCCAGCACTTTGGGAAGTCGAGGCGGGCGGATCACTTGAAGTCAGGAGTTCAAGACCAGCCACGGCCAACATGGTGAAACGCCCTCTCTACTAAAAATACAAAAATTCGAAGGGCATGGTGGCACATGCCTGTAGTCCCCGCTACTCAGGAGGCTGAGGTTGCAGTGAGCTGAGATCATGCCACTGCACTCCAGCCTGGGCAACAGAGGGTGACTGTCCCAACAACAACAACAACAAAAAAACAGTGCAGGTTGGGAAGTCAGACAGATTCATACTAAAATCCAAGTTTTACCACTCACTAGGCATGCTACTTAAACTTTCTTTCTTCACCTGTGAATACCTCACAGTGTAATTGTGAGAATTAAGTAAAATAATGGGCAGAAAACATTACAGTGCCTAGCACATAATTTTTAGTCAATAAATGTATTTTGCATGGAGAGATTAATGGTTGGGTTACTACCTCCTAGATAGGTATATAAAGGGTGGGAAAGGTCAAAATAGAAGGTATCATCTTTGGAGTAACTTTTTAGCAAAATACAGAAAAACCAAGTAATCCAGGAAGCCTACTGGGTATCTACTACATGGTCAGAAAATTGCAGGGAATGGCAAAAGGACTCAACGAGAAATAAGTAAAAGGTTGAGAGAGAGCAAAGGACATAGATGGGGTAACAAAGGAAAGATTAAAAGCCTAGTGATGACAATAAAGACAAAGTGTACATGCAAAAAGATAAGGGGAGGCTGGGCGCAGTGGCTCAGGACTGTAATCCTAGCTCTTTTGGGAGGCTGAGGCAGGCAGATCACTCGAGGCCAAGAGTTCGAGACCAGCTGGGCAAACATGGTGAAATCCCGCCTCCACTTAAAAAAAAATTAGCCAGGTGTGGTGGCGCACACCTGTAATCCTAGCTACCTGGGTGGCTCAGCCACAAGAATCGCTTGAACCCGGGAGGCAGAAATTGCAGTGAGCCAAGACCATGCCACGGCACTCCAGCCTGGGAGACAGAGCAAGACTCGGTCTCAAAAACATAAAAAATTTTTAAAAAGACATGGAGTGAAGGAGAAGTAGAAGGTAAGAGACACAAAAACACAAAAATTTTAAAGTAGAATCCTATCAAATATTGACAAGATCTAAGAGACAGTCATACTGGTAGATTGCTCCTAGCCTGAATCACATGAAATTGCAAGTGTTGGATTGTTTTTGACTAATAAAATAGATTAGGCCATTTTCCCATAATAAGCTGGATCTTTTTTAAAATAATAAACTCAAAGTCTGAAGGTTGCCTTTTAATATCATTTTACATTCTACCTTTGGCCTTGAATGCCTGAATGTTGTAGGGCTCATGAGTCAACAAAATACACTCCTATTAAAGTGTCCTGGATATTCCCTGTAACACAACTTAGAAATTACTCCTGTAATTTATATTAAAATAGATTAAATAACCTTCTTTGGCTGAATATTTTCATTTGGAATAACATAAAATTGGGTACAGTAGCAAATGTAATGAATCAAGAGTCAAAAAGATCTGGGTTTTTTTATTTTTTATTTTTAAAGAGACAGAGTCTCACTCTGTAGCCCATGCTGAAGTAGAGACACAATCATAGCTCACTGCAGCCTGGAGCTCCTGGGTTCAAGCAATCCTCCCACCTCAGCCTCCTAAGTAACTAGGACTACAGGTACTGTGCCCCGCTAAAAGACTTGAATTTAAAACCTGGTTCCAAAAAAATTTCTAGCTGGGAAATACTGATCTAGTCAATCAACATCTTTGAATCTAAGTTTTTTTCTCATCTGTAAAATGGGAATAACATTTGCCTTGTATAGTTATTATATCTATTAAATATAATGTATATGAAGTACCTAGAATGAGGCTTTACATGTAGAAGCTGGTGTTCATGGTTATAAAATAAAGAAACAGTTGTAAAAGTATAGTAAATGCAAATGTAAACTACTAGTATACAAATAAACACATAAAAGCAACAATAATTTATTGGGTGTGACAAGACTGAAATGCTGCTTGTGTAATAAACTTCTCATTTAAAAAAATAAATATGGGGAAAAAAGCATGGGCAAATGTTTGTCAACTGTGAACCGGTTGTTTTTCCCCTCATTATTTTTGCCAATCTGACTTTTTAACTTCATCAATGCTCAAAGATGACAGAATATCCTCCAGATTAGTCATATCGATAACAGTAAATTTTTCAAGCTGGATAAGCAAAGGTCTCCTTAGTGCTAACAGTGTGAGGAAGCAATGCTAGCTGAAATGAGATATGGTAAATATTTATGCAAAACTAACAGACCTTTACCCCACGGGGAGGCTGCAAGCATGGGAAAAAGCAGCTTCCCAGAACTCAGCATAGCGGATGTCTGTAGATCTCCCTAAGGGCTATAAAGTCTTCACATCTATAAGACTGCTTCGAAGAGCATTGCCTTTTGCATGTTAGCCTCTTTGTAAATCCCAAACCTAGTAAAATTCTCAATACAGTTCTCTAATCTTTCTCTACCTAGAAACAATACTTTATTCAATAAAAGATTTAGTTGGTGGGCTTCTTTTTTTAAACCAACGATCTGCCCACCTCTCTTGTAGATTTTCTTCTAGATTTTCTGGGGTTACTAAGACAAAGAAAGAAAACAATTTATAACCAAAAAGGGTTAAAAAATAACACACCTAAATATCTCTTAAGCAATTTTTCTCTCCATTTAATAAGATAAAAAGTGACTAAACTGATTCATGCCACAGAATTTCAGAGACAAAAAATCATTTACAAAGATGAGATTAAAAGTAACAATGTTTTCACTTTGGCCCATACGGGGTGTGTGGGACCCCCATGGTCTCTCTCCTTCCTAGTTAGTGTCAAGCTGGAATGCGAGAAGATGGCCAGTGAGAAGACTGAAATGCAGCAACATGACATCATGGTGGGGAGAGTTATGATGTCAGGGGAATGGGAAAGAGGACTTGTTAACCCTGGCTCACCCGACCACTCTGGGGTAGGACTGAGCCCTCTTTGAGCCTCATCTTTCCTATCTGTAATTGGGCTGACTGGGATTACAGGCTCTCTCTCAGAAGCCTCTCCCAGCTCTTGAGAATAGTAAAAACAGGAACGTTCCCTCTTCTCATGGGCATCTCTGTGGGGCCAGGGTCCCTAGGCATCTCCTATCTTCTCCTCCCACTGCACCCCTAGTCTCTGAGATCAGAGGCAGCCCCTCCAGGTATGGTCCCGCTTCCTCCTCTGGGCTCCTCCTCTGGGACCCCATGGGGTTCTGGGGCTCTGTATCCTGCTGTGATTCCCCTGGCATCACCCAGCACAGGGGTGGGCATCCACCTGCACCCCAGACATTCCCAGTGGGCTTTTCCTTTGCAGTATGAGATATCCTATAGGCTCAAAATTGAAATGCATAAACAGGTAACTGTGTTGGGGATAACAGTGTTCAGAAGGGCAGGCAGAGATCTGGAAGCCAGGGGAGGAACCCAGTGTGGGCAGTCTGGGACAAAGCTGACCCTGAGCATATGGGTCTTGCCTTGAAATCTCTGCAGAGGTCTCAGAGGGCTGATGTGGGAAAAAGGAGACAGATTTCAGTCTCATGAAATAAAAATGATTCTCACATTTTGGAGACATCATCTAGTAGCTGGAGCCATCCAGAAGAGAGGCAGGCAATGGGCAGGGGCCAGGTATCCCTATCGAGGAGGGCTCATAGCAAGGACTAGACAGCGAGATCAGGGAGGCTGTGGAGGTGACTTGTATTCCAGGAAGGGACTGGATGGATAGTCTTGAGGGTCCCTTTTGGCCCACAATCTCAAGTTTTGAGATGGACCGCAAGAGTCTGTTGCTGTTTTGAAGGTTTTCAGATTGATTCCAGTAGGACTGGCCAGAAGTTTCTGAGATTGTTCTTACGTCCCTGAACTTGATCCCATGGTTCAGGCTGACTGCACCATTCCAAGATAGACCTCAAGATTCTGTGACTGTGAGATTGACTCCAATGGTATAATACCGGGATCAAGGTCCTGGGACTTCCCAGGATTCTGAGTTTCGCATGAAGGTTCTGAGACAGACCTCAAGTTCTAAGATTGATGACCCCTGTGTGCTGAGATGTGTCCCAAGGTTCTGAGGCTGTCCCCAAGCTTATGAGTGTGATCTGAAGGTTCTGAGATAGACCAAAACTTCTGAAATTGACTCTAGTGGTTCAACCCTGAAATCATGAGATTAATTGATGGTTCCTAAAGGGATGAGGAGGTCCTGAGATTCTGAGCTTGCTGGACTCTTAGATTCTGTCCACCAGAATATTAGAACCAATAGGTAGAGCCTTGGGTCAGGGATTCCAGGTGAGTGGGAAGAAGAAGCGGAATGGGCTGGGAGTACAGGGCGCCTGGGGTGCTCACCCTGGCATGCTTTCCCAGATGTGTGTGGGCTATGTTGGTTCTGAGGTAGGCAGGAAAAGGCTTATCTGCCCGGAGCACTGTGTGGTCCCATAAGGGCATGTAACAGATCCCCTTATGCGGAGGATGACAATAGGTAGGGCCCAGGCCCTGGGAAACTGGTTCCACCCTCCTGAGCATGGGAGACACAAACCCCAGCCAGGCAAACAAAGCACACCTGTAACTCAGGCAGAGGCAAAGCACAGGGCCATTGCCACACACCCCTTTCCCTCCCACACAGCGAAAAGAAAAAAAAAAAAGTGTTTTAAGGCTCAGAAGATGACTCTATAGCTATAAAAGATAAAACCTTTTTATATTTAAGTGGCAGAAAATATAAACTAAATGATAAAGATAACACTATAACAACGCAAATAAAAATATTGTCTCCACTGCCACTTAAACACATGCAGATTCTTGATAAGAAAAAACTGCAACCCAACTTACTTATATCATTTATGCTTCCAAAGGCCTGATTATCTACTATTAATATATAACATATATGAGATAGGCCTTAAGCTTCTTAAAAGAACTTTAAAATAATTATGACGGAAAATGATCTATAAGCAACACAGATGAGGCATCAAAAGTTCAATGTTTACAAATGTGTATATATTTAAAGCAACTAATAACAAACCTAAACACAATGTTTAGGTTCACTCTTTAGAGCAAATGAGACAAAATCCCTCATGTCAGAAATCTGAAAAAGAAAATAGGTAAAACAGGTGATTAAGAGTACAAAGAATAAGATGTAGTTATTAAATTATAATGTGAAAGCAACACTTTAATGGTATTGTTGAAGACAAAATCTATTTTCTGGGTTTCATCCAAATGATTGATCTGGATGAGCCAATAACCATAAGCAGGACTGTGACCAGTAGTTTCAAAAAAGTGGGCATTGGAGTAATAATCCCGTCTTCTGTTTAGAAACTATGTCAGCTTGGGTATTAGTGAACCTCTCAGAGGCTCATTTTTCCCAGTTTTAAAACAGGGACAACAGTATTTAGCTTAGTTGAAAGGTTAAAAAAGACAATGCACAGGAAGTACCTAAAATAGTGAGCAGTACTTAATATGTACTCAATAAATGTAACATCTGGCCGGGCGCAGTGGCTCATGCCTGGAATCCCAGCATTTTGGGAGGCTGAGGCGGCCAGATCATCTGAAGTCAGGAGTTCGAGACCAGCCTGGCCAACGTGGTGAAATCTCGTCTCTACTAAAAATACAAAAATTAGCCGGGCGTGGTGGCAGGTGCCTATAATCCCAGCTAATCAGGAGGCTGAGGCAGGAGAATTTCTTGAACCAGGGAGGTGGAGGTTCAAGTGAGCCAAGACCATGCCACTGCACTCCAGCCTGGGCAACAGAGTGAGACTACGTCAAAAAAAAAAAAAAAAAAAATGAATATATATATATACACATATGTATATATATACATATATGTATATATACACATATATACGTGTATATATGTATATATACACATATATACGTGTATATATGTATATATACACATATATACGATACATATATTATACACATAATATATGTATATATACACATATGTATATAATAAATATGTGTATATATACACATATAAATTATATATATTATATTGGTATTATAATACAATATATATTTATATTATACACATATATACACGATATATGTGTAAATATTATATAATATATATATACACATATCATAATTTATACACATATACAAAAAAAATACATATAATCTTAGATATGTATATACATATATATACATATATACACATATATACGTGTATATATATGTATATATATATTCCTTTCCTACATCCCAAGTATCTTGACAGGCCTAAATTTCACCTTTTTTTTTTTTTTTTTTGAGACGGAGTCTCACTCTGTCGCCCAGGCTGCATTGGCACGATCTCAGCTCACTGCAAGCTCTGCCTCCTGGGTTCACACCATTCTCCTCAGTCTCCCAAGTAGCTGGGACTACAGGCGCCCGCTACTACACCCAAGTAATTTTTTTTGTATTTTTAGTAGAGACAGGGTTTCACCGTGTTAGCCAGGATGGTCTCGATTTCCTGACCTTGTGATCCGCCCACCTCAGCCTCCCAAAGTGCTGGGATTACAGGTGTGAGCCACCGCATCCGGACAATTTTTAAAAAATGCTCATTGTCACCTACATCACATCTTGTCATCTTGCAAAGTCTAAAATATTACAGCAGCAAGTAATCACGATTTAAACACTGTCTTACTAATCAAACTACCGTAGTTTCCAGAATCCTTCTCTGACCAAAAGATCACCATATTTATCACATTTTCACTGGAAGCACAAAGTATATATAGGCTTAATCAGTTGCTATTTCCAAGAGACTGATAATGAGTAAGAGGTTCTCCTTCAAGTAGTGACTAAAACAATGCCCAATCCATAAAATGTTACTTCCTCTATTCAAAAGCAATGAACATCTAAAACTTCTTAGATTCCAACTTACACCAATGCCTTTTCCATTTTGGTCTAAACAGTTCACTGAAATATAACTAAACTGAAAAATAAAATAAAAAGGAAAACATAAAAAGACAGTATGTGATAGAAAGTAACCACATTTTTTAAATTTGGAAATAAGATCAATTTAATTATTATTATTTCATTCTACAACTTCTCCTAAATACACGTACTTCTCACTTTTTTTTTTTTTTTTTTTTTTGAGACGTAGTTTCGCTCTGTCACCCAGGCTGGAGTGCAGTGGCGCGATCTCAGCTCACTGCAAGCACCGCCTCCCGGGTTCAAGCCATTCTCCTGCCTCAGCCTTCCCAGCAGCTGGGACTACAGGCGCCCATCACCACATCCAGCTAATTTTTTGTATTTTTAGTAGAGACGGGGTTTCACCGTGTTAGCCAGGATGGTCTCGATCTCCTGACCTCATGATCCACCCGCCTCGGCCTCCCAAAGTGCTGGGATTACAGGCATGAGCCACCGCGCCTGGCCACATACTTCTCACTTTAATCTTCAGCACAGATGAATAAATACCACTCTATCAGGTAAATTTCTTCATTTTAAGATATAATTCAGCAGATAGCAAGAGCTCAAAATAACTGCCAAGACAATGATCTACACAGAACAGGCATTCAATATTTACTGAATAAATAAATAAACAAACTGATGTTAATAAATACAGAATTGGACAACTTCTGAGTGATCGAAGGCAGATTTAAAAGTATACTGCCAATCCAAACTAACCCATTTTGTGAAGAGATGTTCCACAGTCTGCATTTAAATAACTCTTTTAAATCTATTCCTCACTTGCAAACGCATTTAATTCTAATAGCCTGAAATATAAAAGATAGGAATATTATCACAGCAAGGGAAAAAAACTATCTTAGCCGCAGCTGCTAAAAATACATATGGATTCAAAAAGATTTTACAAGCACAGATAAAAGTTCTAGCAAAACCTAGCTAATTCTTGAGGTTTAAACAATAACAGCTACTATAACTTAGTGACCTCTCTCTTACGATGTGCTAGGTACTCACACACACTCTCATTTAATCTTCACAACAATTCTGCAAAGTAGGTATTATTCTCATTTTTACAGATGAGAAAATTAAACTGCTAATCAGAGAGGTAAATTTGCCCAAGGTCTCCCAGCTAGTAAGAGAACAAATCCAACACACCAAAACCCAGGCTCTTTTCTCTATATCACGCTCCTTCAGTTCCCTTCCACTGCTCCTCTCTTACAAGGGCTAAAATATATAAATACACACACACACACACACACACACACACACACACACACACACAATTAAGGGCTGAGATATCTTTTCCTTTAAAAGCTACTTTTTATCTCTGACAAAAAATGATAGCTTCAAAAAAAAAAGTCGGCCAGGGAGTCAAAATTAATATAATTACTATTACATATCCATATAATATTTGACTTACTTTCTATTTTTGGAAACAGAATTGTACCTTGTATCCTTTTAAGCTATAATTGTATGGTGAGAAGCTTCTCCTTTTTTACTGTTCACATCCAGGCAAGACACCCAATTTACCTTTATACACTGTCTCAAGAATTCTAATCATGTAGGGCTTCTTGGTAAATACAGTAACTACTATAGAGACCTCAAACATTCCTCCAAATTGTGCAACTAACAATTGCAACTAAAATGCAACCAAGGTACAAGTATATTATCCTAACAAAGGTACATGTTGGGTATCCCTTACCCAAAATGCTTGGGGCCAGAAGTGTTTCGTTTTGAATTTTTCTGTATTTTGGAACATTTGCATATACATAGTAAGATATCTTGGGAATGGGACCCAAGTCTAAACACAGGATTCATTAATGTTTCATGTACACTCTATATGTACAGCCTGAAGGTAATTTTTTGTTTTTTGTTTTTTTTTGAGACGGAGTTTTGCTCTTGTTTTCCAGGCTGGAGTGCAGTGGCATGATCTTGGCTCACCTGAGCCTCCACCTCCCGGGTTCAAGCAATTCTCCTGCCTCAGCCTCCCGAGTAGCTGGGATTACAGGCATGTGCCACCATGCCCAGCTAATTTTGTATTGTTAGTAGAGACGGGGTTTCTCCATGTTGTTCAGGCTGGTCTCGAACTCCCGACCTCAGGTGATCCACCCACCTTGACTTCCCAAAGTACTGGGATTACAGGCTTGAGCCACCATGCCTGGCCCCCACCTGAAGGTAATTTTAGACACTACTAAATAATTTTGTGCATGAAACAAAGTTTGTATTATGCACTTACGTGAAGAATTTTCCACCTGTGGCACATGGCACCCAAGAAGTTTCAGATTTTGAAGCATTTCTGATTTTGGATTTTTGGATTAGAGCTACTCAACCCGTACTGACAAACTATTACCTCTGAAACTAATGTTCTCAATTGTGATAGAACAACAGAAAAACGGTATGAATCATGGCAAGTCAAAGTTATTCTTCTTGGGCAAATTTTTATTTATTTATATTTTAAATAGACTATATTGTCCCAAGTAACCAAAACCAGAATCAACTCCACTAATTCTGAAAAACTGGTTTTTCCTTCCCAACAAGAACTCAAAATTAAGTAATGTTATTTACAAGCCAATGATAGCTACATTTCTACTGTAGTTCCTACATGGACTCTGAGACTAGCAATATAATGTAATTAGAAAAAACTAAAGCTATCTGGATATCTATAAAGACTACTTTAATATAAGTGTCTCTGTACACAATGAAAGAAGCTAGTTAAGAAAATAAAATTAATTTGATAGTGGTACTATACTAAAATATTTCCATCAATGTTATATACAATAATTTTTTATTTCCTAATCTGAACAAATCCTCTTCTGCCACCTCATTGTCACCTGAAAATCTACAAACTGAAGAGATTATATCTGTTTATTTTGTGTCCCACTGTTTATTACCTAACAACACCCCCAAAAAAAGAATGTCCTGTGAAACTGTGATCCTAGATCCATAACAGAATGCCTCATATTCCCTACAACCATGGAAATGACAAACTTACTGGTTATACTGAATGCTAATAAAATCTATGACATCTTGAATCAGAATGGAGGCTTTCAGGCCCTCAAGACAAACTAACCTGAGTAGCTGAAAATGGCATTAATGATTTCTAAACTAAAATTAGATAGATGAATTTCTTTACTTTTATATCATCTTAGAGATCATCTTAAAGATATGATAGATCCTTTCTCCGCAGAGCAAATGGTATGGGTGAACACAGGATTTTTATAAATGATTCTGATGTTCTTCTCCAAAGAAAATAACATCAGTGAGAGCTCCCAGAAGACTTGGAGCCATTAAAAGCTGGGATTCCTTTCAATTGGCATCATTCCAACAGAGGCTCAGTGAGAAATGAAACCTCTGCAAATCAAATCTGTTGCAATGTTATTTTTTCCAGAGGTTAATTACCTGCTTCTGCTACACACACACACACACACACACACACACACACACACACACACAAGAGAGACAGAGAGAAAGAAAGAAAAGGAGAGGCTGGAAAAGTAGATGACATTCTGTTGTAAGCCTCCTCCAGAAATACTCAAAATGAAATCAAAACAAGTTCAAATTCTAGATACACTCTATGAACGTGCTCTGCTGCTTGACACCTGTCAGTCTATATATAGTACTATCACCTCACACTATCAGACAGTAATAATTTACTATAAGAAGTCACACTTTCAGACTTTATCTCTTAAAAATACTTAGTGAAATACTTGTAAGTGAAATTATGATATCCAAAAACTGCTTCAAAACAATCCAGTGAGAAGGGGAGAAAGAAAACAGATAAACCAAGACTGTCCATACATTAACTGCTGAAGTAATGAAGGGAACAGGGAGGTTCATCATACCATTCTCTGTACTTCTGTTTATGTTTGAATTTCCCACTAAAAAAAAAAAACTTTCATAGACTCCAAATAACCCATTTAACAAGCATTTACTGAACTTGTTGATGTAGACTATATTATTTATTCTTCCAAATTATTCACCCTCCACTTTCCTTAAGAGGATTATACAGCCTTATCTGTTATCATGCAACTTGCAGTGCCACCTGTGGAAGGACTATACATCCCCACCCCACTGACAGTGAGCTCTGACCATATGACTTGCTTTGGCCACTGACATGTGAGCTGATGTGACATACACCATGAATGAGTGAAAGCTTTAAGAGCCATTGTATGTCTGCATCTGTTTTCTTGCTCTTTCCCTCATCTACAATAATGGCACAGCCGAGACACGGGATGCTCCTTGAGCCAGCGTTCCAAAATAAGAAACGTGAAGCAATGCTGCAGTCAATCCACAGCTGACAAGGTGCAGCATAAGCAAGAAGAAAAGCAGTGTTGTAAGCCACCGAAATTTGATAGTGTTGCTATAGCAGCATAACCTAGCAAAAGAGGACAGATACACTTATTATGGAGTAGGTGCAAAAAATAAAATTATAGACTGGTATGTTTTTTTAAATGTTTCGGAAGATAAACCAAAAAAATTAACTATTGTTACCTATGAGGAGAGGGTATGAAAACTAACAGGTGTGTAGGAATACTTTTTTTATACCATTTTATATGATTTGAATTTTCTGTGTGTGTATGCGTGTGTGCGTTTAACCTGAGCAGCAGCATCTGGGTAGTTGGATCATTTGGGCCATTTATTTTTCTTCCTTCTGCTTTTCAGTATTAAAAAGTAAAAATATGCCGGGCGCGGTGGCTCACGCTTGTAATCCCAGCACTTTGGGAGGCCGAGGCGGGTGGATCACGAGGTCAGGAGATCGAGACCACGGTGAAACCCCGTCTCTACTAAAAAGACAAAAAAGTTAGGGGGGCGTGGTGGCGGGCGCCTGTAGTCCCAGCTACTCGGAGAGGCTGAGGCAGGAGAATGGCGTGAGCCCGGGAGGCGGAGCTTGCAGTGAGCCGAGATTGCGCCACTGCACTCCAGCCTGGGGGACGGAGCAAGACTCCGTCTCAAAAAAAAAAACAAATAAATAAATAAATAAATAAATAAAAATATAATAAGGCTACCAATAATTACTTAAAAATGAATAAGAACTATTCTTATACCTTGAAGAACTCAAGTATTAGCTAACAATTTAGCTTTGAATAAAGCCTCCCCTCATTCATTGTTAATTTTTTTAATGTCCAAGGCTAAATACTGTATATATATATTTAGGAGTATGACATACGCATTTCTTTTTTTTTTTTTTTTTTTTTTTGAGACGGAGTCTCGCTCTGTGCCCAGGCTGGAGTGCAGTGGCGCGATCTCGGCTCACTGTAAGCTCCACCTCCCAGGTTCATGCCATTCCCCTGCCTCAGCCTCCCCAGTAGCTGGGACTACAGGCACCCGCCACCACACCCGGCTAATCTTTTGTATTTTTAGTAGAGAGGGGGTTTCACCGTGTTAGCCAGAATGGTCTTGATCTCCTGACCTCGTGAACCGCCCACCTTGGCCTCCCAAAGTGCTGGGATTACAGGCGTGAGCCACCGCCCCCGGCCTGTTACATGCATTTCTATGAGTTTGCTCACTTTCAGGTTTCAGCAAAGCAATATAGTGTTTTGCATATGGATGGTACAGTTATTAATCTCAAAGAAAATTCTCACAATTTCATTATTTTAGTATGCCAGTTAAACTGGCAAAGAAGTTTGCTCTAGTCACGGGTGTCCAAGGGAGAGAATACAGTCATGCGTTCTTAGTTTCTGTTTCTGGTTGGGCCAGTAAAGCCCCTTCTTCATCCCTCTTTCCGTTTTATCACTAGAGACAGAAACTAAAAACCATGGCTTCAGGCTGCTGAAAGCCTAAAACAAAACAAAACAGAAGAACAACAGCATAATAAGGCAGGTTGGACAAGCTTGCTAGGTGTTAAGTTTGGTAAATATGCCTTAACCAGTACTAGAGCAAGGAATCTATTAAGGAAACTCTTATAGGGTAAAATTATAAAGGAGCATTGAAAGAAGGGGAAAAAAGGGGAAAAAGTCTAATCATGACTCTTGTGGTGATAAAACAACACTTGAATGGTTACAGAAATCAAGTTTGATAGAGTAACACTTTACCACATGAACATGTTTTAACTTCAAGAGAGCAATATCTGAACATAGCAGTAACCTGCAAATGACTAAGAACATGTCTGTACTTTTCATCCTAGGATCTCAAAGCACTTCACAAACATTAATTTAACTCTGGTATCACCTGAGAAGTAGTGATATAATAATACATCATTATAACCATCTATCCTGCCAATACAAAATATTTAAACACCTCTTCAGCAGCATTTGCCCAAAGAAAGTCTTGCTAAACAGCCAATAAAACAGGAAATAGGCTGACAGTGCATATGCCACCAACAATCTCTGAAAAGATCAGACCTTCACCCACAAGAACCACTTCCTCTGAGTAAACCACAGAGACTGTACTGGGCAAACCACAACATATTGGCTTGTGTCTGGAACATAGGCAGATAACCCATCTAAAATCTATGGAAGGATATGTCTAAGCACCTTCACAGGATTTCTTGTGTTATTAAGTGTATTTGGGGTATCTGTTACTCTTCTGGAAAACATATAGCCACTTTCTGCATTACAAGATCAATTTCAGGTATCATTCCTTCAGAGGTTGATGAAGTCTCCAGTTTTTTTGTTTTTTTTTTTTTTGAGACGGAGTCTTGCTCTGTCATCCAGGTAGGAGTGCAGTAGCGCAATCTTGGCTAACTGCAACCTCCGCCTCCCGGGTTCAAGTGATTCTCCTGTCTTAGCCTCCCGAGTAGCTGGGATTACAGGCATGTGCCACCTGGTCCGGCTCATTTTTGTATTTTTAATAGTGGCAGGGTTTCACCATGCTGACCAGGCTAGTCTTGAACTCTTGACCTCAAGTGATCTGCCCACCTCAGCCTCTCAAAGTTCTGGGATTTACAGGCACGAGCCACCGCGCCTGGCCAGTTTTTCTACAACAAAATAATCTACATTTTTTTGAATCCACAAAAGATCTACAAAGTGTTCTTTGATCTTTTGAGTGTATGAATGTAAAATCAACATTTATATGTAATATTTGACAAAAACTGTAGTATCAGAGCGTACCTTTAAATGACTCTAATGTGTTATATAACACCAAAAGAAAAAGCAGTGTGACAAGCAGCTAATTGAAAGCATTAACTAAAACCAGGCTTTCTTATATAGTTCCAATTTCTGCATGAATTGTTACTTGCAGTCCAAGACAGGAAACCTACTTTTCATTGGCCAGTAGATTTGCTCGTCTCTAGACACTGAGAAGCCACCCAGGCCTGTCATGTGACTGTGATCTCAAAAACCAGGACTCAGCATTTGAATTAGTAAAAGATCCTGTTTTGGTACAAATCTAAACTGCATTGGTGCATGCTAATTCAAGAGGTAAAGTGAGTGTATTTTTTCTTTTACTAAAAGTCAACACTATATACTCATGCAATTTCGGCACAGCCTCTGACCAGGCACTAGCTTCAAAGGCTTCTATTGGAGTTAGAAGCTGCCTTACAGCGGTCTTTCCTCTATGACTATCTTGATGATTCCAGATATTCTAAGTTGAAAAAGTAAAATGCTCTAAATTTGGCATGTTTGCAAATTCTAATATTACCAAAATACAAAATATTAATATTAGCAAAATACAAAACAAGGACATCTATTTCAATAATTTGAAACTAAATTAGTACCAAAGAAAATATGCTAATAAAATATTCAAAAGGTCTACAGTCTTATAGATTTTATAATCTAAATATGCACTTTTTCTGTTACAGTGTCTTGTCATTAACAATTCTTGTAAATACAACAGCAAGAAAGTAAAATATTTCAATTTTCACAATATCCATTTTACTGAAAAAAAAAATACTGCTAAGCATTGCTATTTCACTAACATGTGGAAATAAGAGGAGACAAAACAATAAGGTAAAAATAAACCAAACATTGAGGAATGTTTTGACCTACAATTTAAGATAACGGACTGAAAAACCACTAGAAAAAATAAAAAACAACTTCCTGATGTATTTCATCATATTGCAACAAGATGATTTTCAATCAAAGGTGGCTAACATTATTTCCATACCCTACCCTTTTGTCATAGAATTGATAACATTTGTTACATTGAGGGTACTCATATTTGAAAGAATTGCTTTGTAAAAAAGCCTTTTAGAACATGAGTCATTGCTTAATTAGTTCATTTGGTAATCATGCTGTTTGTATAAATTTGTTTCATTTGACTGTGACATATCTCATATCCATTCTAAAGACTATCTAAAATAAAAGTGAATCAAAATGACCTTGAGAATCTCTTTACCCATATTTTTGCAGTAGGAGAGCAACTGAGAAAAAGCTAATAAAATATTAAGATAAACAAGTTGATTTTTAGACAATGGATTAACAGAAAGCATACAGCTTGGCTAAGCAAAGAGTAAGGGAAGGGGACCGGAAAGGATAATGAATAACCATCTGAAACATTTAGAATCATAAAAACATAAAATGGGAGGAGAGCATTATTTAGCCTGATACGGCAAGTACATACAAGTAACAGGACAACTTAAAAGAAAAGTTAGACCTAAAGATCAGGAAAAAGTTCCTGACAGCAAGATCTATCAGATTGCGCTTCAGTTTCCTGAGGAAGTGACAAAAGCTTTATCCTCAAGAGATATTTAAAATTAAAATGGGTAAGGTACTAGAAACTATGCTGTAAGAGAAAAATCCAACTGACTTCATCAAGCTGGAGAGTTACTAAAGGAAAATAGCACAGAAAAATACAGTACAAAGGAAGACAATAATTTAAAATGAAAAAAAAAAAGGGGGACTTGAGAGCCACAAAATCTAGGTTAAAATCTTGGGTCTGCCCTTTCTAGTTTTATAATCTTGACTTAAACTGTATGAGTTAGCTTAAAGTGTAAATGAAAGAAACATGATCTGCCCTGTACTGAACTGAAAATATTGTAAATGTTAAAGAATTATACTACCACAGGATATCATTACATACATGATGGTATTTTACTCAAAAGAAGGCAAAAATATAATTTTGTTGATTTAAAAATTTTAATTCACATGGCACTATTTTGAAAACCTGCAATTATTATAAAGGAAAGGAGCATGTCTTCAAATAAAGCTCAGGAACATCATCAAAACCAAGTTTTAACAGAAAAGACCAAAGGAAGTTAAGCTACTATTCTTGAAAATGTGTCATGGTCAATTTCTAGGAAACAAGCAAGTATATAAGAAACATTTCTAATAATGTCAGACAACCATGATGCAAAAGAGTCCCTTCAATTACCTCTGGGAACCAGTATGTTATCTTGTTTCTGTGACCCGTATCAGTTTGGGAAGCAATTCATACCCACCTCTGGATGACATTTAGAAGAGGCAACCACATATGTACAATGAAATATTTTCCAGCTGTTTTCCCTGGAATCGCAATGCTCCACAGAAAAATATGTAAAATTCACCATTTATGGATTCCTTGAATGTTCGCCTCAAATTTCATTTTTTTAAACTGAAAACTCAAACTTAGTTAAAAAACAACAACAGCAACAACAAAAAAACCACTGGGCTCGGTGGCTCAAGCCTATAATCCCACCACTTTGGGAGGCCAATGGCTCGCGCCTGTAATCCCAGCACTTTGGGAGGCCGAGGCAGGTGGATCACCTAAGGTCAGGAGTTCAAGACCAGCCTGGCCAACATGGTGGAACCCCGTCTCTACTAAAAATACAAAAATTAGCCAGGTGTGGTGGTGGGTTCCTGTAATCCCAGCTACTCAGGAGGCTGAGGCAGGAGAACCGCTTGAACCTGAGAGGCAGAGGTTGCAGTGAGGGGATCACGCCACCGCACTCTACCATGGGTGACAAAGCAAGACTCAAAAAAAAAAAAAAGAAAAAAAAACCTACATGTTAACTCAATGGTATATACATGTTAACAACTGGAAACCACCAATGTGTTAAGTAGTATTCCAAGGTTAACATATATTTGTAACGATTTCAAATAAAGCTTCTCCTGTCACCTCACTGAATATGAACATCATATAAATGTACCATTAATCAGGAAGACTACAACGCTGTACTTTCAAAAAAAGTTACTTTAGACTCTGCATGTTGACTCATGTAAAACTGTACAAGTGAATGTACTATTGCATACCTTTATGACTCAAGATTTTATACTGAACTAAAAAGGCAAAGATAAAACTGAATACAAAACTAACACTGTGATCTTTGGCCCCCATTTCAATTTTGTATTTATCGACTGGCTGACTTTACAAGAAAAGGTTACAAATAATTTCACCTTGCAGAGAGATGACTCATGCAACATTGAAAATAACGTATAAACATGAGTAGCTCTTTTTATTAATCAAAACATTATACAGCAATTTTTGACAGAAAAAGTATCATTAATGAAAAGTATCATTAATTACTAGGTACAGGCATATAAAGTCACAGGTTTCCACACTCACTTAAAAAATATGCTTAAGTTAAACAGCTTAAAGCTGAATTCAGTGCTTTAAAAAAAATTATATCAAAAACCTGTCTTTATCTGTAAATCAAAAACTACAAAATTCATAAGCCCTAGCCAAAACAAAAGTCCATTTATTTCAAGGAAGAACCTTATAACTTTCCTACCTGTACTGTACCTGAAAATTCAATGTTATAGACACTGGCCTGAAATCATTTACTGAGTCTACTGAAAGGGCATTCTCTCCTCTCTACCTCTCAGAAGAAATTCCAATTGCATTAGGACCCCTAAATTCTCAAGGATACAAGAAAGACATGTAGGAGGATTGGAAACAATTAGGATATATTTTACGACTGAATGCAGCAATCAATGCAGACTAAAAAGCAGCAATCAGACATTTCTACACTTGTCAAGTGCTCATTCTAAACGATGAAAACTACAGACTCCAGGGCTCATAAATTGCTTAGCATTTTTTTAAAAGCTGTTTGGATATACTACATAGAAGTAATAGCTACCATGAACATAATTTGAGTTCAAAGTCTTTTAAAAAGTTTGAGTTTTAGGTTTTAAGAAAAGGGGTGAGGACTGGGGAGTAAAAGATGAAGGGAAAGAGAAGAGAGCAAGCGAATGTGTTGATTTAACTGCAAAATAATAACAGGATGTAACAGAGTTCTGAGTATCCAAAGTGACCAATCAGAGCCTAAACATAGCTGAATTCCATCCCAGCCCCAGCACGTCCCTAACACAAGAATAAAACCCTTATCTTGTTCAGCCATGTGTCGCCTGCCACAAACTGCAAAACAGAACAACGCCCAAAACCAGCTAGTCTGATTTCAACTGAGGACAGACAGACTCTGTAGTCAGAAGCACCACAATGAAAGAACTCTAACTCACACAGCTGGCCTGGTGGTTCTGCACACTCTAGGAAACAAAGCCATACCACATACAGCACTTCAAACTTGAAAGGATCTCTATCTAAAAAGCTACACTGGCGCTGTTAATTTTCCAACAGTTCTAGAATCAGCAAAATATACCTACAGTAAGAGTTAGACACTGCGAAAAAAGGATGAGGTAGGGCTGACAGAAAGCTAGAAACTATTATATACTCATAACTTTAAGACACCTTGGCAGAGAAGTAATACTAAACCAGTACCTCCAGATTTCACCCCAACATATATTCAAATTAGGAACAACTACTCTCTTAACAGCAAACGGATGCTTTATATTTACAAAATATATTTAAATGTGGTCAAATAAGAATAATTCTTAAAAAAAAAAAAGACCCTAGTAAAAAAAATTCCTACGAAACAGGTCTCAGCAGTGCTTATTAATTGGTTTTCCAAGGTTTTTTCTTTAAAAAAAAAATATGTAAAATTAGGCAGCAGCACCTGAACCAGTTCTGAACCAGTTCAAAAAACATTAACGCCCAAACCAATTTGCAGATTAATCTTACAATATTCATTTTGTAATCTCTTGTGCCTAGCACAGTGCCTGGCAAAAAAAAAAAAAAAAAAGGCTTTCAATAGTTTCATACTTATTGAATGTTTATATGCCATCTAAGTTATAAAGAGGATACAAATCCCAAGATTCTATTTCCAAGATAACGAGAAAACAAGGAAAATCCCTGAGAAGCAATGCTGAAGAAAAACCATTACTTGAGGGCTTTTAACTCGCTTGTGTGTGGAATGAGTTCGTTCTGTTTCTATAAATTAAACACCTCAGCATCGCAATGAAAACCAACATTACATTAGTTCCTAGTGAGACTTTTGTTTACAGGCTCAACAGAAAGAGCAAGAATTGAATGAACCAGGAAAACAATTATCCCCACACCTATAAAAGTGATTTCTCAGAAGCAAAACACCCTGAAAGGAAAAAAACGGGGATAAACAGAAGAAAGCAAGATAAGCATTGTCAATATTTATATTAAGTGTATTCTTGGAAAAGTTAAAAATTATTTCATTGAAAATGAAAACCCACTTTGAAAAATACACAAAGAGTAAATATAAATACTTTAAATATTTAACAGACTCTTTTAAGTGAACATTCATGTGATGCTGGAAAGCATCAACAGGAAGAGGAAGTTCTGTTTCTGGAGTAGCTGTTATGGTATGATAATGGAATTTGGCCCTTTTAAAATCAACAAATGAGTCTTACAATTGGGTAAAACTCTTATTAGGAAATTAAGACTACTTTGTGTAGAAGCACTATTGTTGCACTTTTCATCAAAGAGCTTTGGCCCTCTAATTCAGTTACTTGATCTATTTTTTCATGATGTAATAATTCGAAGACTGACGAAAATAAAGCAAGCTGACAAATTTGGGACTAGCATGCAGTGTCATAATTAAATTGAGAAATGAAATGTGGTCAAGGAATCAATATGCTTTTTATCCCTTACCCTATAAACATTAGTAACTTAGGATAAGCAAACTGCACATCAACCACGCATGGTCTAGCTCAATTCGCCACCCACCACCATGCAACACTGGTAGGTGCTATAAAGGACAGACACAGAACTCAACAAATACAGCTGCGCGCTTATACAATGCTTACGGTTCATATCTCTTAAACGCCAAGTGTTTCTGGCAGATGAAATATTTAAATACAAGAATTAAAAGCAAACCCCCTGATTTACCCTCATTTCTTCAGCTCCTGGACATTGCTTCCAGCAAGAACCTGTGATTTACTGGTAATGTCAACATTCTGGAAAGTTATTAGATAATAATTAAACACTGTGCAGATCAACATCTGAAAGAGATCAAGTTCCCAGATCACCACGCAGTAGGCTCGACATTAAGTTCACAGGTAGAAATTCCTAAAATGTAATTGTCTTGAGAACCTACTGCAGGACAGGGCTAAAGCTGATAAATAATACACCAATACCGAGCCGACTTCAGGCACCGACCTTCACCTAAAATGACCTTCTCCTCTGATTTCCAGACGAGTACACAATCCTAATGCACACTACAGGCGGAAAACCACAATCATGGTTTTGCCTCCCCCTCCTCTGAGAATCGGGAGGGAAGTTTCTCTCCGGAAAAATTACATTTCCAAAAGCCAATCAACTGGATAACTCGGCAGCAACCCCAGGCTAACTGCACAGCTCCGAAACAACCCTCTTTCCTCTGCCTGTCAACTTCGCTGGCCAAAGGCAATCTGCAATCACCGACTCCCCTGCCAGGTCGGGCCCGATTCCGGGAGGCCGAGCGAAGGAGGAATTCATACCAACCTGTCGGTGATAGTAGACTGTGTGCCACTCATTGGGGCCCTTGGCGAGAGGTCCTCCTTTTATCCAACTTGCATTTTACAGTAACACCTCCTCCCCACCCCCAGTGCTCTGGGATCAGGCCCAACTCCGTCAGGGACACAAAAGTCCAACTCAAAACTCCATTCAGTCATCTAGACCATCCGATTGGAAGGGGTCAACGGATGCGGCTTGGAGCAAAACAAGTTATCTCCCAAAATAAACTGAGAAAGCCAGGGAGCGAGTCAGTCCAGAGTGAGTCGAGCTAGCAAGAAATCCTCCAGAAGGCACAAGGATAAACTTCCTCAGAGAGGGAAATCCGCGCGCCGTGGGAAGGGGACCCGGGACTCCCGCCGGGGCTGGGGCGGGATCAGCTCACGGACGGGTGTCGGCTCCTCCTCCGGAGACTCGGGGCCTCGAACTCCCCGCCGCGGCAAGGGCCGGGGCCCTCCCTCCCGGCTCTCTATCTGGGGCTGCCGGCTGCTCGTGGCTGCAGCGTTGGCCGCGTCTCCGGCCGTCCCGCGCCGGGCTCGCGCGATTCCATGTCCCGGGCCCGGGGCTCCTCCTGTGCTCGCCGCCCCCACCAGGTTCCCGGTGCTGGGACGAGCCGCGGGCGCCGGGGTAGAGGTCCCGCGGCCCGAGGTGACAGGGACCCGGGTCTCTCAGCGCCGCGGACTGCTGCCCATCCCTTTGAGGCCCGGACTCTTCCGCAATCGCCAGAGGCGGCGGCTCCTCCCCGACGCTCCCCGCGAGGGGCGGGAGATGCCCGTCCGGCCTGGCCTGGAAGCCCTGGTCCGGGAGGCGGAGGCGGAGGCTGCGGCGTCTCCCCGCGCAGGGCCGGCTCGCCGGGTTCTGGAGGCCCTCGCGGGCGCGCGCGCAGACAGCCGAGGAGGCCGGCGGCGGTGGGGGCGGTGCAACCGCGGACGCGCGCGCGGGTTCCGGTTCCGGTTCTGGTTTCCCGGCCCTGGCCGCGTCCGGCGCGAGCTCGCGCTTCCCGTCCCCCGCCGACTTTTTTGGCCCCCTCCCCTCTGACTTCGGGAAGCCGCCTCACCCGGGATCCCTCCGCCGTTTAGGGCCGCGCTCCCGCCCTTGAACGGACGCCTCCGCCGGAGCCCGGTTTGGGGGAGCGGAAAAGTAGTCCTACGGGGCAGAGGGAGGTGGGACCCGTGCAGCCCCGGGAGGCCCACCCACCTCCCGCGGCGCCTGGGCCCCTGAGTGCCGAGACGTGCCCCTTCGAGTCCAGTTTGTACTAAGTCAGCTTTCACCAGAGACCTCCCGAGAGCGCCCCCCAGATCCCGAGGACATCGTGCCGGGAGGCTCTTTGAAAATTACCAGCCCCCCTTGTCTTGGAAACTTTTATTACTTAAGGGAGTGTACTCTCTCTCCTGTCTTCTGGCTGTACGCGTTCTGCCGGTGCGCGGCCGGCGCCCCTCGCTGCCTCCGCAGGCCCGGCTCACCTGGGCACCTGCCGGCTCCGCGGGGAGAGCGCGGCAGGAGCGGGAGGCGCAGGGCTGCGGGAGAGCAGCTGGGGACTGCAGCCAGGGCTTCTCGGTATAAATAATACTTTTAGGCTGTTTCTGCCTTGGCAAAATGAAATGTGTTATTTGCCAAATTGATAAAGCATGGTGCTTTCCATAGCGACTTAACAAGCGTGTTGTGGAAAGAACTGGGAGAAGAAAATGAAGTATATTTATCCGGTAAATAGAATTGCGGTTCTCTCTGAAGGATTCCCAAACGGTTTTTCGGTTTTTTCCCCTACTGGGTAGAGAGCTTTAGATACCCATCTAGTTTTATGATTGAATAATTCAGTATTATGGCAATTTAGGTACCACATATAATGCAGTTCTTCAGTTCTGCCTGCAAACGTCTAAAGTGGCTATTCCCTTTATCCAACTACTTTCAGACTTTTGAGCTTAAACCTATGTTGGTGGCAAGGGATTTCAGCCATTTTGTGGAATCCAAGTAGCAAATCAAATCTAATAAACAGTGGATGTGGAGAGAGGAAACAATTACCTCTTAACAATGATGTTTCAAAAAGTCATTCCGCAACAGCTCATGAAAGGATCATTATCCCCGAATAGAGGCATGAGCTCACGCTGACGTTAGTTAGAACAGGGGGAAAAAAAGGAAAAGATAAACAGAGACCAGAGACGACTCTTTATTGCTCGATTTTTTAGGTTCAAGGCACAGCCAGCTAATTTTGTAATGTTTATTTTTGGAAAGAATAGAAGCAGATTAGCCAAGGCACTTTCCTAATGATGAGACCAGGACACATTGCCACCTGCTGGTGTATCCTAGCATGACAATTCTACCCTGAAGACTCTTAAATGAGTTTACATGTAACTGGAACGAATCCCATTCATATATTATATATATATATACTGACCAAAATGCAAATCTTATCCCCAAACTTAATAAATCTTTCTTAAAAGTACCAAATATCTTATTTTCCCCTATTCTAATAATGTTACAGTGTAAGTGTAAAATTAATTGAACCCAATGACTCATCAAATCATGCATTTTGGAGTTCCTCTCTTCCCTTAATACTTGAGGGAAGCCTCAATACTTCAGCTTCAGGAATAAAACAAACTGGGAAAGTTTCCTAATTCACCTTCTCTTCCTTGCATACAAAACCTCTTGGCAAGCTGCTTTCAAGATCTTTCCAAACTTAAACAGACCCACAGTTCTAGCTGTGAGCAAAGAAGGCATTTTGCTGTGGGAAAGCTTCAGAAGATGGTAAGCAAAAGATTGAATTAAGCCAGTGGTTATTCACTCCAGAACTAATTTTTTTAAATGATGAAAATCTCTATAGTCACCTACAAAGCATTAATGATTAAAAAAAAAAAAAACTGAAAGCCTTTTTAAAGCTGCCAGTAGCTCAACTGTTCTAAAGGCTGTAACTATAGGATGCCTTCAGAAAGTCAAGCCAGTCTGGGTAGAACACACTCCTCAGGGTCAGTAGTACTTTACCTAGAAAAATGACATTGATGACCCAATCCACTGGACATGCTCTTTGAGGAGGTTTTCCAATGGGGATTATTCTAAACCACATTCTCATCCTCTTGTCCATTCTTTCAACATGCTTACTAAGTATCTACTATGCATCTCAGACTGTTTTAGGCATTGGTAGTACAGTCCTCAAGACAGGGCCTCCAGCTGTCTTCAGATGATGTCTCTGATGTCAACTCACTTGACATCAACATTTCCAAGACAAGTGGCCAAACAGGTGGCAGAACAAGAAACACATTAAGGTTCTTCCTCTCTCTTTTGGCAAACTGTTTTCTGTATGTCAATTGTTACCCCCCAAAACAAAAAAAAATAGGGGGAATGATGGATAATGAACAGCAGATTAGAGATATTCACTAGTAAGTATGAATACAGGTCAACATTTCTACAGGTCAAAAGGCTTTTTTTAACTTCTTGGCAAAACCACCACATAAATACAAAGACAGACTCTGGATTTATAAAAAGTTATTTTACTTTTATAAAATTTAGTACAAATCTTATGGAAATATAAATCCTTCTTGAACAGTGTTCGTTATCATTACATAGTAATCCAGTGCAAATGAGTACTTCATTTTGTCTGAGTATACCACACGTTAATTAGCCCTTCATTTACCTGTGGTTTCAGAACTTAGCATTGTCTTAACTGCTGAGTCATCTTCAGTTCACATTGTTCTCTCAGAAGTTTTTTCATAGTTATTAGTAACAACATCAAGAAAAGCTGAAATGAGGGATTCCCTTCCCCTTATCAATTATTCAGATTTCTCACCATTCAAAAAAACCTACATACAGTCCCATGAAAGTGTCCCCAAAACAACAAGATCTGCAGTCCCTTCACTTCTGAGAGTAAGAGAGAAAAAGAATTGGTACCAGATTAAGCCTGTTCATTTGTCTGGTATGGAACTGGTTGCACTGTGCCAAAATTCAAGAGCCAGCTTTTTTTCTTTTTTTTTAAGCTCATGTGCCAAGCCACTCTTTTCTACGAGCTTTTGCTAAAATCAGCATTCCCCAGCATCCTACTTTGACCGCAATTTTGTTGGAAAGAAGCTTACCAGCATTTTAGGGGCACTCATCATAGAAAAAAAAAAAAAAACTGGAGATTAAGAAAGAAACAGGAAGTGGAGGTGCTGTCAGATTATCTCAATGCCCAGCAAAACTCTTTAACCAAATGACATTCATTTTTAAAGATCCACTGTTAACATGCATTTAAAGTTACTGTTTCCTTAACAGTGATGACTTTATACCATTCCAACCACTCCCTCATGCCTGGTTTCTGTGGCCAAGACCATTTTCCATTTTCAAGACCACTCATGGCTGGGCACGGTGGCTCACACCTG
Source organism: Hylobates moloch (assembly GCF_009828535.3). Taxonomy (NCBI): domain Eukaryota; kingdom Metazoa; phylum Chordata; class Mammalia; order Primates; family Hylobatidae; genus Hylobates; species Hylobates moloch. The sequence continues at coordinate 93,137,108 of NW_026652286.1, read as the reverse complement.
TAATCCCAGCACTTTGGGAGGCCAAGGCGGGCAGGTCATGAAGTCAGGAGTTCAAGACCAGCCTGGCCAATATGGTGAAACCCCGTCTCTACTAAAAATACAAAAAGTAGCCAGGCATGGTGGCACATGCCTGTAGTCCCAGCTGCTCGGGAGGCTGAGGCAGGAGAATCACTTGAACACAGAAGGCGGAGGTTGCAGTGAGTTGAGATCACATCACTGCACTCCAGCCCAGGCGACAGAGCAAGACACTGTCTCAAAAAAAAAAAACACCAAAAAACAAACAAACAAAAAAAACACCACTCATTATGTTAGATTACCAGTGGCCATGGAATGGACTGATGCTTCCTACTGACCAGCCTTGACTCCAGCAGCACCATGTGCTTGCTCACCCACTGAGCTAATCAAACACCATTGACTTAAATAACATGGTAAAAATAAATAATAAATACATAAATACTTCATATTTCCATAAAAGCCCTACATTAAAGACTTCCATTAATAAAATGCTGCATAATGTATCTATGAAATATACTACAGGGTATTTCATTCATTCACAATAGGTTTAAACTCAGGCAAAGAAGAAACAAGTAACCTATCCAAAGTGAGTGAGTAGCTCTCCAAAGTGGCAAGTGAGTAGCAAAATTAGTTAAAAGAACCCAGGAATTCTCGATTCTTAACCCCTTGTTCTAAGCTTATATTCTTGCTTCTCTTGGAGACTGTCACACTAAGAATTATTATTTTTTTCCTTCCAAGACTGGCCTTGTTGTATTAGTTTGTTCATAGAGTGGTACCTTTTTAGTAAAAATAAGAAAAGTAGGAGGAGTACTAAAAGGGAATGTATCTAAAATGAAAAAAAAAATTAACCTCATCCCCCTGAGGCCAGTACACACTTTAAAGTCTTTGGCTCTAGTTTGCAATATGTACAGCAGAACTGAAATCTAAACTGCCATCTCAAGCACAGTGGAATCCACATGATAAATCCCTATGGAATTTAGTCATAGCCTCAAATGCCTAGGAGATTAATGCACAAAAGCCCTGAGAACTGGCATAGTTTTCCTGGTAGGGCAGAACCCATATAACAGGACTCAATAAATCTACCCACACTTCATTCATCTCAAATCCAAAGCCCTAACTCTATAGGTTTTGTGCAGAAAAGAGTTAACATAGCAGGCCTAAACTGCTATCCTTGGAGAGGCCTGATTACAGGGTTGGCCACTGGCCGGCATTTGGGAACTTGGATTTTGGAAGGGCTCCCACCATTAACTGATAAGACTGGCTTACTGTGTCCAAATTGCCTGTGCAAACAATATGGCTTATGCTGAACACCTGCTTTCCTTTTGAGAGTCTTGAATTTTGCTATCTGCCAGGGAAAGACTGCCTAGATGACCTGTCCTCAGTAAAAACTTCGGGCACTGAGTCTGTAATGACCTTGTCCAGTAGACAACTCATTCACATGTTGTCACAAATCACTGCTAGGGGAATTAAGTGCATCCTGTGTGATTCCATTGGGAGAGGACTCTGGAAACTTGTACTTGCTTTACCCTAGACTTTGTCTCAGGTGCCTTTTCCTTTTACCAATTTTTCTTTGTATCTTTTCACTATAATAAGTCAAAACTGTGAGTAAGACTATATGCTGAGTCCACTGAGTTTTCCCAGAGAATTACGGAACCTGGCAGTGGTCTTGGGCACCTCTGGCACAGTTGGTATAGGAGGTTCAGTAAGTAGCCCTCCCCTTCACTGCCACAGTTTCACTCTCGCCCTCCTACACCCCTCTGTTTAAGCGACCCAATTCCCCAATCCAATGTTCAGAATGTCAAAGGTGTGTCTCTTCCTGAAAGCCCCTCACTTTATAGTAAATGGGGTAAACTTAGATAAATTGCTACATGGAAAGCAGAAATAAGTGTTTATTGAAAGAGTTACTTCTCAAAGGAACAAGAAATAGCACTAATCTTTTTAGAGTTCCTTTCTAAACTGCCTGAGCATCAACCTCCCAGGGACAGGAGGACCCAGGGTCACCACAAATGAAAACAAATGCCAGTTGTACTCACTTCACAGTTCTGACTTATTCCCAACTACCATGGAGTATTCTCACTTTCCACAACTGTGCTACTGTAGAAGTTAGTGTTTTAATACTGGTATATGCTCGGCTTGAAGACCGACCAAATTGATCAATACATTTAGCCCTTTTTTGAAACCTAAGTTTGTTATAAGCGTAATTATGTAACAGTCATATTTCCAACCTGGTTCCCATGGCTGACTTAACCCAATCCATAATCTGGAGCAAGCCTTGGCTAGTGCATTTTGAGATGTCCGTTGTGTTTCAGCTGCCGTTCCTCACTCCGCCTGCTTCTCCAAGCGTGGTACTTCTTGATGCTCTTCCTCCATGCAAAGCGCCAGATGCTAAACATGAAACACCAAGACACAGCATACATCGCTACTCCCCCAGCCTTCACAAACCACTTAGGCGTGGGGGAGACCATTTCACAGAAAAGGAGGCGAGCTCCCACACCAATCCTCACTCCTGTGAACAGAGCCACAAAGAGGAAGTCCACTACATCTCCAGTGAAGCTGTGATAGTGCCCTGTTTCCCGGAGAAACCAGCGCATCTGTAGCAAGGGGTTGGTCAGCTCACTTCCAAAGAGGACTGCATTGACCTCTGTGCCAGACTCCCCAAGCACAAGGGCCATGATAATGCCCAAGATACTCAACGTGTGATGAGCCAGCATCAAGGCACCCTCAGACTGAAAGTAGATGCACCAGCCCAAGTCGAAGATGAAGTATCCCAAGGTGAGACACAGGACATGAACTTGGAGAGGTGTATTGGGTGAGCCTGAAACAAACCAAGACAGAAGCAAATTGAGTGACTGGGAACTGTGTTACCTTGCACGGGGATCCTATGTTGTTTTCTTTCAAACCTTACTGGACACTAAAGAAACAAAAACAATGGCAGGCACGTGCTTTTTAATGAGGACCAAAGAAAGACTAAAATATAAAATCTAGGTCTTTATCAAACTAAACGATGTTCAGACCCCAGGAAATGCTGTTCGGATGAATCAGACTTCAATGAATTTGCATCCTTCAATGAACACAGGCAATAATCTCAGTGTCCATAAAATCAGAACAGAATAAAATCCAATTATTTTGTTCCTTCAGTTAAAATCTTAAACTTTTTTTTTTTTTTTACTCTGTTAAAGGTTTATTTCCAGACTCTTGAATCATTGTTTCCTGAATGTCAGATTTTTTTCTCAGCTTAATGGGTTACGTTATTGAACACTCAGTGGCCCTAAGCCATCCTGAAAGTAGATTCTGGAGAGGGCCCCAAAAGTTAGTGTGTGCTCATGTCCAGGAACATAGGTTTTAAGGACCTGACATATTTGAAACCATTTAGAACCTTCATACAAAACACAAAGCTTAACAGTTGCTTTCATTAGTTTGACAGTTTGGGGGGGAAACTCAGAAATTCAGTAAGAGAAGCTAAAGAAATATTTTAAAAATGATATTCCAGGGGAGTTAAGAGCTGCATTGTGTCCTCCCTCCACAAATTCAGATGTGAAAGCCCTTAACTGGTAGTACCTCAGAATGTGAGTGTATTTGGAAATAGGGCCTTTAAAGAGGTAATCAAGTTAAAATGGGGTAATTAGAGCAATCCAATATGACTGTTACCCTTAAAAGAAGGGATTAGGACACAGATATGCATACACACACACACACACACACACACACACACACACACACACAGGGGTGACCATGGAAGGACACAGTGGGAGGGCGGCCATCTGCAAGCCAAGGACAGAGGCCTCGGAAGAAACCAAACCTGCTAACAACTTGAACTTCGACTTCTAGCCCCTAGAATTTTAAGAAAATAAACATCTGGTTAAGCTACCCACTCTGTGGCACTGTGTTATGGCAGCCCCAATCAATTAATACAAGGGAGTAAAATTTTTGCATACTTGGCCGGGTGCGGTGGGTCACACCTGCAATCCCAGCACTTTGGGAGGCCAAGGCGGGTGGATCACGAGGTCAGGAGATTGAGACCAGCCTGACTAACACGGTGAAACCCCATCTTTACTAAAAATACAAAAAAAAAAAAATTAGCTGGGCGTGGTGGTGGACACCTGTAGTCCCAGCTACTTGGGAGGCTGAAGCAGGAGAATGGCATGAACCTGGGAGGCGGAGCTTGCTGAGATTGAGCCACTGCACCCCAGCCTGGGCTACAGAGCAAGACTCCATCTCAAAAAAAAAAAAAAAAAATTGCATACTTACGAAAGTAACACTTGTACATCTAGTAGCAAAAAGGATAAGGAACATCTCATCCTCTTAACATAGACATGGAAAGATGCTGTCTTTTGAATAGACAGTCAAGTAAAAGTTGCAAGTTGCCAAAAATATGTATAATACAGTTCTATTTGTGTCTTTTGGGGGGTGGTAGTGGAAGATGTTGATACTGGCTTTATGGTTTTTATATTTCCGATTAAATTGTAACAAGCAATTTAAAATTTGTTTTAAAAGTAGAGAGTTATGAAAAGCAGAAACAACAGGTGACATAAACAATATCAGAGTTAACAATGAAGAAGAATAAGGATTCCAATACAAAATTATAATGGGAATTATTCTTCAATATTGTACAAATTCTGTTTAAAAGTCCCATGCTTCTAAGACAACCCCCAAATCATAAATCCCTAAGGGAAAATCCCTTACCTACCTGGGTGGGTAAAAGGCCATGGGCCATCAATGAAGCCAATATAAGCAGAGAGGCCTATAGAGAGGACTCCATGGGTGAAGGTGACCAGCCGGCAGCTCCACTCATAGCTTCGGTGCTTATTCAGGTGGCAGAAAGAAATATAGAGCGAGAGCCAGCCACACAGGCTGCACAGCACCTGCAGACACAGAGCTAATGCCATCCTGTGATGAAAAGACCAAAACCAGAAAAACAAAGGATGCACCCTAAGAAAACAGCATTGGGTCATTTTGTGTATATGTCCTCATTTCTATTATAGAATCGTTCAAAAATATTGCCTTATCTTATTTTCCTTATCTACACGGCCAAGAATCTTCTATTTAAGTATGGCTGTATTTATCATTCCAAGTTCCTCAGAGATAACATATTAGCAACTGATGAATGTTGTAAACTGGAAACCAGGAACTGCACTCCGAGCTGGTAGGCTGACATCACATTTTATGATGAGTAAATGTCAGTAATAACCCTCTAGTGATGACTGACCTTGGGCAATAATACACAGAAAATAAAGCACATGTATTAAATAATGTCTTCACAGTTCAAAAACCCCAATGAAACGCACTCAAGAAAAAACAGAACACTGCCACGTTGGTTTCTGCTAGAGGTCACATGACACATGGCAGTTTAATGTGGTTTTAAGCTGATACTAAATTCAGCTGAGGTTTGGATTTGGGTCACAGGTTCATCAGTCAAAAACAAAACTTGGGATAAACTTAAATGTAGAACTAAACAAAGAGTCCAGACATCTTGGAGGTTGGGGGGCAATCCTGGCTTTATTCAGTTCTGAAATCCAACCCAAAGATTTGCCAAGGATGAAGCAGAAGCATTCTAAGGTTCAAGAGGTGGAGAGTTTTTGTTGAGATCTAAAAATATCCTTAAGGCAATTATTCAGTTAAAAATGAAATTAAGCCAGAAAGCTGTACCTTGGAACTTTTACTGGTGACAAGTATGTTAGGACAAGAACAACTATAACTGAATCAATTTAGTCACACAGGACTAAAATCTAAAACTGAACAAGATGTTGTTATTAGTATTCATTAGCTCCTCCATTGAAACGTACAAATAAAAAGTCAAAAACATATCAGATATCTGCTTCATCTCAGCAGACATTTTCTGCATGGCTATGCTTATTGCTTAACCTTATTCTGACCAGTGAAATAGTTATCTGTGGATGTCAATACACAAGCCACTTCCCAAGAATGCTATCCAGAGAGGGCTTCATGAAGGTCAAGTTCTGCACAGCTTTCATCTGAAATCAGATTTCCATTCAAGAAAACAGTAGGTGTCCATAATATACCTGGGTTCCAATTCTGTCTCTGCCCCTAGAGAGACTAGCCATAAGAGTGTGGGCAAATCACTTTGACCTCTAGAACCCCAGTTAAAAAAAAAAAAAAAGAAATTAAAAGAAAAGAAGGAAGAGGAAGGGGAGGAAGGGAAAGGAAAGAGACTAGGACTGAAGAACTCTACAGTCCGGTCCAGTTCTGACATGGAGTTCTGAGATAAACTTTGTAAAACATCAAGGCCAATTCTCAGAGTAAGGGCCAGAAATACAAAGTATCCTGCGTGAAGAGAACTGCCCTCCCTTATCTCCTTCTGAAGGCCAGGGTCACTGGCCAGTAATGCGGATCAGCTCATTTGTATATGCCTATTAGTATTTTTAGAGTCCTCTTCACTGAATCCTAATTCCTTGGCAGAACAGAGAAAACAGTAGCCCATTTACAAACACTTAAATAAAAGAACAGACATTCGTAAATGGCAGACACAACTCTGTGACCTTGGGAACTCCCTGTGTCGGTTTCGGCTTTTTGCTCTTGGTTTTTGCCAAAGAACGGAAGGGCATTTGGAAGGCCATCGCCGCTCAAAGGTCCAAGGCTCCTCTCCTGGTTTCTCCCGTTCCAGGGCCAGACTGGCAAGGAGGAGCCTTGGAGCAGGCGTGGCTGGCGGCGAGCGCCGGCCCCGGGGCCTCGCAGGGACGGCGATCGCATCTCCGCGCTGCGGTGCCTGCGACGCTCGGCCACGCCCGGACCAAGAGCCGGAGCCAGGCACCGTTATCCCTGCATCCCGCTGGCGCCGCAGCCTGGCGCAGGAAGGCCATGGGGCGTCCAAGGGAGGAGGAGGCCCGCTCCCCTTCGGAGGCCAGCCCCGGCCCTCTGCCGCCTCCTTCCCCACCAATGGGCCGCGCGGTCCCAGTGCCCACCCCGGCCGGGTGGTTCGCGCCGCGCGGTTACCTGGCGGAGCGTACCGGGAAGCCTTGGGCGCCCGGGCGCCCGCAGCTCCCGGCCCGGATCGCGGCAACAGGAAGCAGAGGAGCCAGAAGGGGAGGACGAGGCTGTGACGGCGGCGGAGGAGGAGCCGGGGGTCTGGGGGCACCTGCTGGCTGGGAGGATGGAGCGCAGAGCCGAAGCCGGGCCACCGACGTTCCGAAAGCGCGCGGGAGGGTCCTCCTTCTCTGGCGGGGGGGGGCGGTCAAGAGGGATCTAGCGGTGACGTGAGACCTGCAGGCCGCTGCTCTTGTTTAGCTGTTGCTGTTTGTTTAAATCATTATCCATTTCTCCCCTCCCCTCAATGGGACAGCTCATCCAATCAATTTATCGAGTACCTACCAAGTGCTTGCACCCTTGCTAGGCATTGTGGGGAATGTAAGACATCGTTCTTGCCCTCGTGCTTGAATTTAAGTGAAGCAGGAATGGATGAGCAGGAAAGTGCTCAGGCCTGAGAATTAGAAGTTACAGTATGCCAATGTCAGCCCTGTCACCAACTTGGCAGTAAAGCATAAGGCTTGAGAGTGAACCTTGCTTGGTACGTCTTTGGGCAAGTTACTTTTCTGTTGCCTCCCTTTCCTCGATCCTCAGAATGGGGATAGTAATAACACCTATCTCATATGGTTATTTTGAGAATTTTTAAATATTACGTATGTAAAGTGCTTTGAACAATGACTGGCACATGGAAGTCACTTCATAAATTCCAGCTGTTTTATTTCACTTTGGGTAAATCCTTTTCTTCTCTGGTTCTATTTTAATACCAAGCAGAGTAGGTTTGAGCGATAAGAATGGAGGCTCAAATGGGGTAAAGACAGTGTCTGCCTTGATTGATCAGGACAGGCAATCCTGGGTGCCGAGGAACCTAGACATTCTCAAAGGAGAAGACCTTTAGCAGAGGTGTGAGTGTTTAGACCGTGCCTGGGGAATAGTAAATATTCTAGTTTTGGTCATTTATGTTACCAACCCTTCAAAGGTAAGGATGGCACTGGTTTCACCTTTGTTTCCCTAGTACCTGGCATGAGGCAGTTACAATACATGTTTGTATGTTGAATTAATGTGAAATGAGCCTGGGAAACTATCTTGGAAGCATATCACAGTTCCTAAAGTGTGTTGATCATCTATGCCACTTGGGAAGTGTTTTCAAATACCCTGTGCAGGCTGTACCTTGAATATTATGATTTATTAGCTCTGGTATGGGGTCCAGGGATCTGTAATTTTTTTAAACCTGCCCAGGAGTCATTCAGATGATCACATTTGATAAACATTGCTGTTAGAGTTCTTAAATGCCTCTGATGCCAGCCTAAGATGCCAGGCTGAGATAGCTTATTATGTGGAAGCTCATGATGTTATTGTACAAGGGAATCATATTATCATGTTCTCCAAGCCCTTGCCACTCAAAGTGTGGTCTACGGACCAGCAAAATCTGCATCGCCTTGGAGTTCATCAGAGACTCAGAATCTCAGAACCTACCCCTGGACCTACCAAACTAGAATGTGCATTTTAACAAGTTCCCCAGTGATTCGTATACACATCTGGGTCGTAGTTCTTAACCTTGATAGCATGGTAGAATCACTTGAGAGCTATTTAAAATCCTAATACCCAGGCCACACTCCGAAAAAAGTAAATCAGAATCTCTGTGTAGATATCAATCATTTCAAAAGCTCCCTGGGTGATTCCAATGTGCAACCAAAGTTGAGAACCCCAGCTCTAGCAATACTCAATTAAAATCAGTGTAAGATGAATTGGAGAAGGCCTGTTACACATGCGTTAGGATAGACCGGATAACAGGTAATGATAGTCTGGAGAAGTAAAACATGGAAGATTCCACCTCACTGAATGGAGAGTATGCAGAGCTCAACCTCTTCCCCCATTTGTTTTTGTTGCAGTATTTTTTTTTTTTTCTAGTATCTGAATCTGGACTTTCTTCTTGCTGCCATCATTTCTTACAAAAGTAGAGTACTAAAGCCTTCAGGAGTCTAAAGGCTGAGGGGGTAAGGGAAAAGGGAAGGAGCCAGTTCTTCCTAAAATATTGGGCCTTTATCCTAGGGTGACTGGGATTCTAGGTTCAAGCTTCATGACCTGGGATTAAATTTTTGTTGATGTATCTATCTTTGGCCACAATCCCTGTTCCACCAAATCAGATCCTTGTCACCGGTAGCATCCCCCAGAAATTCCGGGCTGTTAAGGAGAGCAGGGGACAGGAAGCTCTCCACCAATTTAATAGCAATGAGAATAATAATCACAATAATAACAAATAACACCTATATTGCCCTTATTAATGTACCAGGCATTGTTCTAAGCACTACATATATATATATACACACACACATATATACATATATACACATATGTACATATATATACACATATGTACATATATACACATATATACATATATACACATATATACATATATACACATATATATACACATATATACACATATATATACACATATATACATATATATACACACATATATATATACACACACACACTCACTTAATCCTCACAAACAATTCTATGGGATGGGACCTATTGTTATCTCCATTTTACAGGTGAGAAACTGAGTCATGGAGCAGTCAAGGCTTTCCCAAGATGACACGGTTAGTAGGAGGCAGAGTAGGATACAAACCCAGGCAATATGACTCTGGAGATCATGCCTGTATGGCAGATGCACCTGACAGCGGTAACTTAAGTACACCCTGAGAATGACCCTGTGTGGCAGATGCACCTGAATGTGTGTCTAGTGTTCCAAGCGTGGCCAACCCAGAGATTCATTCCTTACGTATGAGGAACATCTGAGCCCCTGGCCCAGCCCTTGGAACATGGGCCATACAGGGGGCTGAGGCCCTTTGTTTTGGGTTGAATGAAGGTTGCCAGGTGGAGGTTGTTAGTGGGAGGGTGTTAGATGAAAGTGCTATATAAACTGCATGCTTTCTGCGGGCAGTGGTGGTTCTCCTGTCCAGCCTGTTGCCACTGGATCCCTCTTATGTAAGTTCCCCTCAACAAATCCTATGTCGCATTTGTTGGCTCTTGTTCTCTGGCCTCTTGAATCTGGTGCTATCCCTCCTGAAGTCAACAGGGGTCTGGCATGACAGTGCCCTTAACCACTGAGATATGCTGCCTCCACTTACCTAAAAATTCCTGCAGGTTTGCACTGTATTCTCCTGTATTCACAACTCCTATCTCAGTGAAGGGCGTTAAAAGTTTACAGGGAAAAAAAGTGAATTTTATATTTAAAAAACATAACTGCCTGTTATGTGCTAGTCACAATGTTAGCCACAGGGATACAGAAAAAAAAAAGCCTCAACTGCAAGGAAGTCCCCCCACAGAAGGAAGAGGCAGAAGAGTCAGCAAGTGAGCTATGGTGGGGCCACTCAGAGCACACGAGGAGCCCTGGCAACCTGGGAGCTCCGGCCAGGGTTCCTGCTTTGAGTCCTGGAGTTAATAAACTCAGTCTCTGAGTCAGACCAAAAGTCCTTACTTTGTCTTAGGAGCGCAGAGCTGGGCCCACCTGTTTTGAGTCAACTAAACATCAGAGTATGAAATACAGTTTGGCCGGGCGTGGTGGCTCATGCCTGTAATCCCAGCACTTTTGGAGGCCGAGGCGGGCGGATCACGCAGTCAGGAGATTGAGACCATCATGGCTAAAATGGTGAAATCCCGTCTCTACTAAAAAAAATAGAAAAAATTAGGTGGGTGTGGTGGCGGGCACCTGTAGTCCCAGCTACTCAGGAGGCTGAGGCAGGAGAATGGCGTGAACCCGGGAGGCGGAGCTTGTGGTGAGCTGAGATTGAGCCACTGCACTCCAGCCTGGGCGACAGAGCGAGACTCCATGTCAAAAAAAAAAAAAAAAAAAAATTACAATTTGAAATGTAGCAGCAACAATCTTTTTTTTTTTTTTCCTCCCTTGGCAATGACTGGTGGTCGCCCTTAGATTCTCTTGTCCCTAATTAGATGCTGAGGCGGCGAATCAAGCTTCAGTTAAACTTCCCTGGAATTACAGATTTTACAGAATCATGCAGACATGAAAGGTGACCTTGCTCACTTTCAGGTTTGATTCTGTTCAGCAATGTCCAAGTTAGTTGGCAAGGAAAGCTACTGGAGTCTGAACAGGCTACAGTTCTGTTTATTTCTTTCATAAAAAAATCATGGGCAAATGGATGAAAATCCAAGTTCTGGACAATGCAGAGGATCAGCTTTTAGCGCTCACCTAAGTAGGATGTCAAGGTAGCCAGGACTTCTGTAGAAAAGGGTCAGCTCTAGCATCCATGAGCATACAGGGAGGAATGCACGCATGCATGTGTATGTGTGCAGAGATATGCACAGATGGGCTCATGGGTGGTGGAGTAGTCCCCTTAATTACTTAAAGTACTGCCAAAGGCTCCTCTTGCTGTCTCTTTGCTACGTACCTGGCCCCTTTTAACTAGATATTTTCTTGAGAAAGTAAACATTACCATTAGGCCTTCTCCCACTTCATGACGTGAAATAGGAATTTTTAAAGCCCCATTCAAACATCAGGGAGCGGTTAACTCTTGATTATTAATATTTAGGTTTCGCATGTGGATATCATTATTTGCAAGAAGTGTTTAATCCCAATTTTAGTTTTTCCCCATCAGCCATTACATTTTTGAAGGGACTCTCTTTCCCACAGGTCAGTGTTTACCTCAGCAATGGTAACTATTTATTATTTATTTTATTTTTTGAGATGGAGTCTCGCTCTGTCGCCCGGGCCGGAGTGCAGTGGCACAATCTTGGCTCACTGCAAGCTCCAACGGTAACTATTTAAATTTGTGTTAATCTAAGAAAAACCACAAGAATAGGTTTGCTGCCTTTCAACCTCCTCACCAAAAGTCACAATGCATTCTGAAGCCATATATATATATATGAGACAAATATGTATATTTGAGACAGGGTCTCACTCTGTTGTTCAGGCTGGAGTGCAGCGGCTGATCATGGCTCACTGCAGCCGTGACTTCCTGGGCTCAATAAATCCTCGCATCTCAGGCTCTTCAGTAGCTGGGACTACAGGAATACACCACCAAGCCCGGCTAATATGTGGTTATTAAATTATCCTCTGCCTTAACTATTTATTGCTTTATGTTGTGAGTAATGAATAACTGCCGTTCAGGGTATCTGAGACATGAGACATTAGCCTCAGTCCCCACCCCTTAAGTGTTCAAATGACTTCACCTTAAACATTCACCATCCTCCCACTTACAATATCTCTGGCCTACTCTGCCTTCAAGGTAGTTATGTTACAGAGAGTAACAACTCTGAATTCTTCAGGGCCCTGTAATAACATATGTCATCTTTAGCATCAGTTTGGGGAGTAATACACTTAATGTCCCAATTTGAAACATTTTCTGCCATCCCATTTCATTATATGCACTCACATGCCCCCCACAACAACAAAAAGGCACAGAACAAGAATCTAAACCTCTTCTTATCAACAGTGGAATACTTTTCATAATCACTATACACATTTATTTAGGAACAGTGAGATTCCTTTGAATCTCAACAGTTTCCCAGATAGGTAGTCTTTTTTTTTTTTTTTTTTTAAGTTACCATTTCTGGAATGGCTTCATGTTACATCTCTACAAACTGGCCCACAAAAAAGGAGACTCTAGAGATAATGTTCCCAAAGAAGTCAACAAAGATTCCCAGGCCAGGCCAGGCGCAGTGGCTCACACCTGTAATCCCAGCACTTTGGGAGGCCGAGGTGGGTGGATCAGGAGGTCAGGAGTTCAAGACCAGCCTGACCAACATGGTGAAACCCCATCTCTACTAAAAATACAAAAATTAGCCGGGCTAATTTTTGGTGGTGGGCGCCTGTAATCCCGCTACTCGAGAGGCTGAGGCAGGAGAATCGCTTGAACCCAGGTGGCAGAGCATGCAGTGAGCCAAGATCACGCCACTGCACTCCAGCCTGGGCTGGAGTGAGACTGTCTCAAAAAAAAAAAAAAAAAAAAGAGAAAAAGAAAAAGAAAAAAAATACTCCCCCGACAAATTGTAAGTAACATTTTTTTTCATTCTTTGGTATTTCCCCCCCCTTTTTTTAAAGAAGATAAAATATTACAGAGACATTTTCAAAAATCACACCTGAGTTAAACATTTTGCTGGAAAATTCCACATTAAGGAGTTAAGAACATAATGCAAAAAATGGGAAAGGGCTCTATACAGGTACTTTGCCACCATCATTGTTGTGTGTTTGCTCTTGGGTTCTTCTTTTTCTGCTGCCAGGAGAAAGGAGAGGGGACAGAATAAAGAGAAACACAGGGAGGAAGGGAAAGAACAGGCACTCCTGAGCCCTAGGCAGATGTGGACAGACAGAAGGGCACCAGTGGGCGGAGCAACAAGCCCAGGGCACCCACCAAGGGCAGCTCTTTTACACCTTCTGCAAAAAGGAGGGGACCTGGAGGGCACAATAATGAATGGATTTGGTTGTAGAAAAGGGGGTGAGGTTAAAAAGAAAATGAGGTGAGATGAAGATTCTGTCAGAAAACTTAGCTGTACAGAGAAAACATCAAGGCTTTGGTGGAGATATCAGATTCAAATCTTTTCACAGATTTTGGGATCAGTTCGGGGGTTGTGGCCAAGTTCAGAGTCAAAACTATTATCTCCCCTTCTGGTGTTTGGCACCCCAGCCAAATGGCTATCCCCAGAAGCCCACAGATGAGTTGGAGAATAACAGCAAGAAGTCTTTTCTCTGAAAGACTATTGCCACAGTGAAGCTGGCTAAAATATTTGGAACTAGAAGGCAAGGGCATAGGCAAGGAAGGTGAAAACGGTAGGCTCCTAGGAGGGGCTGTATATTTCAAGAGCGTTAGGAGTCTGCACTTGGTTCAATCACAGTTTGGATCTCCGGAGGCCCTTGCTCCTGAAGAAGACAAGAGTCTGGGTTCATTGGTAGTGGAGATTTTCTTCCACTCTTCGGAAGGCAACCTGTCTGTATATAGAAGGCATGATTCCCTTCCTTCCAGGGGGAATACGGGGCCAGGTGGAGTAGGAGAAACTTTTTGGTCTCAGTGGAGGTAGGTGGGATGATTCCATCGGTACCAAGATCTGGAAGAAAGAAAGAAGTCAATCCTAAAGCTAGGAATGTGATGGCGTAAGATGGGAATGGGGAGTGACTGCTAGCAGGTACAGGGGTTTTTGGGGGGAGGAGTAATAAAAACGTACTGGAATTAGATAATGCTGATGGTCGCATAACCTTGTGAATATACTAAAAACCACTGAACTGTACACTTTAAAATAGTGAATTTTATGGTATATGAATTATACCTCAAAACAATTTTTTAAAGCTAGTAATATATATTATATGGTCCTCTTTCTCTCTCTCAGTAAGGGTAGGTGAGGAGCTCCAGCGTTTCGGGCTATGCAACAATTGGCCAGTAAGAGCTGGCTGCCTTGCTGAGCTGCCTGGATTTGGACAGCTGGGTTCATCTTTTCTGACAAACTCAGGTCTGTAACCTACACATCTCTGTTTTGATCTGAATCAGGGCAGAATCTCTCTTTCATAAGCCATCAGCTCTGAAAATACTTTTTAGAGTAGATTCTTTGCTTCATGAACTGAAGCCCAGGAGGCTGCCTGCCCCACTGCATCCCAGGTGGGAGTGGGAGACAGGAATTGGCACCACTTCCCTCTCTCCCTGTGTCAGCCACGCTTGAAGCCCAGGGTTTTCTTTGTGCCTAAGCTCTAGGCTCACATCAGAACCTCCTGAAAACCGGGTCCCTCGCATGAAGCCCAGCAAAGGACCTGGCTCTTTCTGACATGAGTATTTGGAAATTTCCACCCTCAAAGTAAGGATGGAAATTTTGGCTTTGTTGACATCAGCTCCTTGCCAGGATGGCTCACTGACTGAAGCTTCTTTTTAAAATCTCTACTCCCTAGGGATAAAGTCCAGTCTGGCTGTCACTCTGTCCTCTCTCTGCCACCCTGTTCCTCTTTTCCAACCCTATCTATGACAAGCTTTCTCTCCCAAGGCATAGGTCCAGCTTCTCGCATGCCCCTTGGCCCTGCTGGGATGTCTCTGCACCCTCCCCTTCACCTTACCCTGAAGAGTTAAAACTGGAGGCGGAGTTCACTGCTGCTTTGGAGTTATTTTGAGATGCAGTGGGGCTGCTGGCGTGGAGTCCTGAGCCAGGAGATGAAGGCCTGCTGTTGTTCCCAGGGGAACAGGATGACGTTACTGAGGATGAGGAGAGGCAAAAACAAGGGGAAAATAATGCTGCTGGATCCCAGGACATCAGGACGTAGCCCTTCAGACACAAATTTCCTGGTGGATCCCCAAATGGACCGCACCCTCTCCCTACCCACACCCACCTGACTACCTCCTGCCTCATTAGCGTCAACTTCTGCCCACACCCAGAGGGGCTCTCATCACAAATGCTCTCTGCAGCTCAGGCCCTGGAGAGTGGTGTGGCTGGTTCTGCAAGTCTAAGACTTGCCAAATCCAAGGACAGATGCCAAAATCATCCTACTCTAGGACACACCCTAGGCTGGGCACATGCAGCCCCAGACCAAGAGGCAGGAGGAAAAATGAACAAGAAGGAAGAGAGGAGGAAAGAAAAGCAAGTGCATAGGGGAGAAAGAGAAGTTGAGGGCATGATGAAAGATTGCCAGCTGCTCTAGTTCTCCAGTCTCCACAAAGAAAAGGCGCATGATTTTCTAGAAACTAGAGTAATGAACTGAGCTGGGCATGGTGGCTCCTGCCTGTAAGCCCAACACTTTTGGGAGGCAGAGGCAGGAGAGCTGATTAAGCCCAGGAATTCAAGACCAACCTGGGCAAACGGCGAAACCCAGTCTCTACAAAAAATACAAAAATTAGCCAGGTGTGATGACATGCACCTGTAGTCTCAGCTACTCAGGAGGCTGAGGTGGGAGGATCACTTGAGCCTGGGAGGTCGAGGCCACAGTGAGCCATGATTGCATCACCACATTGCCTGGGCAACAGAGCAAGACCCTGTCTCAAAAAACAAAACAAAACAAAAACAAAAAGAACAATGAACTGGGAGTGAGGGGACCTGAGCCCTGTCTTGGTCCCCGGCCATCCACTTAGCAGCTCTGTGGCCTGTGCTGATTTGTTTCACTTTCCTGAAACTCACTTTCATCCTCTGTGAAATGGCAGATTTGTATTTGGATTAACTCTTGTGTTTGTGTTTCCCAAACTGTGTTCTATGGATAGGGTGACATATATTTTACCATCCAAACTAAGACCCTAAGACACTTTGAAAAGTAGAAGGGGCCAAGTGTGGTGGCTCACGCCTGTAATCCCAGCACTTTGGGAGGCTGAGGCGGGCAGATCACTTGAGGTCAGGAGTTCAAGACCAGCCTGACCAACATGGAGAAACCCTGTCTCTACAAAAAATACAAAAAATTAGCTGAGCGTGGTGGCACACTCCTGTAATCCCAGTTACTCGGGAGGCTAAGGCAGGAGAATTGCTTGAACCAGGGAGGCAGAGGTTGTGGTGAGCTGAGATTGCGCCATTGCACACTAGCCTGGGCAACAAGAGTGAAACTCTGTCACAAAAAAAAAAAAGGATTAAAAAAAAAAAGAAAAGTGGAAGGAAGTGCTATTGATAATTATGTCAGGACATGAAGCAGACACTGGAACTGTCCCGGCCACCCTTGGGCATGTGATCATACTGTCTAGTTCTTTGAAATAATTGGGTGCTTTTTGAGGAATAGAGTGTTACTTTGGGAAGCTTCGCCTTCCTTGGGCCTTCCATACAGTTCATTTTGGAATGTTATGCACCTGAGTGCTTAGAAGTGCTGCAGTTAAAACAAAACAAAACAATACGCTTGTTTAAACTGCTTACTCAGCATTTTCCGGACTTACTTGATCACAGAACCCTTTTTTCCCAACACAGATTTTAATAACCTTTGAAATGCATTTAGGGAAGCCTGACTTAGGTAGATACCTTTCAGTTCTAATATCCCATTTTTTAAACGAATTCTGGTGTTATTCAGAAATCTCATTTTAAAGCTCACCTGTTCCAGGCATGGTACTGTGGACAGGAGGGACAGAAAGGGGGCCCAGAGACCCTGAGGGAGATACCTGAAAAACAACAGAAGCTTATAAATGTCCATTTCTGCTCCCTTCTCCAACTTCAGGTCATTCTCCAAAGACGGTAGGCCCCAGACTCTACAGAGACCAGGGCTTGTCTTCCTTGGTGATTTCCTAGCCTACATGCCATCCTCCTTTCTATAGGAAGGCCTCTGGACCACATACTGGCATCCAGAACCAGGTCCAGTCTGCTCCGGAAGTTCCCTGGTGTTGACACCAGGCCCCTCCAGCCCCTGACAATGTGTATTGCCTGATAAGGTTTCTTTGACACTGCCAAGCCAAAGGCTGCCTTGCCTGAGAGCCCTGGAGGTGAGTGAGACAAGCCTCTTGGGCCCTGCTGTGGCAGATACTGCAGGTTGCCTGCCATTTTCTGGTCTCCATTCCTTTTTCCCTAAAAGAACCCTGCTTTTGCTGAGGACAGCAGGGTTGCTCAGCCTAGCAGCCTCTCGAGGGCTTTCCCACTCTGATGGATGAATGGAGCATGGACCCTCCAGAGGTAACTGGAGGCACTGAACTCTGGTTTCTGAAGCTTTTTATTTTGCCCTGGGGACCTCATAGCATCATCAGCTCTGAGATTAGAAAGGGACCTGGGATAATTTTGTTTACCCTCCCATGCAATTCAGGAACCTCCCCCTCACTGTTACTATCCTAGAACAACCTAGAACAAGATGTAATAGAAAGAATAGACTTTGGACCCCAACAGGTCTGGGAGTAAGACAGCGCCACCACTATCTGTGTGACTTTGGGCAAGTTATCTAACCCTACTGAGATTTGGTTTTCTCATCTGTAAAATAGCAGCAATATTTCCATTATATATTTTAATTAAGTCATAATGAGATAATATCTGTAAAGCTTACAACCCAACAGCTGGCAAGGAGTGTCAGCTTGTTAAATGCTAGTTCTCTCCCTTTCTGGAAGAAGCAGCTGTCAACTGCTGTATATTTATAGATGTTATTCGACTCTTCTTTTGGGCTAAAATCTGTGTATTTTCACTGCCCCTTATTCTTCTCATGCTAACAGGGGAAGCTCTGACCAGGTGTTTGCAAAGGCTATTGAAAGGTAGTTCTGCTCTCCCCAGTTTGGAAGATCCCACCCTAACAGGATGCAGCATGTACTTATTTCCTCATTAATCAGAAATGGTTTTCCTGTTTTCATTTACTTTTCCTTATACAATGAGCCTCCTCAGTAGGCTGGGGGCCTGTGAAGGGTGGAGACGGGCACAGGTTGGGAGGGGCGGCAGAGTGGTTAAGAGATGTTATCAATAATCTCCCTACCTCTTCTCCTCCTCCCTCCCCACTGTCACACCCAAGACATGTGTTGTTGTTGTTGTTGTTGTTGTTGTTGTTGTTGTTGTTGTTGTTGGTTTGAGATGGAGTCTCGCTCTGTCACCCAGGCTGGAGTGCAATGGCACGATCATGGTTCACTGCAACCTCTGCCTCCTGGATTCAAGCGATTCTTCTGTCTCAATCTCCGGAGTAGCTGGGATTACAGGCACCCGCCACCATGCCCAGCTAATTTTTGTATTTTTAGTAGAGACAGGGTTTTGCCATGTTGGCCAGGCTGGTCTCGAACTCCTAACCTCAGGTGATCCACCCACCTTGGCCTCCCAAATTGCTGGGATTACAGGCGTGAGCCACCATGCCTGGCTTTGTTGTTGTTTTTAAATAAGTGATAGTGTATTTGGTTATTGTGGCCAGCTTGTTTCCTTCTGGAGACAGGCTAGGCATATGCGAACAGACATATACATGGTTCCCCCCTTTTTATTTTCTAGATATATTGTAGCATTCTGCCCACACTGATCTGCACCATTTTGCCTTTCCACCTGCTAATCATTTTATTCCAGAAGCAAAAGAAACTATGTCCTAGTCCCAAGGGACTGTCTTAATGAGACCCAAAGATAGGATCAGAAAATTTTCTCTCTCCTTTTCCTTCATGACATCACAAGTGTTAGTGTAACTATTTATTTAATGTCCTTCACAGCCACTAGGCTGTAGACTTCATGAGGGCAGGGTAACGCCTGTGTGGTTCACTGCTGCACCCCCAGCGCTTTCTACGGTGCCTGGAACGTTGCAGGTGCTCAGTAAATATGTGTTGAATGAAAGCTGATGAGGAACGGGGCCCCTGCATGGCTCCTCTAGGCCCCCTCCATTTCTCATCATGTTGATGTCCTGGGTTGGCATTGAACCAAAGGGAGAATCTACTACTTCCCATCTGCTCTAAACAAAGCCCAATCTTTAAAGATTCCAAAGTTCCTATGACATGACCCAAGTTTCTTAACAAGGCCTATGATTCCCAACATAATCCAGCCCGTCTACCATTCCAGCCTCCTCATTCACACCCTCACTCCCTGGTTTCCAGCCCGTTCTGGCCTTCTGTGCTTCTTTCCTCCTACCCCACTCCACCGTCAACCTTAGAACCTTTGTACATGCTATTTCCTCTACCTAGAATATTCTTCCCTGCCCTCACTCCTCCCTGCCCCCCCAACTCAGACACTTTCCTTATTAATATCAATGGTGACATTCATTCTTCTGGTGTCAGTTTAAACATCATTCCTCAGAGAAGCTCCTGATACCCTGGACTAGGTTAGGCACCTCAAATACCTGTACCTCTTCTCTGAAGCCTTCATCGCAAATAGCATTTGTTTAGTATCTGTTTTCCTGCTACACTGTAAGCAGGGGTCATGCGTGCTGTGCTGTTCACCACTGGAGCCCAGTACCAAACATATAGTAGGTGCTCAGTGAATGCTTAAGAAAGAAATAATGAATGAATATCATGTTGCCTCCAACTTAACATGTTCAATGATCCCTTAGAGGGTTTAGGGTACTTCAGCATCCATGGCCCATTATGATCCCACACTCATCAGCCCCTATAATTTTAATCCTGAACCCTTTGCTCCAGCCAGACTGAAATGCTTGCGATTCCCCAAATGCATCATGTTGTTTTATAATTCCATGACTTCAGGCTGGGCGCGGTGGCTCACACCTGTAATCCTAGCACTTTGGGAAGCCAAGGTGGGCAGATCACCTGAAGTCAGGAGTTTGAGACCAGCCTGGCCAACATGGTGAAACCCCATCTCTACTAAACATACAAAATTAGCCAGGCGTGATGATGGGTGCCTGTAATCCCAGCTACTCAGGAGGCTGAGGCAGGAGAATTACTTGAACCTAGAAGGTGGAGGTTGCAGTGAGCCTAGGTCGCACCATTGCACTCCAGCCTGGGCAAAAAGAGCAAAACTCTGTCTCAAAAAAATAAAAATAATAAAAATAAATAAAAAATTTAAAAAATTCCATGCCTTCTCACAGGCTATTCCTTCTGCCTTGTACACTAACTACTCTTGCTAATTACTATTCTGTTCTCCAAACAAATTAGATATTCACCCTCCCGGGCCCCATTCTGATTTGGGTGTCTTTCCTCTTGGTTCCCGTGGCACTCCTATGGGGCTCATTCCTGCCCAACACTCCTCACATCTGCGTGGTTGTAGTTTCTTGCCTTTTCTGGTCCCTCCTTCTCAGTTTCTTCCCTGATCCTCTTCCTTTGCCCATCTTGCAGAAGCTGGTGGCATGGCCTTTGCCCATCTTGCAGAAGCTGGTGGCATGGCCTTTGCCCATCTTGCAGAAGCTGGGGGCATGGCCTTTGCCCATCTTGCAGAAGCTGGGGGCATGGCCTTTGCTCTTTGCTTCCTCTACATAAACTCCGTAGGCGAGTTCCTCCTCACCCAGGATTTCAACCACCACCTGCACCCTTGTGACTCCCTAGTCCATGTCTCCATTCCAGCCTTCCAGTCTCACCCCCGGACTCATAATCTCAAGTGCCCAAGGACATTCCCACGTGGGTGTCCTGCAGGCCTCGCTGTACATCATGATGACATAAGAACTGAAATCATCACTTCTTCCCACTCCCAAGCCATGTCCTCCTGCTTTGCTTGTTCCGTAAATGGCAATACCATCTGCCCAGTCAGCCCAGCCTGAATGCCAGGAGTCATTGCAGAGGATTCCCTTTTCTTCATCTCTCTCCCTGCCCCAATCCAGCTTTCCATTCATTAACCAAGACCTTCTAATGATTTCTTGAATCCCTCCCACTCTGTCATTCCTACCTTGTGGGGTTGCTTTGCCCTCAGTCTTTCTCTACTGGATACCTGCAGTCCCATCCTAACTGGCCTCCCTGCAACCCATCTTGGGCCTCTCAAGCCATCCTTTATCCTGAAGTCAGAGTGATCATTCAAAAAAGAGAAAATGATCATGCCAATATCCTAGGAAAATCCTTCAATGATTCCCCCAAACCTTCAGTTCCTTAGCATTGTGTACAATCCCTGCACAGTCTGGCTTCTGCTGATCTGTCCAGCCTCATCTTTCAACACTCCTCCTCATGGAACCACTTGCAGTTCTACGAGCGTGCCACACTCTCCCTGCCTCATTCCACAGCCCTCCTACTTTCCCCTGGGAGAGCTCCACCCACATTTATTTGCCTCTCATTCCTCTTCTTCCTTTAGACTCAGCTCAGGTATTAATTATCTCCTTGGGGAAGCCTGTCCTAACCACCAGCTCCCAAGGCTGGTTAGCTGCTGCTCCTAAGTTCTCCTGGAGAAATGATCATGCTCTTTTCCATTCGTTTATTTACCTGCTCCTCTGCTAGGCAGTGAGGTCCTCTGGGACAGGGAACAAACAGTATTTATCTTTGTATCCCCAGCACTTGGCATAATATATAGAAGGTATTCGGTAGCTGGTTGGTGAAAGAATCAACAATGGTGTAGTTTTTGGGAAACAGCCGTGTCCCACCCTGATAAGGCTGCATTTCACCCATCTTACAGTGCTGAAAGACTGAAGGGCAACATCATTCTCCCCAACTCCCTTAACCTTCAACCACCACCATCCCCAGAGAAGAACCTTCCCACCCCCACCCTCCAGGTACCATTTCTCCCTGCATGGAGAAGGTATTTCCTGCCCCCTAAACTTCATTGTCTGCCTAGAACTTCAAATTGTTTCCAGCCCCGGCTTCTCCCTTGAACTCCAGAGTCACAGATGTAACTCCTTCATACTTACTCCTGGATGCCTTGTAGGTATGTTCAACTTAATATGATGAGCCCCAAATTCTTAGCTTTTTTCCTCAAACTTGCTCTTCCTGCAGTTTTCATCATCTCAAAAAAATGGCAGTGCTTTCCAACGCATTGCTCAGGCCAAAACCCTTCAGTCATCTTTGCTTCCTTTCTTGTATTCTATATCTGAGCACATCATGCTGCTCCACCATCAAAGTCTAGCCAGAATGCAACCACTTCTCCTCACCTCCATGGCTACCCCACCCTGGGCCAAGCCTCCATCACACAGCCTGACCATTGTCATTCTCCTAGCTGGTCTCCTGCTTCCACACAGATTATTCCCCACATAGCAGCCTGTGTCAGCCCGCTCAGCTTTCTCTGGCTAGAGCTCTCCAATGGCTTCTCATTTTACCCAAACTGAAAGCCAGGGGCCTTTCAATGGCCTCCAAGACCTTCGGCGCTCTGCTTCCTGTTTCTTCTCTGACTTCCTCTCCTACTTCTGGTCCCTTTTCTCATTCTGTCCCCAGCCACACTGGTTGCCTTGCTGTTTCCTAAGCATACTGGATCTTTTCACTTGCTAGGCCCTCTGCCTAGAACATTCATTCCCCCAGATATCCACATATTTCATTCCCTGACAACTCTAGGTCCCTGTTCACACACCCTTATCAGGGAGGTCCTCTCTGACCTCCCTATTGAAAGAGCATCTCCCCGCTATCCCCTTCTATTCCCTCGCCCTTCTTTATACTGTATTCTAAACAGCATCTCTTTGCCTATTTATTTACTGGATGCTCCCCTCTTCCCTGCAGCCACCACCTTCCCCTCCAAGCATCATGGCCCTCCAGTGCTTGGCAGACAGCTTGGTTCCTGGCCACTCACCAGCCGGGAATTATAGACAGGCGGTTTGATGGGTGTGGCCACAGGGCAGTTGATTCGCTTCTCCTTTTGACGTCGGTTGCAGAACCAGACCCTCACCACCTCCTTCTCCATGGACAACTGCTCTGCAATCATGGAGATCTCCTCCGAGCTGGGTTTTGGGTTCTATAGGGACCAAAAGGACAGAGTATGGTCAAGAGAAGGGAATCAGGGGCAGGGAACAGAGGTCCCAAAGAAACAGGATACAACTATACATGGATCAAAAGCTTTAGAGTCAGACCTAGAATGAAATACTGGCTTTTTCACTTACTATGTGTCCTTAGGGAAGTTTCTTAACCTCTCTGAGCCTGTCTTATCATCTATGAAATGAGAATAATCACGCCCACCACATAGGATTATTGTGGGAATTAAATGAGAAAATGCGTGTAAACTGTCAAGCAGAGGGCCTGATACAAAGTAGGGTTTCCATAGATGTAGGCTGCCTTTCCTTCATTCATGAGTTCGGAGGAGAGGAGTCCATGGATGAGTTATATGGGGCAGGTAGAGTCCCCAGAGCTGCTGTTCCCTTCTGTGTTCTTCCTTGTAACCTGATGTCCTTCTCCCTTGTCATTTCTTTCTTTTTGGGGGGGCGGAGATGGAGTCTCGCTCCGTTGCCCAGGCTGGAGTGCAGTGGCGTGATCTCCGCTCACTGCAATCTCCGCCTCCCAGGTTCAAGAAATTCTCTCTGCTTCAGCCTCCTGAGTAGCTGGGATTACAGGCATACACCACCACGCCCAGCTAATTTCTGTATTTTAAGTAGAGATGGGGTTTCACCATGTTGGCCAGGCTGGTCTTGAACTCCTGACCTCAGGTGATCCACCTGCCTTGGCCTCCCAAAGTGCTGGGATTACAGGCATGAGTCACCATGCTTGGCCTGCCTTGTCATTTCTTCCTGTCCTCCTGCCTCAAAGCAGGAAATGAGAAAGCTAAAACATGTAGACCCATCAGGACTGTGGCACAGCGATATATGCTATACGGGTGCCACTATCTTGTTCTGATCCCTCGCACCTGGTCTTTAGCCCCGGCCACTTTCCCCCACTCCTACACCCTCCCTTAACCTTGCCACCCTAGGAAGCTTAAAAAGAAGGAAAAGCCAGTTTTTGTCATTCTGCTAGCTGGATATGGGCACCAAACCTTTGAGCCAAATGTACGAGGAATCTGCCAGAGGGGCAGCTGTCCTGGAGGCCTGGGGCCTTTGGAGACACGTGGTACCCATGGCGGCTCTGGAGGCTGGGATCTGAGGGAGCCCGGCTAGAGGCTGGCTAGGCCACATCTGTTTCTCCCTCTTCTCTTCCCCAGCCCGCACGGGGCTCACAGCTTCCAGCTTCCACATACTGGCTCAAAAATATGCTTTTGCTAAAAGTTCCAAAAAATGTAGGTGTATAACATGATCACAAGTATTTAAATGTGCACAGAAAAGAAGGAGTAGAAGGAAATGAGGTCAGATGGCATTTGGCGATGGGTGTTTTTTTTCTTTCTACTTCCCTGTACTTTCCAAATTGTTCAATAAGCATTTATTACATGCATAATTTGAAAAATACAAAATGTACTGCATAGAAAATAGAGAACTTATATACAATCCCCTGGCTTTGCTCCCTTTACCTCAACTGGATACGGACATACGCTGGGTTCTGGGACCCTATAGCCCGTTCTTTAAATCTCCCAGTGAGAGAAACAAAGGGCCCTAAATAGATGTCAGGGCAAGAAGGGTCAGTGGAGGAGGAGGTTCCTGGAACCTGAGATGGAGGGCAGCTTTGCACTCCAATACCTGGGCACCTGGAGTGGGATAGTGTGTTTTCTGATTGTGTCCCAGAGCAGGTGTGAGGTGCGGAGGGGCTGGTGCCAAGGGGCCTGTGCCGTGTCTGCCCTTCCTACCTGTGTGGGGTAGCCCACCCATGCCCACCCGAAGGTGCTGCTCACATCTTGAAACCTCTTCTCCAGAGTCAGGCGGATGTTGGTCTCAATGCTGGTCCGTTTCTTTCTCTTCCTACCAAATACTTCACTGAGGCTGGGGTAGGAGCTGGGCGTGCTCACTGAGGGGTCTGACGGAGAGGACTCTGCGGGGACACGAAGGAGCAGAGGAAACTCAGAGAAGGGGACGAGCGGCCGGTGCCGTCATGGATTTGAGGTCCACCAACCCTTCCCGATGGGCTCTGCAACGGCATTTTCAGGAGCAATCTCCTCCCCTAGCAGGGAGCCCAGAACAGACCAAGAATCCTATTTCTTTTCATTGCTCAGGGCAAAGGCCCTCCATGGCCCTCCATGGCCTTCTGTGGCCCCCACAGCAGTGTCTCCAGTGTTTGGGGTCACAGATGAGGATGCTCATGCATCGGTGACACACGCAGGTGTAAGTGGGCACTGGCAGGGCTCCTACGAGTAACGCTCGTGAGGCTGCTGTTTACAGATATGCCTGGATGTGAATACTGAGCAAAATGTGAAATGAGATTTGCAGCCAAAAAGCAATGGCACTTGGTGACTGTTGGTGTTGGAGGCATTTGCCTGCCAGTGCAAATGTTTGAGCTAAGGCTGTAGGGGCCATAGAAGGGATATCCCTGAGGAAGGATTCAGGCATCTGATGGAGACTAGAAATGGTCACAGGGCCCTTCCCCAGAGATTCGAAGACCTTCGGATCATTTTGCTCATTTCAGTGCAGGCTGTCTAAGGGACAGCCTGTAGGGGGAGCTTCCTGCCCCCTCCCATGCTTGTGTGTGGAAGCCCTTCCTTGGGAGTAACAGCCCTGGCTGGCTGCCTCACCCTTTCCTCCCTCTCCAATGTAACCACAAATCCATGTGAATCTACTGAATAGAGCCCAGCCCTGGAGACTGGCTCACTCCCTCTCTCTGCCTAGGCCGGCAGTTCTCAACCAGGGGGGACTCTGCATCACCACCACTCCCCCTGGGATGTTCGGCAATGTCTGGACAGATTCTTGGCTGTTTCATCTGGGGGTGGATGCTACTGGCAACTAGTAGGTAGGGACCAGGGATGCTCAAAACATCCTGCAATGCATAGGCCAGTCCCTGGCAACAAGAATGACCTGGCCCAGGATGTCTATAGTGCCAAGGTTGAGAAGCCCCATCCTATATGCTATTCCCTGCTGCCAAACGTGTGGTCCCTTGGCTTACACCCTTCATCTCCTGGGATGCCTCCCGGCCACCACCCCTCCCTGAGTCCTCCTGCAAACCCCACTCCTGCTGTCAGGCTTTCCTGAGCAGCCTGGGTTGCAGTAAGTCCCTGTCTGCTAAAAACCTACTCAAGAACTAGCCAGGGAAAGACCCTGTGTCGTGCCTGTGGTCTCCCCATCCCAGTGAGACCCTAGAGGCACCACTGCCCTGTATCCCTGACCTAGACTTATTCCAGACAGCAATCTGTGTAAGTGTATCTGCTCTGCAGATCCAGACTTTGTCGCTGGCAGGTTGTCCTAAGGTCTACGCTGGGTGGGATGGGGTAGGAATGGAATGGGGACAAATCCTGATGGACACAGACCTAAATCCACATCCTTCTGAGGGCTTCTCAGTAGTCGAGCTGACACTTTCATCTACACTTGCCTGTGTCCTGTGTCTTGTTTCTCCATCAGCTCCAGTCTCAGGAGAAGAAAGGGGTGTTAGGTATCAACTCCCAAAAGCCCCAACACAACAGTCACTGGCCCTTCCCTGCAGAGCCCTGTAGGGCCCCTGGCATCCGTGTTTGCGAGGCCTACCTGCATCATTCAGCCACTTCTCCAGCAGGGGCTTGAGCTTGCACATGTTCTTGAAGCTCAGGTTGAGGGCCTCAAATCGTGAGATGGTGGTCTGGCTGAAGTCGTTGCCATACAGCTTTCCCATCGCCAGCCCCACATCTCCCTAAGCATGGGGACCGAGGCGGAGGAACATGAGAGGCAGCCTCCTCCTCTTGTTTGCCCACATCCTGCATGGTCCTAGCATTGTTCACACAGCCAGCCTGAACCTCCGAGTGCTCACCCGTGCTCGGCTCCTTTCCAAGTCTCCTCCCTCTAAGGTGAAGAATCGGTTTCTTTCTCTCCTTAGACTCTGAGTGGACCACGCCCATGTGCTGAGCCAGCCCCTTCTCCACCTCATTCTCCTCCACCAGCAACGTCCTCAGCTTCCCTACCAATGGCAACTGTGCCCTATTCTCAGAGAACTCAGGGACACAATGAGGAGACCCCAAACACATCGAGCCTCTGATAGCTCTTGAAACCTGCACTTGGGAAGCCCAGTCTCCAGCTGCTCAGCGCAATTTCTTCTATCTTTTCCCCTAAAACCAAACCTGTGTGAAGCCCAGCTTAATGCGCCTCTGCTTGAAGGTCTTGGCAAACTTCTCCAGCTCCTCGAGGTCACTGGGCTCATCAGCCCCTCCAGAGCTGGGTAGATGCTTGGGCACTGGGAGATGCTGGGATGCTTCCAGGTGGGGTTCTAAAGAGGATCCTGGCAGCCCAGGGCGCCCAACTGCCTGATAGGAAACACGCCAAGCAGATCCACCACAAAGATCAATAAATCACATTTTCTGATTTTTTTTTTTTTTTTAACTAATAGGCCCACTTAGAGGATGACAGATCCCTGAATACACCCCCTGGGTACATTGGAGTCCTATTTTTTTTCCAGTGGCATGGAAGTGGAAATTAAAGTTTCTATGAATGTATAGCAAATAACTGGAATATCTGGGTAGAAACATCAGGAGTGCAGGATAGGGAGGTGGCCTGAGTTTAGCCTGTGACTCACTGTTTGAGTCTTAGCAGGTTACTTCCTCCTTTCAGTTTTCTACCATAAAAGGAGCTAGCAGGGTTGTTTACAAAGATTCCAAAAACAAATCACAGAACTGGACAAAGAAAAGGTTGGTTGCTTTTTTTTTTTTTCCATAAAGCAGGTAACTGAGGTGTTGAACAGGCATTAACTGAAGATAACAGGGGACATCCAATAACTCGTGGCCTTCATAGAACTTTCCTAAAATGTCAAACTCTTGTGCTCTTTTACTTTCTAAACCACCATTTTCTTTCATGAAAGTGTTTTGTTTTTAATCTAAGGTATTTTAATCAGTACCTTTATAAAATGCACCCTGATGTCATTTGGGTTGTTAGGAGATATTCTTTCTTTCTCTCTTTTTCTTCTTCTTCTTCTTTTTTTTTTTTGAGACAGGATCTCACTCTGTCACCCAGGCTAGAGTGTAGTGGCACAATCACTGCTCACTGCAGCCGCAACCTCCTGGGCTTAAGCCATTCTCCTGCCTCAGCCTCCTGAACAGCTGGAGCTACAGGCGTGTGCCACCATGCCTGGCTAACTTTTGTTTTTGTAGAGACAGGGCTTCACCATGTTGCCCAAGCTAGTCTCGAATTCCTGGGCTCAAGTGATCTACCTGCCTTGGCCTCCCAAAATGCTCGGACTACAAGCATGAGCCACTGTGCCCAGCCAAATATTATTTCTTGAGCTTATTTTCGTAGGAAAATATCCCCTTAAACCTAGAACCATGTTGTGCCTATTTGGGGTCAGGAATGAATCCAATCTTAAAGACATCGATCATTCCACAAGGATAGAGTGGGATCTGGGCCTAGGGGTCCAGGCAATGTGACCAGCTCAAAGGGCTAAATCCACCTCTTCTCTCCTTTTTGATTTACTTTTTGTAGACTAGGGTTAACGTTACTCCTTCTCTGGGATATTTGGGTTTACCATTCAGATAGGCATCCTTATGATGAAGAAGGTGAAAGGACCAGAGAGAAGTTTAGGAGTCTTTCCCCCAGTGAAGGGTCTTTTAGTCTGAAACCATCATGAATTTGGTCTCAGTTTGCAGGGAGGGGATGTGTGAGGAGAGTGTGACATAGACCAGACCCTCAGGACAAAGCCCCAGTCCTCTTTGAAACTTCCTTTTCATTAAATCGGTTCTTTCATTTGACAAAGACTTACGGGGCTCTCTGATAGACCTTCTCCCTCCTCCTTTCATCTCCAATCCACTGGCAAACTGCACTGATTCAACTTCCAAAAGCATCTCCTCAATAATCCCCTTTTCTTATTGCCACAACTCTAAGCCAATCCTTTATGACCCTTCCCCTGGATGATCTTCATAATCTTCTATGTGGTCTCTCTGCTACCAGTCTCTCCATGCCAAAATATGATAAGAGATGAGAGTTGATCTTGAATATTCTAAGATCTCTTCCAGCTATAAGCCCATGACTATGAGATTCTGGAGAGGGCAGCCAGGAGGAGGTGGAAGAGCAGCTTATGAGGCTGGTGTTCCCATTTCAACCACTAGATGGCAAGCTTCCCCTCCAGGTACTTTTAGTGGCCTCAGCCCTCTCCGAAGGCAGGGCTCCTGGTGAGCCACGGGGATCTTAGCACAGCGATCTCTGCAGTCCTTCCCAACCATTCTGCCCAACCATCTGTGCAGAGCCATCTCATGCAGCTGTGCAGGTTATTAACTGTACAGGGGCACCCAGATCAGGGGAGGAATGGCAGCTAAGATACAGCTCATGCTGCTGTCGCCAATCTGTGCACCTTGGCATGAGACTGCACCTGGCCAGAAGAAAAGGTGCCTTTTTCCTAGTTGGAAAAAAGGTGCTGTGTGGAACCATGGCAGCTCTGCAAACAACCCCTCTCCCAGACCTCAGCCCATTGGCCTATATACGTGCCCACTGCAGGAGGCAATCTGGAATAGTGGCCCAGAGGTGAAAGGCGCTGGCTTTGTGGTCTGGGACATCAGGTCTGTGGTATTCTAGTCTCCCTCTTGGGGCTTGAGAGCACCTAGGTAGAGTTTGTGGCCATCTTGGTATGCCTGAGAAGTTAGCTGAGCCTGGCTCTCAGAGGAGCAATGCTGGGGCCTGTGCAGGGCTGGAGTTCAGTGCCTGGAGCGCGAAGGAGGCTGGCCTGGGAGCTGGAATCTCTGGGTTCTAACTGTGGCCCCACCAGTGACACTTGGTAAATTGTCCCCCTCTTGCTGTAGCTTGGATTTCCCCTGTGCCAACGGATAGTTCCCTGCTGTCCCCTCTCCCCAGAGGGGTTAGTGCCCTGTTAAAGGGGTAGGGGGAAACCAGTGAGTTAAACTCAGTGAGAGTTGAGACATTCCTAGAGGAAACAGGAAGAATGGGGTTGTTTACCTGGGATGCCAGTCCCGGCCCAGTCTGTGGGAGGAGGAGACTGCTTTGTTGCTGTGGAAAGGGGAGGAGATTTGGCTGCAGACCTGGGTGAAAGGGGAGGGACAAAGGAACAGACAAATAAAATCCAGGCTATTTGAAAGACATGTGCTACAACTTTGGCACCACGATCACTGTCCCCACCCCCTGCCACCTGATCAGGTCCCTCCACCCACCTCAAGTCCCATGGAGAGGCCCTCCTGGCACTGCCAGGCATTGCCACATACAGGTGGAGGCAAATCAGATACAGGGATAAACAGACATGTAAACAGCAGTCCCCAAACCAGTCCTTCCACCTGCCCGCCTGTCTGGAGAGGCGCAGAGGCTAAGGAGGGTCAAGAGGATCTACTCTGGGATCTGATTACCAGAGCTGAAGAAACCCGGGAAGGGAAGGGAAGGGATGCAGGGTGGCTGCGGAGAACTCAAGCTAGGGCTGAGGATTTTGGCTTTCCCTGCAGGAGAAGTAGCTGGTTATGGCTACAGAGGCCCAACCAAATCTGCGAGGATGCCAGACCAAGCAGATGCGACCATACAGCTCTAAAGGGCAGTGGGCCTTAGCCAGAGGCATCTGGCTGACCAGGACATTTTATACTTGGGAGAGAGGGCTGAGAGAGGAGAGAAAGTCCAGGGCCAAGCGTCTGGAAACTCCCTTGAGCATTATGTATTACAACTGCTTCTCCATCCTCCCCATGAAAACTGTACATGAGGGACTCCTCCTGGTTGGTGGCTCACTCTCCTAGCAGGAGTGGGGCCATCAAACCACCAAAGCAGACAATGGGGTTGGTTACCCCAATCGCTTGTCACTCAACAGCACTATGGGGTCTCTGTTTTCCCGAGGCTGTTCTGGGTCACAATGTACATACAGCATCTGCCGATGTTGACCTTTATGCTCTTCAGTCTAAAAAAGTCAGGGCTTCATTGTTCCTTATTAAAATACATAACCAAGAAAGCTCTTACAAGGAATCCTGAACTGGGAGTTGAGAGGCTTGGGTACTAATGGCAATTCTGACATGGCAGTTGAAATGGATATGGCCTTTTCACATGCATTATTTCAAGTGACTCTCAAGAATCTCATGAGGCAGAGCCTTGCTATTATCCCATTTTTTCAGAAGAGGAAATGGAAGCTCAGAGAGGTTAGGTAACTTTCCCCAAAACACACAGTTAGCAAGTGACTTTTTAAAGAAACCAATAAATTTTTCTGACTCCAAATTTGGAAGTGTCTTTCCATCACTGCAACATACACTGACCTAGGTGGTTATGAGCCTGGGGCATTTTCATGTCACTCTCCAGTCTTCTGAAAACAAATTAAACTGTTACCTTCCCTTTTCCATTCCAGGAGTATGATGTTTATTTTTTAACCAAAATAAACACTTACAAATTCAAATAGGGTCTCATTCATCACCGTAATATTCTGAGGTGCCTTGGAAACTAAGGACAGTGACTGTCATTTGTGCAGGTGCTAAGGGCGGAAGGCAGAATTGCATTTTGTTTGGATTCTGGATTTCCAAAGCCTCTCCTTGGGATTTGTACAACAGGAGAGAGTTTATACTTCCTCCATCACTTTTTTTTTTTTTTTTTTTTTTTTTTCAGAGACAGAGTCTTGCTCTGTCACCCAGGGTGGAGGACAGTGGTGCAATCTTGGCTCACTGCAACCTCTGCCTCCCAGGTTCAGGGGATTTTCTTGCCTCAACCTCCCAAGTAGCTGGGATTACAGACATGCACCACCACACCCGGCTAATTTTTGTATTTTTAGTGGAGACAGAGTTTTACCATGTTGGCCAGGCTAGTCTCAAACTTCTGGCCTCAAATGATCCGCCCACCTTGGCCTCCCAAAGTGCTGGGATTACAGGCGTGAGCCACCGAGCCTGTCCAACCCTCCATCACTTTTGACCCTAGTTGGTGGAGATGCGAATGGGACAGGCAGCACAGTGTGATGGCCAAGAGTATGGGTCTCAGCTAAACGGTTCTGGAACTTCCCAGTAGGTCACCAGAGGCATAACAGAACTACCTACTGTACAAAGTTATTTTGAGGAATGTCAGAAAAATTACTCAGAAGAGCTCCTGGCACATCGTGCTCAAGAAATGTTAGCTATTTATTAATAGTTCAATCTATTTGCTCAGGGAGAAGTTCTCTGCGAGTAACTTCCCTGCCAAAGAAAACCTGAACACCCTTTCTACAACCTGTGGGTGGCACTGCTGCTCTCTCCAAATAGAATCACAGCCAGGCTTCCAGGCAGCAAGTCTGAATCTGTGTCCAGGAGAGATTTCCAAGGAATTGGGACTTGTGTGTACTGCATTTCCCAGAGCGCTTCCCCGCCTTGTACAGCATAGCTCTGCTCCACGCCTGCACCTTCCGTCTCCACTTACCACGAAATTGAGGAGGTGGGCCAGACCACCCAACAGGAGGCTGGGAAGGGGAAGCAGAGAAGGAGACTAAGCCTGGAGGAGCATTGCCAGGGTCCCTTCCTCAGACCCTGAGGTGGATAAGTAGGTCTTAATAGCAGATGAGTGACTGACTGATGCATGCTCTCCAGTTAGGCCCCCTCAACCAGCAAAAAGCAGCAGCAGCAGCAGCAGCAGCCCTTGACTGGACTTGGTCTATGTGGAAACCCCCAGGGTTCTTACCTTGCTGCCCAGGCTGGGTCTGAGATAGCAGGAACTGGGATACAGACTGTAAGTGGCCGGGAACCAGCACGAGCTGCTGGAGCGGATGGAGGGAAGCCATGTCCTACACACGGAGAGATACACATACACCACAGCATTTACGAGCTGGGGACATCAGCCCCATCTGCCTGCCACACATCCGTCCCAGGGGTCTCCAGACTCGGAGACTTTGCAGGCTGACCTTGCTTTATGCCACTGTGTATCCCCAGTGTCTAGCGAATAGTAGCTACTCCGTTAACACTGGTATTGTTACAGCTTCTGCCCTCAGCCTAGGAGTCCTTACTACATATTGTTACTTAACCCTTGCCTCCTGAGTTAATTTTTGTATGTGTCAGTCCTGTCTCTCAACTAGACTGTAAAATGCCGTGAAGGCAAAGCCTGGGTATGACCCATCTCTCGAAGTTTATCCTAGAGATAACATGCAATCCCCAACTGTCCAATTCTTTTTTAATCTCATGCCACTCGATTATGCTAAAAGCCATGCCTCGGCTGTTTCCTGGGCCAGAATCTTTCCTGGAGGGTGTCGGGGTAGGAGTTGGGGGGTGGAGCAAGCTATTCATTCTTTTTTTTTTTGAGACGGAGTCTCGCTCTGTCACCCAGGCTGGAGTGCAGTGGCGCGATCTCGGCTCACTGCAAGCTCCGCCTCCCGGGTTCACGCCATTCTCCTGCCTCAGCCTCTCCGAGTAGCTGGGACTACAGGCGCCCGCCACCACGCCCGGCTAATTTTTTTTTGTATTTTTAGTAGAGACGGGGTTTCACCGTGGTCTCGATCTCCTGACCTCGTGATCCGCCCACCTCGGCCTCCCAAAGTGCTGGGATTACAAGCATGAGCCACCGCGCCCGGCCCTATTCATTTTTAATAAAACCAATTTAGTTAAACAAAAAGTCCAGGGTTTCTTCTACCAGCCCAGGACATAGGACTAATAATTCCGATGCTTGGGGGATTGGGAGTCCTCTGCAACGGAGACCCCAGAGCTCTGTGCCCCATGGGGTTGAACTTAGGTTTGTGCACATAGAGAAGACCTAAGAAGCCTTGCTGAATGGAAGGTGAAGGGACGGATGCATATTCTTATGTGTTTCCAGAAAGGGGTGGCTCTTTCTCCCCCAGGTGATTCCTGCTGAGAAGAGGTCTCATCACATAAGCGCCCTCCCAGACCTTAACTGTTACTATCTCAGACGCGTCTTTCTTCCCCCACCAACACTCCATTCCAGTTTGGCTCTAACATAAAACCTTAGGGGAGGCAGAGTGGGCCCACTGGGGACAGAAACGTTCTCTAACTGCAGCAGCAGCTGTCAACTTAGGATTCCCCTGAATGTGGCTGGCAGACACCGGCAGCACAGCTGTTAGGTCCTTGGCTTTGGCAAGCCTGGCTCCTTTTTGTCCCTGAGAAGCAGAGTTCTCCTTCTTCACATCCCTAGCCAGGCTTCACCTATAAGAGGACTGTTTTAGAACCCCACTCACAGCCTCCAAATCTCTTTCCCACATTGCCTGCAGAGGGTTCTTTAGACTGATATGGATTCACAGAGTACCAAGCACGGAAGTTGAGCATTTCACAGAGAGATTGAGTTAAACACACTGGCCCACTGTGAATATCAGGGTTACCTGACATGGGCTGGCATTTACCCCAGACATTTGGTTTCCGGACATCATGGCAGGTCCTTGACTCAGGTGGCATGGCCGATGGGAGAGGGTCTGCTGCAGGGAGTCACTGAGATCTTCAGTTTTAATCTGCAAATGGAAGCAAGAGGAGAGTGTCAGTGCTGGATCCCATCAGGCAGTCAGAGATGGAAACGGCAGGAAGATTCAGGCAGGAAAGGAGTGACCAGCCTAGAGAGGAGAGAGCTAGCCCAGAGCCTACAGGGCTGCAGCTTACTTTTCCTGCCTGTGTGTGCCCTTCCAGCCAGGACAGCTGGGCAGAGGCCTCTGTGAGTGGCCCTGAAATGACAAAAACAATGATAGTGTAGTGACTTTCAAAAATAGGGCTCGAGGTAGGAATTTGAGACCAGCCTGGGCAGCATAGCAAGACTTCATCTCTAAACTAAAAAAAAAAAAAAAAAAAAATTAGCCAGGCATGGTGTTACATGCCTATAGTCTCAGCTACTTGGGAGGCTGAGATGGGAGGATCATTTGAGCCCAGGAGTTTGAGGCTACAGTGAGCTATGATCACGCCACTGCACTCTAGCCGGGGTGACATAGTGAGACCCTGTCTCTTAAAAAAAAAATGGATTAAATTCTTAGAAATTCTGAGATGATATTCTTTTTTTTCTTAGGAGGAAGAATGTTAAAATTTATTTAGGACAGGATAGTGATCTTAAATGGCATTCTTAAAACTCTTTACCTCACAGAGTAAAAAACTGGCAACCCTTTACTGATCTCCCCCAAATTCTGTGTTTTATTTTCCTCAATGGAATCTCATCTATGAAACCTCAAAATCTGGGCACCACTGATCTGGAGGAGTCTCCCTCCCCAACCCATTTGTCTCCACACCTCTCCATCCTCTGTGTCTGCCTCTGCAGCTGGCCCCCTTCACCTGTGCGGCTTTAGTGACAGTCTTTGCCTGTCTCCCTACAGGTGAAGGCATGTCTCCCTCACAGCCAATGCTTTAGTTACAGCCTGAGGGGCCCGTGGTGGTTTCCAACCTCTCTCCAGTCTCCACCACCCTGCAATGACAGCACTAACCACCCACGCATGGGCTTCCCAGGTGTCCCAGGGCAGGGCAGGAAGTGTTGCTTATGGCTCACCCCCTCTCCCATCCCAGGAAAACTACCCTCTTGCAGCTTTTCAGGAAGTCCCTTGGGAAGGTGTCCATGTGACTTTAAATTCATATAATGTGACGGGGACACGAGCTCTAGACTATACCTTATAAGAGATATTGGGGAGACCCCCCTATGCGGACATCTGGTTGTTCCCTATCCAGATAGAAACTCTTAGCCATAGAGATGCTGGCTTAAACCATTTCCTTGGTCTACACTGCGAATATCACTGACATCCTGGAATACCTTCTGTTTGTGTTAGTTTAACCTAAGTTAAAAGTTCAGACTAACAGCTAAACTTGTACTTAGTCCTTATGGAAAAAAATGGTGCTTTGGATCACTAAAGAAAGAATTCCTTAAACAGCTCTATTATAAAGACACATGCACAGGTTATGTTCATCGCAATACTATTCACAATAGCAAAGACATGGAATCAACCTAAATGCCGGTCAATGATAGACTGGATAAAGAAAATGTGGTATGTATACACCACAGAATACTATGCAGCCATAAAAAGGAATGAGATAATGTCCTTTGCAGGAACATGGATGAAGCTGGAGGCCATTATCCTTAGCAAACTCATGCAGGAACAGAAAACCAGATACCACATATTCTCACTTATAAGTGTGAGCTAAATCATGAGAATACACAGAGGGGAACAACACGCACTGGGGCCTATTGGAGGGTAGAAGGTGAGAGGAGGGAGAGGATCAGGAAAAATAACTAATGGGTACTCAGCTTAATATGTGGGTGATGAAATAATCTGTACAACAAACACCTATGATACAAGTTTACCTATATAACAAACCTGGACATGTACCCCTGAACTTAAAATAAAAGTTAAATAAAATGAAAAAAGAATTCTCTTTGGTTGGACAATTAGGAAGATCCTACTAACACTGGAGACTGAGGAGGGAGCTAATGTCCTAAATATGGTGCCTTTCACATAGTGAAAACCCAATGAACATGAATTGAACAAAAGACATAAGCAAAACCCATGTCTCCACAGCCTCCAATGAGGTACAGGGAAGAAAATGTTGAACAGGTGCACTGAATGCTGACCTTGTTTCTAGCCCTAACTCTGACTCTAATTTACTATGTAATCTTGAGCCTCTATGGGACTCAGCCTCTATGGGACTCAGTTTCCCCATCTATTTTATGATAGTCCATGATTTTTCTCCCTATCTGTTGACAAATGGAATTACAAATTCCAATTCCCTAGTGCATTTGGTAGACCTGGCCCATCCAGCTTGCTGCTGTGTTCTTAGACAAAGCAGATCTAAATAACACCAAAAAGCCCTGGTTGCACAGAAATTGGTAAGAAGATGGCTGTTTCAGGGACAGTCTTTGGAAATCATTCCTCTCACTTAAGGAGACTATTATGGAACTCTGGAAGCAAAGAGAAGGAAGGGGGAGAGATGGGAAATAGCACTGTGGGGGCCGAGAGTCAGACGTTCAGAAAACTCAAAAAACATGGCTGCCTGGGAGTTGTCTCCAAGAGTCCCACTTCATTGCCCCATGCCCCTTCAGCTGTGCCCATCCACACTTGGCACCTCTAAGAAACTCTGGTGTCCTAGTTCTTCTCCCAAAAATGAGAGTTTCCACATCCTTAGATTCCAGGAAAACACGTGTTAGCTAGTTTTAAAAAACTAGAAATAGATGATAAACTTCTTATTTCAAAATGACCACCACCACTACAACTTTAAGGTTTGCTCTGAGAGGGGATTTTACTTAAGCCAAGCCTTTGTGGTCCCCACCTCTTCCCTGCATAACCTTCTCCTGCCCCCAGGCATCCGCCATCCCAGAGGGTACTGGGGAGGCAGGATAGAGGAAGGGGGACAGAGGGAGAATGTGGAGCACTGGAGGTAAAATCATGCTGGTGGAACAGCCTCTGGCAGCTTGGCCCAGTTCCATCTCAGAGGCAAGTGGCAGGGTTCCTCTGTAGACTCATTATGCACAAGGGAGAGATAAGGAGAGGCAGCTATGACAGAGCTTGAAAACATGTGCTTTGCCTCCAACCTGGGTGCTATCTGTTAGAATCTGTGCCAGGTCTTCCTGCAACACTTAATTTCAGAAACCAGCGCCATCATAAAAGAAAACGCACCCTTTCATCTGCTTCCTGGATCCATTGCCCTTCAGACTCTTTGGGGGGCACTCCTGACGTCCCAGTTGTAAAAATGAAGCGCATGACAGCAGAAAAGCCCTTTGGGTGTAAGTTTGGGGGCTTTCTGACAACCCTCTGCGTTATTTTTCTGATTTGTTTGACCAACTTTTTACTCTTTTATAATTTTTATTTATTTATTTTTATCTTCTTTGCAGTTCCTTTGGATATGGAATCTTTTATTTTTCATAATTCATTACCTTCTGGGTGTGAAGTGCTGATAGTAACCCCAAAAGAAGACAATCCTAAACAAACCAAATTGAAAGACAATAAAGGACACTGCTTTCTTGAGGACAAGTTCTCATATCTCAGCTTTGATCAGCGGTCTCTATTCTCTGAGCTCAACAGGAAGGAGGAAGGGTACATTGACAATTCCCATGGCCTCCAACAGACATCTTTGACACTCTCAGGGGTTCAGAAATGAAGAAATTAAGAAATAAAGTCTTCCTGAATTTACAAAAATCCCTTTTTACAGCTGTTAAGGGGAAAAGGTTGGAACCTTTCCAGGCAACTGGGTGTTGGTTGTGGATCTGGAAGATGAGATAGAGAGACTTATGTTGGATCCCACTGACTTCTAATGTGAGAACCGGAGGCAAATTGGATGAAAACCCAATCTCCCCCGTGCTTGTGAAAACCCAACCAAACCCACAGCCTGCCTGGAATCAAGACGATCATCTCCAGGGTCTCTTTGGCAGTTCTTCTCACGCAAGTGGAGGGTTTCTCCAGGCTTTACTTGGGACGGATGCATCCCTGGAGACGTGGGCCGCCACAGGGTGCTCTGCCCTGCCACAGCCACTGAGCAGCCTGTCCGGCTATTGGACAAGCTTTGTTAGTTTGGGATCTTCTCCACCCACTGTGCTGTGCAAAGGTATTATACTGAGTCTTGGGCAGTGACCAGGGAGGTAAAACGGTATCAGGGATGATTATCTTTTCTGATCCCAGTGAACTCTCTGACATCACTTACTTCAGAAAGCAGTAGCCTCATTCTGGAAGGAGAGAGCCCCTTCCAAGGAGGTGGAAGCCCTTTCTACATCCCTCCTTGGCTTTACCCTCATAGCCAGGAGGTGTGAGGACAAGTGTTCACCCTTCCATCTCACAGAGGCTCAGAGAGCTTCACAGATGGTTATAAACTCATATAGCAATACCCCAGCAAAAGTCTGATAAGAGAGTGGTCTCCTGACCCTCCTCTGGTGCTTTATCTACCAAAAAATATTACACACATCCCAAGGGTAGGAGGGAGAACAGATCATCGGTGATGGAAAAGGTGGTGTTCTGGCCCAGATGTACAATGGGACCTCCTTACTGACCATCTGTTTTGGGTTCATGGAATGGGGCATGGTGGGGCTGGGGTACTCATCTTTAACCCCCTCCCCATGACATTTTCACAGGGCCCTCTCTGGGGGAAGACAGCTCAACACTAATGAATATATCACTGGTGATGAAAATGATCAAAGCTGTTGTCCCAGTTGCATAACTCGTTTGTGGAAAGTGTTTCATAAACATTTCACAAGAAGGAGCGTTTCAAAGCGT
This sequence comes from Hylobates moloch, assembly GCF_009828535.3. NCBI lineage: Eukaryota > Metazoa > Chordata > Mammalia > Primates > Hylobatidae > Hylobates > Hylobates moloch. Next base: position 93,097,869 of record NW_026652286.1, on the reverse strand, counting down.
GAACATCTCCCAACCTGCCTTCAATTACAGGCAAGATTTTTTTTTCTTTCTCCCCCCTTCTACACTTCTTCCTAGCAGTGAGGAAGAGTTTCTGTTTTGTAACTGATATATAAAGGATTGGCAAATGAAAACATTTTAAAAATATATTCTGAGTGATGGAATGGGGCAGATGGGTAACTCCTCTCAAGTGAACAGGGCTGAAAGTACCCCAAGAGATATCGGCTGTATTTTTGCTGGGGGGATTCTCCCATCTCCATGGCTCTTAGCTGTTCCTTAGGAGTCCAAGGCTCCTGCCTCCTCAGATGCCTCTAGGAAGTGCTTGGGGAGATGACCTCATCCAGCCCCTAGAGTAGGTTTGACTCTAATCAAACCTACTATATAGCAGCCTAGGTGTGCCTTTGGCCATGCAAACTGAGATTATCACCCTGAGAGCATCAAACTTCTACACAAAGGAGGGATGGAAGAAAGGAGACATATGGCTCCTAGGAGGCTGGAACCACGTGGGGTTGCTACTGCTGAAAAGACGCTTTCTAAAAAGCCATCCTTATTTGTCCTGCTTGTGCCTACTCTGGAAATGCAACAATCTTATCAGTCATGTTATTTAATGCTTTGGCTTCAGTTCTTAGGACATAGCATTGCTAGTGCTGACACATGCATGAAAAACCCCTTTATTTTAAGCCCATAAAAGTTTTCTTCTCCCTCTGGAATATAAATACCCTGAATTCGGTTCTAAAAATGTTGGGATGGGGCTGTGCCCTCATGGCAGACCCACCCTCATTAATGCTTCATGGTGCCCAGGACTTGAATCATTTTAACCACAGCACTGCTGTGGGGCCCTCCTGAGACACCTGCAGCAACCTCCCCAGTGGGCAGCTGCACTGATGGGAGTTCTCTTTTGTGAACCTGATCACCTCTGGTTCTTTTGGTGGCCTACCTGGTAGAAGAGGACAGATCTACCCTCTCTGGTTCTTTGACTAGGGAAAAGTACGACACAGAACTTTTGATCTGCCCCCACAGAAGGCTGTTCTGCCCCTAAATAAGTGAAATGGCAGAAGGAGAGGGTGTGGGAGGGGGAAGAAATGCTAAGCATCAAACTCTGAGAACTGTTTCCAAGCCCAGTGGCTGTTCTTGGGAAGTGTCTAGTGTATAAATGCAGTTCATCATCACACTGTTCTTTTTGTTTGTTTGTTTGTTTGTTTTAACATATCCCTGGGCTGCTTATCAGGGAAGGACTTTGCTGTCCCCAGTGGGGATGATAAAAAAGACATCCAGCAAATAAGCACAAGGCTCAGAATCAATCAGATCCTGACTTCGGGACCCATCCTTGCCTCCAACTAGTTGCATGACCTAATGTTACATTACTTCACTCGTCTGTGTAGTCCTAGATTATTCCTCCAAAAAGAAGAGAAATAGACCAGATGAAATCTACTTAAGAAATTTAGGCCGGGTGTGGTGGCTCGCGTCTGTAATCCCAGCACTTTGGGAGGCCGAGGGTGGCGGATCACGAGGTCAGGAGATCGAGACCATCCTGGCTAACACGGTGAAACCCCATCTCTACTAAAAATACAAAAAATTAGCTAGGTGTGGTGGTGGGTGCCTGTAGTCCCAGCTATTCGGGGGGCTGAGGCAGAAGAATGGTGTGAACCCAGGAGGCGGAGCTTGCAGTGAGCCAAGATTGCTCCACTGCACTCCAGCCTGGGCGACAGAGCTAGAATCCATCTCAAAAAAAAGAAAGAAAAAAGAAAAGAAATTTATAATGTATAAAGAGAGAGTAGGAGTAGACTTATAAGCATATAAGTATGCTTACTATGTTACAAGACCCATTTTATAGATGAAAAGACTGAGGCTTAAAGACATTAAGAAATTTGCATAAAGTCACACTGCTGGTAAATAATAAAGCTGAGATTTCAGTTTAAGTCGGTCTGACTCCATATTTCCACACAATCCTCACTCTCTCTGTGTGATGGAATTATAGAATTACAGACTCTTCAAAGTTGTTTGGTGTAGGTTGTACTAGGTGTATGGCAGATATTCCTAAACATGTCGATTCCCTTCCTTCCCCATCAGAACTGGAAGGAAATATAGACATCACCTGGTTCATTTTACAGTATGACTTCTGAAGCCAGAGATGGAAAATAACTTGCTCAGGGAAACACAGCTAGAGCTGCAGTCAAGTTAGTCCTAAAGACCAAGCCAGGGCTGATTAGCACGGATCTGCTAACTCCCTATCCGGTGTCCAGTTCATTCTACTGTACTGCCGCGTGTCTCTGTCATCTGTTTTTATCACTCTGAAATTGTTGCCTACTCTGGCTATTGTAATAACTCAGTTGTGCCCTAATCCTGCTGTTCCCCTACTGAGATTTAGTCGCAGTCAAAAGAAAGAACTCTGAACCCCACTCAGAGTTCTCAATGACTATGCAGGGCAAGGTTCAGAATCAGATAAACACACATCTGTTTGATATGGAAACATAATGCACTTGGCTTTGGAGCCAGCATCCTGTATTTCCTTGAGTCTCACATATACAAAGTAACTACAAGGTGTGATATTTGCTCTTACCTCCCCCATTAGGAGGAGAAGAGGTAAAGAGGGGAAAAAGGTGGCTCAGGAATGTCATGAAATCTCTGTCCCAGTGTGTATTTTACTGTGGGGTTCCAGATGAATCCAATAAAAGGAAGTGCACATGTCCTGTCCTGAATGCACACATGCGTGCACGCGCATGCACACACACACACACGTACAGCACCAACTTATGATCATGAAGCACTACACAGATTAGTTACAGGAGCATCAGCTCAAGAAAGAGAAAAAATATTTTTAAAGCACTGTAGAGATGAGAAACACTTTCAAATATACCATCGTTTATTCTTCTTGATAATTCAGTGAGGGAAGTAATCTTACCAAACTGTTTTAACAGATACGGGAACCAAGGCTCAGAGAATTTAAGCAACATTCCCAACATCACACAGCTAAGAAGAGGAGAGCCCGACTCTCTACATGGTTATTTGGCCTCCAGACCCCTCCCTTCCCCCTGTACCATGCTGCGAGGCAGCTGCACAGGGCCTTCCACTCAGAATTCTGGGCTTCTGGAAGCTACTGAGAGGTGCTTGTTCACTCCAGCCTCTTCTGTGTACTATATTGCTTTTATGTATGGTGCACAGTTGGGGTAAACATTTCCAGGCTACACTTACAAGTGTAGTCTGGGACTTTACACATAGTTGTGGCCTAAATAGTTATTGAGAGTGAAGTTTTCAACAGGTCTGAATGGGAATCTCTTTGGCATTTCCTGAGTGAACCTGTGATTTGGAAGCTTGCCTCTGAAGGGCATTGGATAAATGAAGCAAATGGTTATCTCTGGTAATTTTCATGGTTTAGTCTTCCAGGAAACCTGAGGTCTTCCTTGTCTCTTGTACTCCTGTGGCACCCCAAATCAAGTGAGGCAGCCTGAGGTCTGTTTAACAGCAGCTGGAAAAGGTGGTCTTCTATGTGGCGTGAATGAAATACAGTTTCCTGCCCTATAAAGGTTCCCTTTCCAGTTCGGTTTAGTTCAACAAACATTTACCAAGCACCTATTGTATACCAAAAGGCACTAGGGACACAAAGATGAATGGGAAGCCCCCAGGTTAATTGAGAGGCTGTGCAAGTCAGAGTCATCACCTACAGAGCAGTACTTCTAACATTCAGAAGCAGGTACGAGGTGGCAAAGAAAAGGCTGCCATTCACTTTGTCAGGGAGGAGAATAGCTAGAGAAAAGGGAATGAGATGAAGAAGGCTCTCGGAAGAAAAGTCCTTCTGAGCAACCCTGAAGGATGAATTAAAGTTTGCCAGGCAGCAAAAGCAAAGAAAGGCATCCCAGGAAGCAGAAGTGGAAGAAGCAGCTGTGTCCAAAGTCGCAGAGGGTGAAACGGCGCTTTCTCTTCCTGTTCAGGATCTACCAGCAATTCGGGACTGCTGCTGTAGGGGAGGGAGAGGACGGGTGGGTGAGCAGGCAGGGGCCCATAGCAGAAGACAAAAGAGTTCAGAAGGGACTCTGAGGGCATGGTGGAACTAAAGTAAAGGTGAGCAATTGCAGTGAGATTTTAGTTTTAGTTCAGTTATCCTAACAGCCTTGTGGAATATGGATTTGAAGAGAGCATGACTATAGCCAGGGTAGCCAGTTAAAAAGCCATTTACTGCAATTTTCTAAGTAAGAACTCAAGAAGATGAGCCTAAGGCCCAAACAGCGCAGACTGGAGAGCTTTTAGAATATAAAATGTATTTCCACCCCTAAAGGTTTCTCTTTTTTAACAAAGGGCTGTTTATTTCAGGAATTGTCTGTTGAATGCCTCCAGGACCAGAACTAGCACAGAAAAAAATCTGAAGGTCCCTAAGTCAAACTGCTAGTCATAGATGCAGCGGAGAGCATTTGGGGTTCTAGAAGTTATCCACTTTCTAAGCCATATATTTCTGCAATGTTTGATTTTTAAAAGCGAATTCTTAGTGTTAGATTAGAGAAGATTAAGATGAAAGTTAGTAAGCATTCAAAATGCCACGTATCTATATAGAATGTTACAGTTTACAAGATGACAAAGTTAGCTGTAGAGCTGCTTCTTTTGCCTGTGAAAAAGGCGTCTTGAGAGGTTTAAAGGTATATTATCTAAATGAACAGACATATACACATATATGAAAATATGCATATGTATGTAATACATACATGTACGTATGTATATATTTAAAGCAACAACTTGGAATCAATCTCTTTGTCCACATTTTGTGTCACTGTCTCGCAGTAGGCAACACCTGGGGTGTGGCCCACAGACCTCATTTGTACATCTCCATGATGTTCTGCAGTTTATAAAGCACTTTCAAACACATTTCTGTTGATTTTCAGAATACTTTCATGAGATTGAAAAGGCAGGTAATGTTATTCCTGCTTGTGGAAAACAGGGTCATAAATGGTAAGAGATTTGTCCAAGGCACATGTTGGCTAGCAGGAGAGCTGTGACTTGAACTCAAGTCATCTAAAATTCAGCATACCTTTCAAATGCCTAGGATTTTCTCAGGAATCCTTCCTAAATAAGTGGATTTTCAGTCACAGAAATCTATCCCTTGAAGCTCCAAAGCCTTTTATTTCAGTTTTGGATAGATATTTATTGGTTTCTTTTTGAATAGAGATCTTGCTAAAAGGTATCATATACATCCCTATTTTGTCTTAAAGCATACCTGAAAGAAAATTTAGTCAATGACTCAGAGTCATAATTTCAAACTTGTTTTAAAAGCAACCATGCCCTCAGGGATACTGATGTGTTTGACCTTTGTTGGCTGTAGCACTCACTGTATGGCCCCAGACTGCCTTTTTGTTTGTTTGTTTTTTGTTTTTGTTTGTTTGTTTGTTTTCTTTCTTTCAATTTTTTTCAGCTCTGAGCTCTGCCTTTCCCAGTTTTTTTTTTTTCTTCCTTTCTCACAATCAAGTTTATCTCTGCTTCTATTGGTATGCTTGCTTCTAGCAATCCCCTATTCCAGCTTGAATTTGCACTTTTATCTGCTAAGGGATAGAAAAACCAGATCATTAAGCTCAGCAGACTATCCCTAAAATAAAAGTTTAAGGCTCTGAGAAAGGGCCTGGCTTGAGGTCTCATTTGCTTCCTTCTTACTGTCAGCTGTCTAAATAGGTTGGCTACTGGCTCTCTGGATAAGTGAGGCAATGCAGCACTGCCATGAAGCAGTGCTTTTAACTTGACTTTTGCTTTGGCTTAATTTGTATTAACTATGTGCCTAGCCTGTTATGCCTATTAGCCGGGGACAGGGCTGTAGGCACAAGGGTTGGCTGAACCTACTCAATTGACAGTTTAAGATAAATTCTCTAAGGCTAGGGAGCAGCTACCGAATTTGTTACCAAAAGGCTGAGTGGACTTGAGCCAAGGGACTCTATCAGTGTATCTGAGTTTCCCTATGTATATAAGGGAAATAATCTCTGATACATCCCCAGGTCTCAAGGGTTAGGGCTGAATGTCTAGAAAACCTATTCCAGGGAGGGCTTTCCTTATTTCTGTCACTAAAATGATTGAAGATAGGAATTTTGCACACTTAATACCTGAGAGACCTATCTTGCTTACTATGGCCTGCCCAGCGCAGTGCATAATGTCCATCACTTAGTAAGTGCTTATTAAACGTATGTGGTACTAATGCATAAATACGTCTGACAGTCCTCGCATCTAGGAAATTGAATCTCAGAGAAGTCAAATGATTTCCCAAAGGCCATGTAGCTAAGTGGCAGAGCTTGAATCTAGGCCTGACTAAATCCCCCAAATCAACCCTCTTTCCACCATATCATGTGACTTATAAAGTCATGCCAAACTAGGCTCGTTTCCTTTCATATCAGGTTTTTAGAATAGGGGATCAGACAGATACTATCATTGAAACAGGTAAATATGTATTTAGGTACTGTCCTGGAGGTCAAGGTGAGGTGGTATGGGCTGAGATAGGGTTGATTAATGATGGGTCACTGTCATCTAGAATGGACATCTCCAATGGTATGCCACAGGACCCCGCTTGTGGTCCACTGTGGCTAAGAATGTTATCAGTAACGTGGATGAAGATGTAGCATGCATACTTATTACATGTCTGCATGAGGAGCAGGGCCAGCTAATACTCTGCGCAGACATCAAGATTCACCAAAAAAAAAAAAAAAAAAAAAAGCTCAAACATATAGCAGGAAGGGAAGCAAGTCATAAGATAAAACATAGGAACAAATATAAAAATCCTTTACTTAGAAATATGAAAATTAACTGCACAAGTTGAGACAACAATTTATATGAAAAAAGACTTGAGACGCATTAACTGACTCAAAGAGCATATAAGTTGACAGTGTGACATAATTACCTTTAAAAAACCCCATAGGATAGGCGGTACTAACAGAAGTAGAGTATCTGAATGGAGGGACTTTCCCGTGCTGGACTGCATCATTCTATGAGGGCAGGCCCCATTACTGCCTTATTTGCAGCTGGCGCAAGTAGAAATCAGGGCAAGAGAAAGGCATAGTACCTGCTCAATAAATACATTCAAATGGGTAAATGGATGGCTAGATGAACAAATAGTTGCACCGTGCTCTGGCCTGCCTGGATCTCACCTGAGCATTGAGTGTTATGCTGTACACTTGTGGATCTCATACTCAAAGGGAGTGATTGGCAGACCAAAGCACATGCATGTAAAGGCAACAAGGCACAGACGAATTCAAGGAGTTCATCACAGCATTGTAAAACAAAGTATCGGAAGCAACCTAATATCCATCGATTGGGGAATGGAAAAGTAAGATTATGTTAAAACAATAGAACAAGCCAGGTGCAGTGGCTCACGTCTGTAATCCCAGCCCTCTGGTAGGCCGAGGCAGGCAGATCACTTGAGGTCAGGAGTTTGAGACCACCCTGGCCAACATGGCAAAACCCTATCTCTATTAAAAAAATACAAAAATGAGCTGGGCATGGTGGTGTGCGCCTGTGATCCCAGCTACTGGGGAGGCTGAGACACGAGAATTGCTTGAACCCTGGGGGCAGAGGTTGCAGTGAGCCGAGATAGCACCACTGCACTCCAGCCTGGGTGACAGAGCAAGACTCCGTCTCAGAAAAAAAACAGAAAAACCCCCAAACAATAGAACATTATGTGGTCATTAACAAAAATCATATGACTCTATATGTACTGCCATGAAACAACCTATAAATATTATTTAAAAATTTTAAAAGCCACTAAAGAATACATGCAGTATAATTTGTACGTATGTGTGTAGGCCACAAAAATTTATACATTTCCATTTGTAATATCTATCCAGAGAAAAAGTCTTCCAGACATATAGACACTACCCTGATAAAAGGAGTTACCTCTGGGAGGAGGACTGAGCATGAACAGGGATAAAAATAATCTTCCTTTTTAATCTCTATTATGAAATTTTTTTATAACAAGAAAGTATTCATGTATTAAGTATATAACTGGCTTAAGGAAGGCATTCAGCAGGATAACATATGGAATCATTTACAGATCCCGGATATTTACACAGAAAAGGGATGATTTCAGGGTGATGACTCTTCTCAAATATTGAAGGGCTGCCATGTGATTGGGACAGCCACAGGCCCTGAAACAGAAGCGGGCAGAGTGACCAAGAGAGGTGATGGCGTCTAGCATTTCAACCCACTCAGTCCTGGAGCGGGCTGGTAGCAAGTCTGAAAACCCAGGATGAGTTTTGGCAGAGACTTGGGACCACAGGCCATCTGAAGGGGTGTCAGCAGAATTTGTGTACGAGGCATAGGTCGTACTGGAATCACTCTTTCTTAGGCTTTTGAGGCTCATGATTAGTAAACTGGTTTTTTTTAGAGTCAGATACAGTTGTTTTATTTTGCCAAATAAGAATATTGAAGTAACTAACATCATCGACTCTGACCTTCATTTCATTACATGCACTAAATATTTTAACACCAAAAATGCAAAATCTTGAATGATAAAAATGGAATATATTTAGTTCTGTACACCTGCACTCCGTTTCTCCTTTTAAATTTCACCGCTGAGGGTAAAAGACATTATATTATGAATAAACAAACGTGTCAACACACAGGATTAAAGGGAGGGAGACAGCCTTGTGCCAGAGCAATGGGGCTCTGTGGGATGCTGCTGAGAACAGGGGACAGACGGCCTCAAGGACCCATTAGCCCTAAGAGTCTGTGAGTTTCACACTCACCCCGGGGCTAAAGGCTCAACCCAAATTCATCTCCACAGTTTATGAAAAATAACGTTACAGTGATGTCATGTGTCACTGGATGTCCCCAACCACACTGTTTCCATTCAAATGGCCAGGAGAGGGCAGCCCCAGGATGGCCACGTTACTTCCTAAGGGGCGTTTAGTAAGAGCCCTGTTCTGGCTTGGGATAGTTAGCTGACCTAACTACAAACCTCAGACTGGGTTGGTCAGAGTCCTGCACACACTCCAGGTCCCTAGAGGCTAGGCCCTAGCACCCAACAACCACAGAGCCAACACTGAGATGCCTCTATAAACAGCTCCCGGGCCCAGCCGGCAAGTGGTAGGGTTAGGCAATATTTACCAGAGCCGAATGGATGGAGCCCACTCCACACTCTATTTGCATAAAGCCAACAAGTTCACCTTCCTGGGAAAAGGGGGCAGGTTTTGTGGATCACTGGATGCGAGAAAAGACAACAGGGAGCAAAGCAGCCGGAAGAGCAGAGGAGATGGGCATTCGCGGCCCCCAGGAAGCAGGGTGATAGGCAGGTGGAGAGGTTCAGCCCAATAATCCAACCGTGCATTTATTTACTTATTTAATTTATGTATTTATTTTTGAGATAGAGTCTTGCTCTTGTCACCCAGGCTGGAGTGCTGTGGTAAGATCTCAGCTCACTGCAATCTCTGCCTCCCAGGTTCAAGTGGTTCTTCTGCCTCAGCCTCCCAAGTAGCTGGGATTACAGGTGTGCACTACCATGCCCCACTAATTTTTTGTATTTTTAGTAGAGATGGGGTTTCACCATGTTGGCCAGGCTGGTCTCAAACTCCTGACCTCAAGTGATCCGCTTGCTTCCATGCATTTATTTAGAACACACTTACTGAATGCACCAGTAACTGAACAGCGCAGGCACTGTTCTACCATAAATACTATACAGACCCTTTTCCCAAATATTCCACTGACTGGTGGGCAGGGCAGACACACACACACACACACACACACACACACGAAGCCTATTAAGGCACACAGGTGGAGGTAGTGGTGGTAGGGGGGCAAGTTGGAGAATGAGGCCTTTGAACTGAGTTTGGAAAGATGAACAGGAACCTGAGAGGGAGATGCGAAGTAGGGAGAAGGGAGGGGGCGGGGGCAGGCTAGGGTCAGGGCTCATGCAAACCAGAATCAAGACGCCTACTTCTCTGTTCCTCTCTGCTTTCGGTAGCCTCCATCATTCCAGGCAGGATTCTCATTGCTTCTCAGGTGGTACTTGGAAGTCCTTAGGGCCCAGGGAAGGAGGGGAACTGGAGGCCTCTTATGCACTTGGACTCCCCAGATCCTCAGAGGCCTGCCTGAGCAGGATGGGGCAGCCCACTGGATCGCTGCTGGGTTGCCACATCCTGGACAAAGTCACAAACCCCAGACGCTGCTACTCCATACCTTGTTTTATGCCAGAAAAGCACCTATCCCTCCCAGGCCACGTGGGCAAGGGCAGCCTCTACACAGTCTTGGGAGTGCCCCAAATAGCCAGAAAGCTGCCCTCTTCCTATGCTGATAGGCCAACCTTAAGGGAGGCACCAAATCCTTGGAAAGGAAGTTGGTTCTGGTTCACGTCAGACACCTAGGGAGGGACTCCTGGTCTTCAGGCAGCTTCACTGCTTCCCCCTCCCAGACAGAGTGGTTAGCCTTCTCTGGCTTGGCAGCTCTCGCCTTAGAGTCCAAGTTCAGCTTTGTCACTCTTCTCAGCCACACTTGCAAAAGTCCCGGCCCAGAGCCAGGAGCACAGCTCTCCACCACTGGCCTCCGCAGGAACCCACGTTTACTGCCAGTGACTGGGTATCCAAATCTTTCTAGACTCAGTTTGCCAGCTACGTAAGTGGCCTGCAAAACCCACTTCCAAGCCCTCAGATGAAACCATCCACAGTGGTGGCCTAGGTTAAGTTTTAAAAAATTTCTTGTTAGGATCACACACTGTGAGAGTCATCAAGGGGAAAAAAATATAAACAAAAAAATCTTAACATATAATTTGCTTTAAGCAAAGCCTATAGATGATGTTTGGCTCTAACTGACCATAAAAATTCATTCTTTGTTCTCTGAAAAGATTCAGTCTAATACTTCTCTCTTTTTTGTTTGTTTCTTTTTTGAGACCGAGTCTCTGTCACCCAGGCTGGAGTGCAGTGGTGCTATCTTGGCTCACTGCAACCTCTGCCTCTCAGGTTCAAGTGATTCTCATGCCTCAGCCTCCAGAATAGCTGGGATTACAGGTGCCCACCACCAAGCCTGGCTAATTTTTATATTTTTAGTAGAGACGGGGTTTCGCCATGTTGGCCAGCCTGGTCTTGAACTCCTAGCCTCAAGTGATCCGCCAGCCTCAGCCTCCCAAAGTGCTGGGATTACAGGCATGAGCCACTGCACCCAGGCTAATATTTCTTTAAATGCAGGTTCTCTGGTGAAGGAAAATAATATTTCATTGATGGAACTTTGATTTGTATACAACATTTCAAAAACCACCCTGTTAGGTATAGTGAGGCATGCCTGTGTTTGCCTGGCCCAGACTGAGTCTTGCGTGGCTTTCTTATGACTGCTTTAGTGATGGCTGAGTCAAGCACAAGGGCACAGGTAAGAACACTCAGAAGAAGGCCAGCAGTTGGGGGAATCTGAGCAGCACTGTCATCTGGAAACGGAGGAACCAGAGGTCTTCAGAGCCTTCCAAGGGCAAAGCTAAGAAGAAGGGGTGAACTGGAGCCACATGGATATGAAATGGGGCAACTGGAACCAATATTGCTGCTAAATTGTTGCAATAGGAACAACAACAACTCACATTTATTGAGTGTCTACTGTGTCCAAGACACTTTACACTCAAGATCTCATTGAATCCTCCTCCTAACAGCATTATAAAGTTGATCCTATTTTTCCTCCCATTGAACAAAGAGGAAACTGAGGCTTGGAGAGCGTAAGTCACCAGGTTACACAGATTCTGTTGGTGGAGCCAAGATTCAAAGCCAGGTCCGTGCAATGCCAGAGCTCAATCTGCAACCACACTGTCTGCTACAGGACTGGAACCAGGGACACCCCACAGCAGTCCGTGCTGATGAAGTATACGGGAGGAAATACGAGTAGATGCCAGCGCAGGGGAGGGGCTGCCAAGAAAGAAAAGCACAGCAGGATGTGAACTAAGTATCTTCAGCAGTTGGGAGCCAAGAGGGCTTTGGTGGAAAAGGGAGGGAAGTCTCAACACTTGATCTGAACACAAGCAGCAGAGATCCAGGAGGGTATGGGGACCATGAAGGCAGCGGTGATCAGTGGGACAAGATGGATTTGGAGATAACAGACCTGTAGTGAGCACAGCCCCTGTGATCCAGCAGTCACAGGGTACAGGGAATGGAGTAAGTCCCAGCTCTGCTACTGAGTTGCAGGCCACTCAACCATTTGAGCCTCAGTTATCTTCTTTGTTAAATGAGAGTACTAACACCCCCTTCACACAGTTCTTGTGAGTGGAAAAAAACCTATTGGCTCAGAGAAGCCCTCTGGAAGTTGTCAAGCAGAGAGGGACATAAAACTCGATGTGACCTGGTATCAGGTAGGGAGTGTACAGGGACACAGAAACAGCACCTGAGCCCCAGGGTGGCCTCCAAAGCCACTTAAGGGCCAGACTAGGGGGAAGGAAGCTTTAAGGTGGAAAAAGTTTATTTTTAGCCAAGGCAGTGATTCTGGGAGAAGACGACTCTCTGGTTGGTTACAAGAGCTAAAGGCACAGCCCTCTTTGACTTGGGGGCAAAGAGAAAGCCAGGGCCCGCCCCCTCCCTGCAGGCACACACAGGCAAACACTGCCTCCTCCCTGGACCCTTCTCACGCACAGGCCCAGGGAGGCGGCTTCTCGAAGGGCCAGGGGAACCCTCTTTGGGTGGGAACCCTTCTCCACCCCACCCTTTACCTGGCAACCCTCCCCGAGCCTGCAGATACTATCTCTACATCTCAGCTGGCAAGCCTCAGCCAGAAGAGGTCTGCGGGTGTTGGTATGACTGACAAGGCTTTGGAAACATGGAAAAGTACTGGACACATGTCAAGTGAGGGGCTCTGGGTAACATTAGGTCATGTCTCATTTGCAGGAGTGCACACACACACACACACACACTCTCTCTCTCTCTCTTTCTCTCTCTCTCTCTCTCTCTGTCCTCTTTCTCTCAAAAGCAGCCTGGTATGGTAGAAAGTCAGACAGGCCTGTTTTACATCTGAGCTCCACCTCGGGCAAGTTACTTAACCTCTCTGAGCTACAGTTTCCCCAGCTATATAATGCGAAGAATAATGCTTACCTCACCAGGCTGTTGTAAGGATTAATTAGGTAATCTCAATTAAGATATCACCAATGTAAACTGCCTGGCACAGCACATCAACTTTGGTTTGAATTCTGGCTCTAAGCGGGTTGCTTGACCTCTCCTAGCCTCAGTTTCTTCATCTTTAAAGTGGAAATATAAAAACTACTGCTCTGGGTGGCTGTAGGTTTAAATGAGATACTGCTTGCAAAGCACTCAGCCCAGTGCCTGTTATAAACTAAAGGTTCAATAAATAGCATTAACTTTCCCTGTTATTGTTTGGGGCTAAACTCAGCTTCCCTTTCAAAAGCCCTGCTCCAAAGAGACGCCGGCTTGAAAAAGGGAAGGCCTGGCCCTGCTTTTAGTCTCACCAGTGTCTGCATCCACCAAAGGCAACTCACTGAAATCTCCAGAGAAAAGCCACTTTTTGGCTCCTGCACAGTCAGGTGACGGACCCCGACCTTCTTCTCCCTCCTTCATTCTCACTGTTCGCCACCCAACACCTGAGCCAAGAGGAACACATTCGGTCTCCACTACCCATCCAGAATGCACGCAGAGCTCATGCCAGTGCTGGAGCCGGAACCAGCTAGACCCAAACCCCATGCTGCAGAGGGGCTTTCTGGTGGTGTTTGGGGCTGTCTGGCAGACCAGCAAGTCCTAGGCACAGGCTTCTGGAGAACCCAGACAGCTGTTCCTGTTCCTCTGTGCTGTTCATTATGGGGTTCGCCACAGGGCTTGGTCCACCCAGTACTGGGGCTGCTGCCCAGGCTACAAACAGGAAACAGTTGACACCTGAGCCTCAGGCCAAAGCACCAAGCATGGCTGGCAAAAGAGGACAAATTCCCACCTCTCCAAAAACAAACACGTTTACCAACTGCTTCCCTGCCCACGCTTGCAGAGGGTGGTGGGGCTGAGATTGGGAGATGATGGATTCCAGAAAAAAATTACCTTTCTAATAGCCTCTGCAGCCCTCCAACCTGGTGCAAGCCCCTAAGTAACCACACAGGGAGAAGGGTGGTAGAGAAAATGATGGGTTCTCATTCATCAGAAAATAATAAGAGCTGATGTTTATTGGTGCATTATTGTGTACCAGACATTATTCTAAGTACTTTATAGATCTTAACTCTATTAATTCTTACACCATCCCTAGGAAATAGATACTCTTACTGTTCTCATCTTCGCATGAGGAATCAGAGGCGCAGAGGAGTTGACCAATACAGACAACATGACCCAACCACCACCTCACACGGCCTCCTCCCGAGACAAGCAGGCAGTGGTGTGGGGAGAACCACAGAGTCGGGAGTCTGGCAAGCCTGTCTTTAAATACAGACTTCTCTGTGAACAGTGTTATGATGGGAAAATTCCCTAACCTCTCAGTGCCTCAGTTTTCCCATCTATGGAATAGGAATGATAACAACTACTTCACAGGGTTGCTCTAAATATTAAACAAAAGAAAGCATATAAACCTTTTTATACTCAATGCCTGGCACACAGTCAGAGTTCAAGAAATACTATGATTATTATAGTATCTTGACGACAATGGGGCCATCACTTTGGAGAGGGGAGTTATTTAATCTTTTTTTAATATACTTTAAGTTCTGGGATACATGTGCAGAATGTGCAGGTTTGTTACATAGGTATACACGTGCCATGGTGGTTTTCTGCACCCATCAACCTGTCATTTTATCAGGTATTTCTTCTAATGCTATCCCTCTCCTTGCCCTCCACCCCCCGACAGGCCCTTGTGTCCATGGAGAGTTATTTCATCTTGCCAATTATCTCCTGCCTAAACATTCTGCTCCATACCCACCTAATCACTCAGTCAGCCCAGCTCATTCCCCGTGGGGGTGGCGCTGGTTTACACACTCCTTGCTCTGACATTTTTAGGAATTTTTTAGACCCATCTCCCTCACTGGATAGACAGCAAGTAAGTTCTCTGAGAGCAGAGGCTGTATGCATTCTTTCTGGGGGCGCTTTTTCCTGGTGTTGTATTTCTATGTGGAAGGTCTCCAGCCAGTCACATCTGGCTCTGTCTCCTGGTAAGAGAAGTGACTTATCCCCTTGGTGGGTCAAGGTCACTCGTTCTCACTGGGGATCATAGCTACCCTGGGAGATGTTTTCTGAAATCTGTGGCATGGTTTCTCTGGCTGTCTTAATAATTAGGAGGTGTGGCTTGCATTTATTGGGCTGAGGGCAGGTATTCTAGACATCTTGCACTGTAGAAGACAGTATCAAATAAACACTTTTTTGCCTCCCATACAACTTTTTATATGACTTTCAAGTGCCCCACTGGACATCTGTGTCAGTGAACAGCCTGCCTATAATCATAAAAGCCCAAAACCCAATTCTATTTTTTATGCAAACACAAAGTATCTTTTGCACACTCTTAATATGCCTTTTACCCAGGGATGCCATTTTCTGTGTTAATCGAGGAAATATTAGATTTGGCTGGAGCTTTACAAAGAGTTGTTTAACATTTTGAAAGATCATGGCTTTTGAGGAGCCAGGATAGCATACCAATATCAGCCTATACTTGTGTCTGTCACATTCATAGAGGCATGAGCGTCCTACTGTCTCATAAAACCTTTTAGGGGAATGTGTCTAAGGATATACTTGCTGAAATACACATTGTTTTATTATTAATTACTTTGCTTTTTCTTTTTTATTCAAATTAGACAATATTACTGATTTTTATTTTTATATCTATTTTTTCTTTTTTTGTGACAGAGTCTCACTGTTGCCCATGCTGGAGTGCAGTGGTGTGATCTCAGCTCACTGCAACCTCCGCCTCCCGGATTCAAGTGATTCTTGTGCCTCAGCCTCCTGAGTAGCTGGGTCTACAGGCATGAGCCACTGAGCCTGGCTAATTTTTTTTTTGTGCATTTTTAGTAGAGATGGGGTTTTACTACGTTGGCCAGGCTGGTCTGGAACTCTTGACCTCAGGTGACCCACCTGCCTCAGCCTCCCAAAGTGCTGGGATTACAGGCATGAGGCACCGCACCTCGCCTATGTTTTCTATAAATTTCACTCTAAGATATTAAAGGGGTTTTACAGGAGCCTCATTACAAGAGACACTGGATCTGATAAAACTGAGAACATCAGGGTTAGAAGGAGGTTGAGGGTGTGGCTTGGCCCCATATGGGCCTTCTGTTCAGATCTGCCTGTTGACTAGGAGGGTGCTTTTTAAAATTTGTTTATTTTTTATTTTTTGAGACAGAGTCTGGCTCTATCACCCAGGCTGGAGTGCAGTGGCATGATCTCGGCTCACTGTAACCTCTGCCTCCTGGGTTCAAGTGATTTTCCTGCCTCAGCCTCTCAAGTAGCTGGGATTACAGGCATGCACCACCATGTCCGGCTAAATTTTTTTGAATTTTTAGTAGCTAATTTTTTTGTATTTTGTATTTTTAGTTGGTATTTTTAGTATTTTTTTGTAATTTTGTATTTTTAGTATTTTGTATTTTTTGTATTTTAGTATTTTTTTAGTAAAAAATGCATATTTTTGTATTTTTTGTATTTTTGTATTTTGTATTTTTTGTAGAGGTGGGGTTTCACCATGTTGGCCAGCCTGGTCTTGAACTCCTGACCTCAGGTGATCCACCCACCTCGGCCTCCCAAAGTGCTAGGATTTCAGGTGTGAGCCACTGCACCCGGCCGGGAGGGTGCTTTTAGGTCTGTTTTCTGCCGGCTCTATCTGTGCCTAGTGGATGTGTTTAATTCTGCAGTGAGGTCTTAGAAAGCCTGTTGTGGCCAGGCATCAAAACCCTATCTCCAACATAGCTCTATCTGTCAGGCTCCTGCATGTAAATTTCCGCTTTGACATTTTGGAGGGGAGAGAGAGGTTATTATAGACTGACCCTAAAAACCCAGCTGTACTGCTTAGGGTTGAGCAAAATGTGGTTTGTTGGCTCCTCATCCTCTTCTCTTTCTTAGCCTGCCCCGCCCTGCCCTGCCCCACCACCCCCAAATCCTGCGTCCACCAGGAAGTACAGGACTGGAAGCTGGATCCTGGAGCGGAAGGAAGCAATCCTCGGGGGAACAAGAGTCTTTCAGACCTCAGTTCTCATCCTCCCAAAGAGGTCTTGGAGCCTCCCTCCATTGGACCCACTACCCTAAGGCTCTATTCTCCTGGCATGGCTTTCTTAGGCCCTCTGAACCAGCCCCACTGACCTCCCTCTCTGTGGCAGACCCTACATCTTCCCCACTGGGCTGGGAGCTCCTGTGGGCAGGGACCGTGATGTACTCTTCTGTGTCTTCCCAATAGTCAACTAAGTGCAGGTTTGTGGAACTAAACAATCCAACATGGCCTATTCATTCCCTCCCTTGCTCTCTCAGGCTCAGTGGCTTTGGTGCCTACTGTCCTGAGGCTGCTCCTGGCAGGGGGGGCACTTGACCATCACCGCAGACCCTCCATTGCCAGCTCCAGGGCCTGGCACTGCTGTCCCTGCGTCTCCCTCACTGGCCTCCCTGAAGAAACCTCTCCATCATTCTGGGTCCTTGGAGACCTTTCTGTACCTGAATCTTGTTGATTTTAAAGAAGACGCCCCAATGAGCCAATTAATTACAAGTCAGTTTGTACTCGGAGCAGCTAGAGAACCGTGGTAGTTGGTTGGTCACATTCAACAAAACAATGATGGAAAATCCCAGTTGGTTTAAAACTAAATGCTACACTAGGGCACACCAGGGCAACTCCTCAGGGCGAGCTGGCGCAGGTGTCCAGAAACAGGCATGGGAGAGCCATTGGTGCAGGTGAGCTTAGAATGCTACCAAGTGTGGGGCTAAGAGGAAACCCCACGCCACTGATTCTCCCCTCTTGGGGCAGGAAACGTAGGGACAAGGACAGCTGCCAACTTGCTTCAGACTCTCTTCTGGCCTCACAGGATTTTGGGAGGTCTTCAAGCAACACAATGCTCAACAACATACATAAAACACTGTCCTGATCTGCCTGGTGGAAACCCATGGCCCTGGATGATGAGGGTTCCAGAAGTTACCGGAACAGAGCAGGTGTGAGGCCACCTAGGTATGCACTTGTCATTTTAGAACCCCCAAACCCCTTTAATCCAATTCTACCTCCTAGTGTTCTTCTGAAGTTAGCTGTTGGCCCAAAGAGCAGGAAATAGAGTGGAGAGACTCCAGGCAAGGACAGCTGTGCCCTGGGCTCCTGAACACGCCACCAGGGCACTCAACCCTCCTTCCCTCTCAGAAGAGCCCTCCACTGGGGTCCTCCCACTGCCACCACCAGGTCCCTCTTTCCTTTCTCCTGCACTGCCTTTCCTAGCTCTCCCACGCCACACTCACTCAAGTCCCCTTCCTCCACAAAAGCCTTCTCTTCACACTGCCTCCATCTTAAGCCAACACCTCCATCTCTTTATCACCCTATTCCTCGAAAGGGAATTCTACAATCCAAGTCTCCATCATTTCCTTAACTCCTACTCACCCCTCAGCTGCAGCAAGCTTGACATCCACTCTCACTGTGGACCAGACAGACAAATTCCATGTGACAACTCCTTGCCTGCCTGACTGCCAAGTTCCTAGCCAACTTTTAGGCTTCAGACTCTACTATATTGCTCCGTATGCTCTGATGCTGTTGGTTCTCGCCATCTTCATGAACATCTCTCCTTTGTGAGCATGGCTCCCCTCCTGTCCCTTTGACCTTCCTTCCTAGTTTCATCTATAGACATCCACTCCACAGCCTGTCCCTTAAGTGCCCTTCTCCAGGTCTGTCCTTGGTCCTGTTCCCACTCTGCACATCCTCCCCAGGTAACCCCATTCCCTCCCATCACTCCATGTAATATGATCCAGTGGCAACTCCCCAGTACGCATCTTCAGTCCTGCCTGTCTCCTGGGCTGCAGATCCAAATTTCTTGCCGTGCATTTGGCGCCCAAAGCTCATTCTCTGCCCTTCCTTCTCCTCCCATCATCTGGATAAGTTTGTTTCACCTCCTTTTTTCTTGATGATAGGTTGAGGTCCTACCAATATTCAGCATCCCAAGCTAGAATTCTCAGCCATGTTTAACTCACCCCTCTTCTTTGCTGTCCATGCCCAATCTGTTGCCAAAATCTTCCTGATCTTATCTCAGAATTATCTCTTAAAGCTGGGTCTCTCCATGCCTACTGAAATAGTAATAATAATAGCAAATATAGAGTGTATATGTTCAAGATACGTGTCTAAGAGGTACCTACACATCATTTGTCCCTCACAATAACCCTGTGAGACAGATATCACTATTCTCCCCACTTTATAGATGAGAAGATTGAGGCACATGGAGATTGGAGAACTTGCCCAAGGTCACATGGTCAGGTAGTGCTGGAGCCAGGATTCACAGCCAGGCAGCCAGGCCCTATGTTTGTGTGCATTTCCTTCTTTCTTTCTTTTCTTTTTTCTTTTCCTTTCTTTTCTTTTCTTTCTTTCTCTCTCTCTCTCTTTCTTTCTTTCTTTTTTTTTTTGAGACAGAGTCTCGCTCTGTCATCCAGGCTGAAGTGCAGTGGCATGATCTCGGTTCACTGCTACCTCCACCTCCCAGGTTCAAGCGATTCTCCCTGCCTCAGCCTCCCGAGTAGCTGGGATTACAGGCACCTGCCACCACGCCCAGCTAATTTTTGTATTTTTTAGCAGAGATGGGGTTTCGCCATGTTGACCAGGCTGGTCTTGAACTCCTGACCTCAGGTGATCCACCCACCTAGGCCTCCCTTAGTGTTGGGATTACAGGTGTGAGCCACTGCGCCTGGCATGTGTGCATAACTTTCATGCTCTGTCTGTATCCTTCACATTTCTGGCAACAGCAGCATTCCACTGGGCCTCTCTTGCATCAGTTCATCACTCATCCTCCCTTCCCTTCTCACCCACACTCCCCTCCAATGCTCTTCTAGTAAATGAAACTAGTCATGCTTGAGAACACCTAGGAGCGCCTTACTGCCCACAGAATAAGCCCCAGACTTCTTTGCTAGGCATTCAACATCTTCATAGCCTGGCCTAACCTACCAAGGGAGACAACTCACTATCCCCTAGGCCTGGAATATTCTTGCCAACCCTCTCTGCTAGTCAAAGCCCTACTCTTCCCTCACCACCCACTTCAGACACCATCTCTTCTGTAATATCCTTAGGTAGAGCTTAGCATTCTCATGTCTCTCACAGAATTCACTATGCATCGTTGCAGTTTATCTTCTTACAACGGACACCTCTCTATCCAGCACTTAAGAATGGCTGCATATTCAAAGGTTGAACGCATGGTCCTAGATTCAGCCTGCTGGGTCCTTCTGTTTCACCCTCTAGATTTCAAATGATTCTTTTCACTGGCTCACATGCAATCATAAAGGCTGGAAAAATTCCATGTGACATATTTCTCCTCACTCTCTACAGCTCAAGGGTGACTTTCTTCCTGATTTCTCTTCAGTGGAAAAATAAAATAAAATGAAAGTCGACTGGAAGTCAGAGTCCAACTAACCAGCCAAAATATGGCAAGAGATAAGTAATGACACCGTAACATGCAATCTGTTTGGGGCCTTGGACAGCATCTCAGCCAAGCTTTTCCATTTTATTTGTCAAGAAACAGAACCCCAGAAAGAAGAGGTTTGTATAAGGCAGCAACTAGTGAGGGACAGACAGCACCGGAACCCAGGACTTCTGAGTCCCTATCCAGGGCCTTAGCCTGTTGCCTCTCAAGTCTATCTTATCTGTCCTGGGGATGGAGGGTTGGCCTTGCTTCTGGGTCCCTTGACCTTCCCACCCTTTTCCCCCAGACAGACTCAGTCTGCCTTCCTGGGACCAGGAAGTTAACAGGCTCAGTGTGGAAACTTCCCGATGAGCCATGAGCGTTCCTTGCTCATGCAACTTCAGGACTGTGGTTCACCCAGAATCTGGCTGCACCAACTGGCCTGGGGCCTTGCGACAGGAGCTTCACCCAGGGCAGTGGCTCTTTCTCTGCTCCCCTGTGTCTGCCAACCCCTTGTCTGTGTCAGATGCAGAGGCTGCTCCTACACAACCATTCTTTCTTCCCCTCCCTACTCCCTCTACCTCCCATTTCCTCCCAGTTAGTCATGGTGAGGTCACACTCAATCTCTGGCTCCCAGGCCTCTCCCCAGGGATGGTGTGTGGACACAGGGAGCAGGGCAGGTGCGGCAAGGCCTCATGGGAAAAATGGGCTCTGGAGTCAAAGAGATATGGGTTCAAATCCTGGCTCAGCCCATCAACCAATTGTGTGAACTTCATCAGGTTATTTAATCTCTCAAATCCTTCTCTGAAAAAGGCAGGGCTGCCTGGGAGGCAGTTTTCTCACTTATGAAATGAGGATTGTATCACCCACCTCACTGGTTTAGAGTGAGAATTAAAGGAGATACAGTGCCAGGAGCACCTTGCCCCGAGCCTGGCGGTCAGCAAGTTTTAGTTTGCTTCCCTTGCTGTGAAGTGTGAGGGTGTGACCCTCAAGCAGCAGCCTGGGAAGTCCTGGGTGCCCACCCACTGACCTGCAGGTGAGCTGGTGTGAGTGTGAGCAGAGGAGAGCTCCAGCCTGAGTGTGTAAATGAACGTGACCAGGCAGAGTGTCTCTTCCTCCAAAATTCCCTCCACCTTCTTTAAAGGAAAGATCTGTCATGTTTGTTCTTGTCAGTGATGAGAATCCAAACCCCTCCCAGAAGAGGGAGGGGACAACCCACCCCACAAGGCTCATCCAAGGGAAACAAACTCCAGCAAGACCCACTCCCAGCAGCAGCCATCTTTTGGGGAAATCACATCCCAAAAATGTTCCAAGGGTCAGGGGCCTCCCAGGGTCAGAGGGGCTGCCCTCATCCTTCTCTCCAGCACTAGCATGTCTCAAGCTTCCAACAAATCACATGGGCAGCCAAGCCCATGGGGCCTGTGAAGCTGGCCACCTACCCAGAAGGCTGGCCTTGCCGTGTCTTGGTATGGAAGAGGCTCCTCCCCATGCATCTCGTCCCAAGATGCTGGGGCCAGGAGGGGTGGGCCCTGGGTTAGGGAATCCTGAGTCCTCAGGGCAGAAAGCACAGAGCCCAGGCCACATCCCAACCTGTTTAGGATCAGGATCACAGAATCCATCAGGATCACAGAATCCTTGGGCATCTCCTCCATTTTCCTGCCCTTGAAGCAAACCTGGCCAAACTATCTCTGAGATAAGAACCTGTCTCACATTTAAAGACCTTGAGTGAGATGCTGACTCTACAGTTTCCCTCCCTTGGTAGTTTTAATAAACTGCATTGGCTGGAAGTCCTTCCTCCCTGTAGCTAACTTAGAGCTCTCTTTAATTGAAGCCTATCTCTGTTTTAGTTCTCAGGTGTAAAGGGAGGGTAGTTGGCTTTCATTTGTTAGCAAACTCCTCAGCCTTCCTGATGAATAAAACTGCAGAATTTGCCTGCCTAAAAGGTGTTGGCTTAGGACTCAACATTATTCTTCTCTCTGACTGTGAAGAATGTACCCAGAATTAACAGCCTTTTAGGAAATGTTAATAGTGACTTCAGGCCAGGCACTGTGGCTCACGCCTGTGATCCCAGCACTTTGGCAGGCTGAGGAGGGAGGATTGCCTGAGCCCAGGAATTCAAGACCAGCCTGGGCAAGGTGGCAAAACCCCACCTCTACAAAAAATACAGAAAATTAGCCAAGCATGGTGGTACATGCCTGTAATCTCAGCTACTTGGGAGGCTGAGGTGGGAGGATTGGTTGAGCCCCAGAGGTCAAGGCTGCAGTGAGCTGTGATTGCACCACTGCACTCCAGCCTGGTCAACAGAGTGATAGCCTGCCTTGAAAACAAAACAGTGACTTCATATCTCTCTGTAGATAAAGGAGGAGAAGAACCTAAGTCTGCCTTTGATCTCCAGCCTCCATCCTAGACTTCCATCTAGATCTGGACTCAGGATAGCAGAATCTAGGGGAGGAATCCTAGTGATTACCCAATGCAGCCCTTTTCCTTCCTTCTTGCCATCTCCCTTTCTACGTCACTCTTCTCTGACTAAAAATTCCTACTCATCCTTCAGAGATAGACTCAGATATCACCTCATCCATGATGCCTGCTCTGAGCTCCTGGGAAGAATTAACTGTTCCTATTTCTATTTGATTTTACGCTTTTTCCATACCTCTAATAAAACATAAACGAGGTTGTATTATAATTATTCACTTAAGAGTAAGTCTCTCCCTCTCTCTATAGACATTCCACCCTGTCCTTATACTAGACTTTGAGCTCCTTCAAGGCAGATACCATGTCCTAATTTTGTGTTCCCATACCTGGCATAGTGCAAGTACTCCCCCACTGCCACATTTATGGAATAAATTAATTTTTCAGTTGAGAAAACTCAGACCAAAAATATTAAATAACTTGATTAAGGTTATACACCTAGTAAGTGGCAGAAATGAGATGAAAACCCAGGCTTTCTAACTTGGTGTTTCTTACCCCTCTCCCTCACTCTAGGACTTCCCATTATTGCTCCCTGCTTGGCTCCAGCTTAGCCTTTCTCCTCCCGACGAACTCTCCCACTCCCGCCATCTGCTTCTGACATCACACCCTGTCCTACCTCCCACCCCACCATCTTCCCATCAGCCTCCAACCTCAAGGGCAAGTCCTCTCCCTCGGCTTCCCCCTTCTCTTTACACATCCACATCCATCTCTCCTGCAGTCTTTCCAACACCACCTTCTTCTGCCCAAAGCCCTTCCTAACTAAGTCTGACCTCATTCAACTTGGTTTCCTTGCAAGGCACCAGGCGCATGTCTACATTGCTCCCGAGCCTGGTTACCTGCTCTTTTTTGAGCTCTTTCTGCCTGTTTCTTGTTATGTTCTCTAGCTTCTTCCTTTAAATCAGGAATTCTCTGTGACAACCCAAGCACCTCATCCTTTGTGGCTCCATAAATTCCTCTGTACCCAGTCAATTCAGGCAAACACTCACCCAAGAGGCAACTCAGGCTAAGCATTGACAGGAAAAGAGCTGTTGTCTTAGATTTCTGGACCACATCTGGCATAAAGTTTACCCTAAACAGGTGCTCCATTTGTCAGCCCTTTTTTGAGAGGGTACTGAAGAGACCCCAACATTGGCTCATGGGTTGGGGTGGGAGGTTGAGCTCAAGGTCCTTTGATCCTGAAAGCTTGGAGTTTGTGAATAAACACCCCCACTGTACTTAATCTTGTCTTCCTCCATACCAGACAGCATAGGTGATGCCCAAATTTTATAGAATAAACGTTTCTTTCTGACCCAAGTTCTTACCTGCCTGTTGAAATCTAGGCCATTTCGATCATTTCCTAGAAAAGATAAAAATATATGTATATTAGTTGGTAGCACGTTTGGAAGAGGCTGAAGGTTAGAAAAAAAAACTAGGATGTTGAGAGTTGTGTGGCTCTATTTTGAAAAAGAGCACCTGCTTCCCTTGTGGTTGGGATCCTCCTCCTCGACCTGTTTCCTGGAAACGCCTTTGGAAAGTCTCCTCCAGGGTGGTGATAGCTGGGTAAAGGGTCACCTTGGAGGGGAGGCTGAATTGCCTGAGGTCACACAGCAAATCAGGGTCTATGGGGAGGACAGCTGGCCATGCCAACCGGAGAGCTCACTCCACCGCATGCTTCTATGCCCGGGCTTCCCCCTCAGATGGCAGCTGCTACATCCCTCCAGGGACCAAGGGACCAAGAAGAGACCAGTATGGATCCCAAAGGACTCCATAGGACAGAAGTCATGCTACTAGCCCAGCCCTCCAGGAGAGATGACACCTAAAGTATGTCAGCTAGACAGCTGTCTTTCTTGTTTTTTCTCACCCTCAACTTTTACCATAAATGTTAGGCTGAAAAAGTAAATATGTGCTTAATAGAAATGTCTTTCGGTGGCTGGGCACGGTGGCTCATGCCTGTAATCCCAGCACTTTGGAAAGCCGAGGCAGGAGGATCTCTTGAGCTCAGGAGTTTGAGCCAGGCTGAGCAACACAGTGAGACCCCATTGCTACTAAAAATACAAAAATATTAGCCAGGCATAATGGCACATGCCTGTAGTCCCAGCTACTCAGGGGGTGGAGGCAGGAGGATTGCTTGAGCCCAGGAAGCAGAGACTGCAGCGAGCCCTGATTGTGCCACTGCACTCCAGCCTGGGCAACAGAATGAGACCCTATCTCAAAATAAATAAATAAATACATACATAAGAGGAAGAAAAGCAAAGCTTTTTGGTTCAGAAAAAGTCTAAAGTAGTGGAAAAATCACCCTACTGAGAAGAAGTCATAATTAATATTTTTGTATATTTTATGATATTTTTTATAATTATTTCTTTTCATGGATATATACCACTCTGTATAGACTTTTATCCCACTTTTTCCAGTGAGCATCATAAATATTTCTCCTATGCTATTAAGGAACATCATAAATGCTTCTATGCTTATAAATATCATTTTTAATGGTTACATAATATTACATTATACGGATATACTATGATTTGCTTAAACATATACCTATTGTTAGCAGAATCGTTTTCACTCTTTGCTATAATAAAACTTCCTATTCACATAGCTCTCCAGGACTGGAGCTGCCGCACAACCTTCCTTTGGGTCTCCTGTATTATTGGTTCTATAACAGCAAGGAAAATAATTATTTATTAAATACGGTACACTCAGAGCCCAGCACTGTGCAGCATATGCATATATATTAATATGCATATACTATATATATATAGTATATATATATATACTATATGCATATATATATTCCTTGAGAGCTGGACAGTGACACCCACTTTTTTTGTCCTCAGTGGCCAAAAAATGACCACAGTTCCTAACATGGATAAGAGGCTCAAGAAACACCTGAGAGATGAATGAATGGGGTCTAACAGAATTCCCTGGAGCTTTAACCCCTTTTCCTCAGCTGTGTCCTAAACAACCATGGGCAAGTGCGGACCTTTCCTGTGTGGTCATGAGGTCATGACGCATCTCTGAGGGCAGGTGGGCTGGCAAGGTGGCAGCAGAGGATGAAGAGCAGGTGGGGTCCCGAGAAAGAGGAAGAAGTGAGACGCAAAATGATCTCTGAGCAAAGCCTGGTTTTGAGATCAGCTATGATGAGATACAAGATCTGCTAGGGGAGCTGGGAGCAGTGGCTCAAGCCTGTAATCCTAGGTGGGTGGATCATTTGAGGTCAAGAGTTTGAGACCAGCCTGGCCAATATGGTGAAACCCCGCCTCTACTAAAAATACAAAAATTAGCTAGGCGTGGTTGTGGGCACCTGTAGTCCCAGCTACTCGGGAGGCTGAGGCAGGAGAATCTCTTGAACCCGGGAGGCGGAGGTTGCAGTGAGCCGAGATCGCGTGACTGCACTCCAGCCTGGGTAACAGAGTGAAACTCTGTCTAAAAAAAAAAAAAGAGAGATCTGCTAAGGGAGCTAAAGACAGGAAGGACCCACAGCCATAATAGTTGCGTTGAAAGGGATAGATGAAGGTAAAATTGCTTTTCTCCTAAAAAAAAAAATCCCTTTGTGACATTGTGATGTTGTAACACTGGGTTAATAAGGAGTAATGTTCAAAGACTTGACAAAAGAACACATTCATTAATTCAACAAGTATTTACTGAGCACAGTCTATGTGCAAGGCGCTGTTCCAGGCACTGGGGATACAATATTGGAGAAGAAGGAAGTCACTGGCCTCATGGAGTTTCTTTTCTAGTTAAGAAGACATAAGAAAGAACTAAGCAAACAAAAATGCTCTGTACTTTCATTTACAGATAATTACTGTGGAGAACAAGAAGGCACCGTAAGGCGGTAGAGAGTATCTGAGGCTGATCAGAAACAGGATGACCTGGGAGGGCCACTCAAGGGAGGTGACATTTTCTCTGAACAAAGTGAGGACCCCGTCTTTCGAAGGCCTGAGGAAAGATCATTTCAGATGGAAAGACTGGGTCCTCAGGCAAGAACAGGCTTGCATGCCAAGGGACAATAATGAGGTCAGTATGGCTGGAGAGAGTAGTGATGGAGAGTTGGCATGGGATCTGCTGGCTGGGTCCTGATGAAGACTGCAATTTTCAATCCAAGGAAGATAGGTCAATCTGAGGGTTCCGAGCAGAGGAGTAACATGATCTGACTTAAGCCTTTACACCTTCAGGGGTAAGAGAGGAGGAAGGGAGACCAACTGGGAGGCTGCTGCAATGGCCCAAGTGGGAGGGCAGTGGGCTGGACAGGATGGTGGCAGTGGATGCAGTGAGCAGGGCCAGGATGTACTTAAATGGACAGCTGACAAGGCTGGCTGATGCAGGGATGTGGAGGGCAGGGGAAAGAAAGGAATCAAGGATGATTGCTAGGGTTTGGGCTTCCTCCATGAAGGTGTGGTGGTGCCACTCACTGCAATGGGGTGACTTGGGGAAGAACTCAAGAGTTATGCTTTGGACATGCAAGGTTTGAGATGCCAATGAGGTATCCCAGAAGAGGTGGGGAAATGAGTTTGACTCAGGAGAAGTGTTCGGCCAGGAGGTATCAATTGGGTAGCCCTCAGCTTATGGGTGGTAGCTAAAGCCGCAGGACCCAGTGAGGTCACAAAGGAACTAAGCCTAGATGAGGAAGAAAAAAGGGCCAAGGGTGGATGATGAGGAGGTGCCAGCAAAAGAGACTGAGAAAGAGTGGGCAGTCAAATGGAAGAAAGACCGGTAAGTGTGCTGCCCTGGAGGGTAAGAGGAGAGGGGCTTTCAAGAAAGGAGACAATATGCATTTGAATGAGACCTAGAAAGTACGAAAAATAGCATTGTATAACAGTTTGACTTGGAGAGCATCATCAGGTTTGTGGACAATTAAAAAATGTGTTCACTTTTGATTTCTGTGAATGCCATTATGATGTTGTTTGTGAGACCCATAACATGAAAAAGGCGTATAAGCACAATTCAGAGATTAATTTGAAAATGACCAACACAATCAACCATTTCTGTTGCCTAGAAGTTTTGCTGTGGCCCCCTTCTCAAGAGGCATCTCACCCTGAGGATGCACCGGCTCCACTTGGAGCCTGATGATGGAGTTTCCCCTTCTCATAAAATTCATTCTTATCTGCAGCGGTATCTCTCATTTTCCTTGTTCCCAGGCACAGTGAAGGGCAGGATTAGAGTGCAGGGGCCAGCCACGGCCTCCCGGGAGACTGGCCCCTAGCGCTCCAGGACGGCAGAGAGTAGCACATGGCTCAGCCTTCGGCACTCAGGTAAGACAGCTCTTGGGAGACAAGGCCTCCCTCATGTCTCCAAGCCCATGTGTCTAGGCCGAGACATAGGGACATAGTCTAATGGAGGTATGAGGTTCATATCTGGTGATGCTGTTGATTCTCCCTCCAGATCTGGCTGAAGAGGAACCACCGCAGCCCTCATTTTACTGCCATGCTTGTTCCTGCTTTCCTTCCGTGGTCAGTGGACTTGTTTCACGGAGCAGCTCTCCCCACCCAGCCTACAGGAAGGCATGGAAAGTGGTACCTGGGAACTGCAGACTGTGATTTAGCTCATGGGGGCTCTGCTGTGGCCCCAATGCTCCAGATTAAGGCAACTGGCCAGTCATTCCTAGAATGCATAAATTTATTCATCTTTGAAACAGTACTGAAGGTACTCCTCTTTCCCAGAGAAAGGAAGAGATGCAATGATTATATTGTGTTAAATACTGGTCCACGATCACCAGAAACTTTTCTACTTCTGTAAGATGCTGTGTGGAGGAGGAGCAGGGTATACTTAGAAAGAGTCCTGGACTGGAAGTCAGGGGACTGGGGTTCGAGCCTGAGCTCCATCACCACCAAGCTATGTGAATTTGGTCAAAGCAGGGACTTCCTGATATCTCAGTGGTAAAATAAGGTCATGATTCTTGTTTCATTCCTTTCCCAGGAATACAGTGAGAATTGAGTGAGATAAGCTGATGGCTAGGCTTTTAAACTGCAGAGCTGGGTTCCAGACACCCTAGACCACTCCCTCAAAAGGTGGAGCCTGATCTTGTGTTGGGGACTTTGCATGTGCTGTTCCCCTGAAAGGCCCTTCTCTCCTCCTCTTCTACCTAGAAAATACTCACTCTTCAAGACTCAACTTAAACGTCATTCTCCAAGAAGCTTGTCCAAAGCAAAACAAGGATTTCCTCCTCTGTGTTTCTGCATCATTCATTCATTCGTTGACAGGGTCTCACTCTGTTTTCCAGGCTGGAGTGCAGTGGTGCAATCTCGGCTTACTGCAACCTCTGCCTCCTGGGCTCAAGCAATCCTCCTACCTCAGCCTCCAGAGTAGCTGGGACTACAGGCATGTGCCACCATGCTCAGCTAATGTTTTTTTTTGTTTGTTTGGTTGTTTGTTTTTGTGGATATGAGGTCTTATTATGTTACCTAGGCTGGTGTTGAACTCTGGGCCTCAAGCCTCAGCCTCCCAAAGTTCTGGGATTATAAGCATGAGCCACTGCGCCCAGCTCTTATCCCTTACAGCACATACCATGTTTTTTAGAGTCAGTGGCTTATGTGTCTGTTTCCCTCATGAGATTGTAAGGTCCCAGAGGCCAGGGTTATTGTATCTTGCTCATCTTTGTGCCCCCAGTGTCTAAAACAATAGGTACTGAAGGATCATGTTTAACAGATCCAAATCACTGAGAAACTGGGACATAAACTAACCTCCTATTCAGACCTAAGAAACCACAGGCATCCCCATCCACAGAAACCTGAACACATTCTATTTCCAAGCCCTGGCTCCATCTTTGGAAGATGGCTGCCACTGCAGAAAAACCAGAACAGGACAGAACACATATGGCCAGCAGCATTATTTTCCGAGTCCAACACCAAAGTCCAACCTCGGAGGGGAAAACACCTTCCTGAGGCCACACATAGCCTCAGAGAACCTGAACCAGGACAGCAGCTCAGATTTCTTAACTACCAAACTCACACAGTTTTTCTGATAACTCCAATGCATTGAGTGACTCTGAAAAAAATTGAGTATGGTTTTAGACCTTAATCAACAGCTTAGGCTAATAAAGAAGAGAGATGCGGATCAAATCTGGAAGTGATTCAAAGCAGAGAGCAGAAAGCAATACATAAAAGTAGACCACAGAATCAGGAATAGAAAATATTTGGTAGGCTCTAACAGGAGACCCAAACCAACAAGATAAAACGTAACAGGAATAAATACAAAGTCCCATATTTAGGCTAAAAAAATCAACTATATAAAATCAAAGATGGGGAGGCGGAAATGTATGCTTAGAAATGGTTAAGATGGTAGGCTGGGCGCGGTGGCTCATGCCTGTAATCCCAGCACTTTGGGAGGCCAAGGCAGGCGGATCACGAGGTCAGGAGTTTGAGACCAGCCTGACCAACATGGTGAAACTCTGTCTCTACTAAAAATACAAAAATTAGCCGGGTGTGGTGGCACATGCCTGTAATCTCAGCTACTCAGGATACTGAGGCAGGAGAATTGCTTGAACCTAGGAGGCAGAGGTTGCAGTGAACCAAGATTGTGCCACTGCACTGTAGCCTGGGCAACAGAGCGAGACTCCATCTGAAAAAATAAATAAATAAATAAATAAATAAATAAATAAATAAATAAATAAATAAGAAAAGAAAAGAAATGGTGAAGACGGTAAATTTTATGTTATGCATTTTTTACCATGATAGAAAAATGTAAAAAAGTCAACCAAAAGTTTTATTAGGGAATTCTATTTTGACAAATAATGTAAACTGGAAATCCGCTTTTCTACTTCATATTGGATAGTCAGCTAAAGTAGTCCAATTGCACAAAGATATGCTCCACTTTTAAGACCATCTGCTACAAGGTGGAACCTGATGAAGACTGCTTTCAGCAATACCAACAACCAGCCTCAAACTGGAACCAAGAATAGAAATAATCACAGCTGATACATAAGGCGATTAAAAATTCGTGTGCATATTTTAAGATACTTTACCATCAAAATTGCCGTGAGAATTAAATGAGGGATTCATTTTGTTTTGTGTGATAATGATATTGTTCTTAAGAAGGAAAGCATCTTCATGTTTTAGAGATGCATATTCCCTCATTTAGGACTGAAATGTTATAATGTCTGTAATTTAAAAGAAAATATTCCAGTAATGAGAATGGCAAGAATTTGATGGTTGCTGAGAAGGGGTGATGAGTGCATGGGGGCTCACTGTATTAGTCTCTCCTTTTGTGTTTGTTTAAAAATGTCCAGAATAAAAAGATATTGAAAATAAATGTATAAATAAAATACTTCAGAAAAATAGATGAAGCAAATATGGCGAAATGTTCATTATTAAATCCAGATGATGGATATGTGGCTGTTCATTGAAGTTTCTTTTCCTTTTTCTGTATGTCTGAAACTTTTCAAAATAAAAGTTGAAAAGGTTCATTGAGGGAACATTTGAAAGCACCTGGCCCTGTGCCTGGTGCAGTCAGTGCTGAAATAAATGTCAGTGGACTTTTCCTTCCTCCCCATATACTGGCTGGGAGTGAAGCAGACTTAGCCTGCAGCTCCAAAGAGCAGAACAATGGTAGAAGCTGTGAGGAAGCAGGCCCCCTCTCAGCATAAGGAAGAACTCTGTAAAAAGTGTACCTGTCCCACAGTGAAACCTTCAGAGTCACAGAGCTCCCCATCCTCAGGAATATTCAAGCGCAGGCTGCTTATTTCAGGGCTGTTACAGAAGTGATGTTTGAATTGATGAGTCAATTTGATAGCGTCAAAAGGGATCTCAAGTGACCTCCCAAATTCCCTCCATCTGTTAAAGTCTTAGGATTCAATGCATTTGATTGAAACGTACCAGGACTTTTTCTTCCCCTCCCAGAATCTTGTCACTGTCTACAGCATCTGCAAAGAGAGGCACAGGGAAGACCAAAGAACTCTCTTCACCATTTCCCTGGGTCCTGTTGGTTCTGCATACAAATAAAAGATTAAGTACACAGAAGGGAGGGGTGGGGCAGAAAGGGCTCACAAAGTAGGTGCCAGAATTCCCTATCTGGAGGTCTTGGGAGCAAATGGATGAGATCTGTGCCAGGCAGGAAGGGCCAACAGCCGGGATCTCTCCAGGCCTCTTTTGGTTCTCATGGACCCCTGGGAATCTCTGGGCCAGGAGGCCTCAATGGCAAGAAAGTGGGAGAGGGCATATGCCCAGGAACCCTGGCTCATAAGGCTGGGAGGGAATGCAGGAGATCATCCAGGCCTTTGGGAAGATGTGGTTTTATTATTCACCTCACTTTACAGGTGAGGAAACTGAGCCTGAGCCTGAACAAGGGTAAGTGATTGCACAAAGTGAAAGAGCTTTTAAAGCATGCAGGTATGTGGGGAATGATCCTCAGGGGGAGGCAAGAAAAAAAAAAAAAAAGCCATGTCTCCAACCCCAATGCACTGTGTTCTTCCCACTCTGGCAAGACTCCATTCTTGGAATCTTTTCTTTTTTTTGAGACAGTGTCTCACTCTGTCATCCAGGCTGGAGTACAGTGGTGCAATCATGGCTCACTGCAGCCTTGACCTCCCGGGCTCAAGCAATCCTTTCACCTCAGCCTTCCCAGTAGCTAGGACCACAGGTGTGCTACCACAACTGACTAACTTAAAAAAAAAAAATGTAAAGACAGGATCTCACTATGTTGTCCAAGCTAATCTGGAACTCCTGAGCTCAAGCAATCCTCCTGCCTCGGCATCCCAAAGTGCTGGGATTACAGGCAGGAGTCACCGTGTGAGGTTCTGGCATCTCAAACTCAGAGAATGTCTGAGGACTCATTGAAGACCCAGCTTAACCCCCCAACACCAGCATATCCCTGCTCCCACACAGTGCCCGGGACTGTGCATCTCCACCAAACAGCTCCCAGTGAGAAGCCAAGCTGCAGTTGGAGGGATTGGGGTTAAACATGAGAACATCTAGGTCCACAGAATTTGAATTAAGTGATCAAGAGGGTAAAAGGCACACTAAAATTCTGGGGAGCCCCAGGATTCCAATACAATCTCCTTAGGCCAAGACAGCCATAATACCCAGTGAAGTGCTGCCGAGGAAAGTCCAAGGATCCTAATGGAGGAGGTGCCCAGTGTCAAAAGCAGCCTCCGCCTCCACCTCCACCTCTCCTCCCCGTGGCATCCGTGGACACCATGGACGCCGATCAACAGTGACCTGAGCTCCCTGCCCAAGCCCCTAACACCAGGAGCTGGGTGTGGGGCCCCTAGGAGGGTCCTGCTTTCCCACCTCCGAGATGAGCCAACAGCCCAGGCTAGAAGGCTGATTTGCATAGCTTTGGCAGCCCTTGGATGTGAGTTTGCCTGGGGAGCAATTCTCTGGGCGAGGGAGGTGGAAGCCCGAGAACTGTTCAAGCAGGATTTTTCACTTCTGCCTGGTAAACAATGCAGAGAACATTCGGCAATGGGGCCGAGCCTCTCCCATCTCTGGTTCTCTTCTCACCAGCTCTGCTTTCCAGTATAACCCAGTAAGACTTCTAGTGACACTACAGGACCACTTGGCACCTTGCTGGCACTTCCTGGGAGAGCAACCATTAAGCTGCTGGGACCTTGGAAGTGCTCCTGAGCAGCCAGCCACCAGAACAAATGGGGAAGCTTCCAGCGTGGTCATTTAAAGCAGCCCACAACAAGTTTTTTCCAGGATGCCCCCAGACATTATGCCTACCTTTTTTGGTACCTGAGATTCATCCAAGGAACTGGAAAGTGTGGCCTAATGGTCAGAGTTCTGCCCAGAAAACGCACAGTAAACTGGGTTCTAGGGTCACTTTGGAGGCTGTTTCATGCTCAACTTTGGCAAGTGGCTTAATCTCCATAGCCTTCAATTTCCTCTAAACATTATATTAAAACAAAAAGTTGCCATCTCCATTCCTGCCACCTCCTTCTTAGGAGTGAAGAAATATGCAGGAGGAGCCTGAAAGCAATCCTTGGAGCCACCAGAAGAATAGGACCCGGGAGGCCCTGTGAGGGACTGTGGGAAGAGCACTGGTTTAGGAGTTGGGAGGTCTGAGTCTTATTTCTCCACTAGCTGAGAGTTGTGGGTCAAGCCAGGGTGTGGATAGCAAATGCAAAGACGCCACGTGTGTGCAAGCCATGCCCAGGGCAGACATCACTAATGGATCTTGGCTTCCCCTTTTTCTTCCCTAAACTCAGGGCTCACCGACCACTAAAGATGACCAGAATTAGTGCTCCTGAAGACACTCACTTGCTACTCCAAGACTGGGTGATCTGTCAGGTTCTCTCTACCCCTGACAGTCTGTGGATTGGGGAGTCTTCATGGTTCAAAGCTCATACCTCTCTACCCAGAGAAGAGTCAACATGACCAACCTCAGGGCTTCCTTGTGACGTGGCCTGTAGGGCATCCTGATGACTTTCCTTCACATGCACAGTCATGAAATCAAACCCTGAAGCCTGCTCTCCAGGCCGGTCCCACAGATACCAGGAGGCTAGGGCCATGCCACAGGGGACAGAGGAGCTCTGATGCACCCGCCTTTGCTACAGAGGAGCCCTGCTGCACCCGCCTTTGCTACAGAGGAGCCCAGCATCCCCACAGCTTCCCACTGCAATTTTTCATGTCATTTTTTGAGAAAGGGAAGGTTCCACAGCAAGGTCTCCTTGTTCATTAGGAAATACAACCCACATTTCTTCTCGGTCTGAGATGGGGCCCTCTCGGCTTCCCATGCAACAGGAGATCCCTGCCTCAACCCCATCCCCTGTTGGCCACACACTGATGCTGCAGTCATGGAGCCAGGGGCAAAAGTGGCAGCATGGTCAGGGCTAAGCAGAAGGAGCATCCTGAGCTGATGGCACCAGGTTTCAGAAAAAAGTGTCCAGGCACTCAGGCCACTGCTGCAAGGAGCGGGGCCAGAAGATCCAAGTTCCCCATCAAAACCTTGACTCATAGTCCCCTGGCCTTGGAAAAATAGTAAAAGTCCAACTTCAAAGGAAGTTAAATAAGAGCTCTGTTCTAGTTGCACCCAAAAACACATCTCAGAGAAACGCCCCACCCAGATGCTATTTTTCTATCAGAGCTTTTTTGTGCTAGAGAGGAACCAGAGACTCCTTGTTCTGGACCCATCATTTACAGGTAAGGAAACTGAGTCCCAGAAAGGACAAGCCATATGCCAAAGGTCATGTGACCAGCAAATGGCAACGCAGGGAAAAAATCTCTGAGCTCTGACGCCCAGACTTGACTATGTTCACGACAGCCAATGGAGTTCTTTAAACATTGATTCCAGAGCAGCACCGCTCCAGCCTTACCCCAGCCTTGCCAGAGGAAGGGGCTCAGAGAGGTTTAAGGTTAGTAAGAGTCCAGGGGGCTGTTTCCTAGTCCTTTCCCCCAGGCTGAGGAAAGTGGGGGTGAGAAGGGGTAGAGAGCGAAAGAGCAGGGGGAGCTCCAGAGGTGCAAGATTCAGCTGGGCGCTGGCTCTCACATGGGCACAAAGATGTGCTCAGTGCAGCTCACAGGGGTGTGTGTGGAGTGAGAAAGCTTATACCTAGAGATGCTATCTCACATTTGTAAAACAACTCACACTTTTGAAAACTGCTACAGATAGACTCTCATTTCATTCATTCCTCACAATGCATCTTACGCATAAGGAAACTGAGGCTGGAAGAGGTTATGTAACTTGCCCAAGGTCATGTGCTCCAGAGCTGGAGAGAAAGAACTCAGAGCTCCAAGTTCTGGCTGCAAGGTCCATGTGCTCGCCACCAAAATGCATGGTTCATTTGCACCAAAATGCCTGGTTCAAATGTAGTTGTTCCTTCATTTTGCAGTACACTTCCAAGTCCATTTCTTATTTGATCCTCACCCTGCCTGTGAGGTCTGCAGGGCCAGAATTACAGAAATCCTGTGTTACCACTGAGTAAAGTGAGGCTCAGAGGAGTCAGGGCTTGTCAGAGAGTGGAGATACTGTGTCCTTTCCATGACACGGTGTGATGCTGTCAGGGTCACACTCTCCCCACCTCTCTGGAGCGGTGACCCCAGGGCTGGAGTGCAGGGGAAAGGTGCACTCAGAGGCCCTGAGAACAGAGCAAAAACCCTTGTGGAGGAGCCGGTGAGAGGCTAGAGCCACAGGACCCCAGGCCAGGGTCACAGAGAGCCCCTGAAAGTGAGAATCAAAGGGTATGGTGACCCCGAGATGTGGCAGGAGCAGGTCACCTGGTGCTGGGCCACTTCTGAGGGAAGGGTGGCAGGCAGAGGGGAAGCTATGTCCAAGGAAAGAACAAAATAGCAGAAAGGAACAAAACAAAAGCAAAGGACAGAGGACCTGTTTCTGGGGCAGGGAAATGGTCCTAAGGAAACATGGGTCTTGAACTCCCGCTGTGACCTTGGGAAAATCATCCCCCTTCTCTGACCCCAGTCTCCTCCCCTATAAAATAGGAAAATAGGGCAAGATCAGAGAATTTTCAAACATTTTGGCAGCAGAACACTGTTTTCAAATAATAAGGATTAATTAGTAGCTGACATTTATTCAGGATTTACTACGCACCAAGCTTTGTAGTAAACATTTTATACACATGACAGTATTTAATCCTCACAACTACCCTATGAGTGGGTGTTCTTATTATCCCCATTTTACAGATGAGGAAACTTGAGGCTCAGAATGGTTAATTACCTCGCCTTAGGTTACTGATTAATAAATCACTGAGTAGAGACTCAAACCCACATCTGTCTACCAGTAAAGGCTGTCCATACTACACCATATTATCTCCAAAAGAAACCTCATATGAAGTTGCTGCAGAAACTCAATGGGGAAAAAGGACTTTTAGGTCTTCTGGAACTATAACATCTAGTCTCAGTGAATCTGCCCCATCTCTTAGCATGGGTCCTGGGAGGAGGAGGTGCTTCCACCAGCTCCCTCCCCTTCTTCCTGCCATGTTCCTACTTCCTAAGAAGCAAAGACAAACTTGAGTTAGGATCAACACGAGGAGCCCACAGTGGGTTAATGTGACAGATGCATCTCCCCAGGTGGCAGAGTGGGCTTCTTGTGGGGTGACAGTCGCTGAAGCATGCTTCCAACTCGAGAGTCCTGGACATGTGTGGACACGACAGTGTGCTGACCACGAGTGAATTTATAGGCAAGCCTTCCTGGGAAACAGGCCATATTTCTAACTGAGGCTCCCTGGAGTGGCTGGTGGTCACAGCACCCACCATGTGGACACTTTGTCCTGCGGATACTAATAATAGCAAATAGAATTATCATCTGGCAGGCACTCTTCTAAGTGCTTTACTAATGTTGAGTCGTGTAATCCTCACAGCAGCACTATGAGGTAGGGACTATCATTACCCCTGTTTTATAAAGGAAGAAACTGAGCAGATAGCCTTTAAGTAACTACCCCAAAGTCAGAGCAGAGGAGCCCTTCTCAACACATTAGAGACACTTAGGGGCACAGCAATTCACACTGCTCAAAGAGCCTTACAAATACTAACTGATGTGTGAAAAAGATTAGAGTGTGTTCACAGACCCCAGCACCTCAGAGCTGGAAGTTGTTTTAGAGACCCTCAGATTCAGACCCTTCATCTTATGCACTAACTCCAGCCAAAAGAGGGATGGTAACTCAGGTGAGGTCGCAGGTTTGTGATAAAGATGAGTCCAGAATCCATCTGTTCTCACACCTCCTCTGCCAAACAAGAAAGTGCAAGGATTATTCCCCAGTCTTGCTGAGGGACACCCTGAAATGATCAGTCCAAGGTCACCAGAGGGAGGAAGGCATGAACCCAGCCCCAGAACTCACTCAGTGGTCCTTCCCATGAACTCAGATGTCCTCAGGACACCCAGGGGCTAAATGGAGCCAAGGTGTAGGAAGGGACGGAGACCCAGCCGGCTCTCCTGTGAGGCAGAAGTTACAACACCCAGCCCAGCACAGACTCCTCCAACCACCCCCAGCTCTCCAGGGGCCCATGGAGAAGGGGTGGGAAGGGAGCCAGTCAAGTACACACCTCCCTTTGATAACTTGGAGCCCTGGAGTCGACATTTGCCAGCAGGCTTAACCCCTTTTGTCCACACTTCCCTCCTCAAGAAAAACTTAATCATCCTCATTTGAATTTCAAATGACCTCTCCCCCTCCCCACCCCAACAGGCTTTGAGGCAGGGATATGGAAATTCACCCTGCAGTATGGAAATCATCGCCCTATGCAAATTGGGCGCCGAGACCCCATCGTCATAGCAACCACCCAGTTTCCTCTCCTTTCCGCACCTCTCTGGGCTCCTTGGCTTCGATTTTTCGTTCCTTTTTCCAGCCCAAGCAGCTGAAGGGAAGGCAAGCCCCCTACTGGGGCAGGTGGAGTGTCCCCAACTGAGGTGCCCAGTGGGGTCCAGATATGCCAGGCTACCTGCCCACACCTCTCGTACAAACCTGGACTGGGCACACCCAGGCAAGGCCAACTGCTGGTTTTTCTGGCTGGGCTAAGCCAAGGGTGGGCTAGGATGTGGTGGGGAAGACCGGGAGTCTGGGGGAGACCATGAGGCCCCCAGAGGTGGCAGGCAGGACAGGAGACACAAGAGGGGCTTTGGTGGTGCCAGTGGTAGGAGATGAAAGGCAGTGCATGGAAGCTGTATGTAAAATGCCATGCAAATGAACACCTATTATTTTTTGAGTCAACAACAGCACTGATGCTTTTGGGAGATGCCTGCAGCTGTTTCCCATGCTCCTGGCTTGGCACAAAGGCCTGCCCTCCCTGAGTCTCCCAGGGATCTGCTGTAACCCCAGAAGCGCCCACCAGCAAGCTCACCAGTCCAGGGAGAGCCCAGGTGGGCACTTTGAACTCTTGGTGTCTGAAGCCCATAGGAATGAAATCCAGCCACTTATGAGGACTCTGGTCACACATCCTGCCCTGTCCTGCCAGACCCCCAGGCTCCAATGTGGGAGAACCCCAGAAGCCCCTGCTGGGGTGACCTCATGCCGCTTTCCTTTTAAGTACTCTCAGCTTGACTCTGGCCCTCTTCCTCCAAACCAAAGCCTGTGAGGAGTGGGGATGAGAGGAAGGGCTCCTGCTTTTCCCCCTTCCACTTCTTCACCTCCTAGACAGTCCTAGGAGTGGGTCATCCTGCGCAAGCCCTGCCGGGGGGAGTGGTCTCCACAGACCCATAACAAACGCTGGCCGCAAACTCCAACTTGTTATCTCCTCTACCCCTCCTGTAGTTTCACAAACTTCCTCAAGGACCCAATTCTGCCTTGAAAGAACAACCTCGACCAGAAAAGAGACTGCCTCTAGGTGCACCCCCACTCTGGAGTCTGAAGTGTATGTCTGCTTGTCTATGCAGGTGCTTGGGGGCTGGGTTGGGACAGACTGTAGCTGCATGTCAGTTGCCTGGGTTCTGGCTGCTCCTCAAGACCCTAAGACTTGTCCTAATTTGGTTGCTCATTTCTTTCTAAATTCTTTTTCCACTTTTTCAGCACTTTTCCACACTCAGGTGTTCATTGCCCTAATCGTTTCTGGGGGAGGAAGGTGAACCCAAGGTACATAAAGGATTTACTCCCAGCTTAGGGCTGGCGGAGTCTGCAATTTTGGGTGCCCTAGTGAAGGGCTGAGGCTCAGAAAGCTGCAGTGGCCTGAGTCTCTGGATGCTGCTCAGTCTTCCAGTCTGCAGGGTAGGTGGGTATCATGCCACCCCGGTCAGCAAAGGACAGACTGGGACCTCCCTCTCCTGCTGGGTCCCCCATCATCATCCCCCAACATCTCCAGGGAGGGAGTGAGAGGAATGGTAAGGAGGTCCTAAGAAGATGCACCCAGGGTCAGGTGGAGCCATTGCTCACGGAGGCCACAGGAAAGAGACTTTCTAATACATAACGCAAACTCCACTAAGGTAGTGCACCACAAGGCATGAGCCACCGCGCCCAGACAGCTACCATTGTCTTATGTCCTCTGTCCCTGGTTCTCCACATTGACTCCCAGTCTTCCTACCACCATCTTTAGGTAGAAAGTCCCCGGAAAGACCAAAGCTGATCTGTGCACTATGGAGGTCCAGGACCAGCTATGGACAAACAGTGAGTATCAGAACTTAGAAATGTTGGCTGGGTGCGGTGGCTCACACCTGTAATCCTAG
The DNA here is from genome assembly GCF_009828535.3 of Hylobates moloch. Taxonomy (NCBI): domain Eukaryota; kingdom Metazoa; phylum Chordata; class Mammalia; order Primates; family Hylobatidae; genus Hylobates; species Hylobates moloch. The sequence continues at coordinate 93,057,947 of NW_026652286.1, read as the reverse complement.
CACTTCGGGAGGCTGAGGTGGGCAGATCACCTGAGGTCAGGGTTCAAGACCAGCCTGGCCAACATGGCAAAACTCTGTCTCCACTAAAAATACAAAAATTAGCCAGGCATGGTGGCATGTGCCTGTAGTCCCAGCTACATGGGAGGATGAGGCAGGAGAATCGCTTGAACCCGGGAGGTGGAGGTTGCAGTGAGCCAAGATTGTGCCACTGCACTCCAGCCTGGGTGACAGAGTGAGACTCCATCTCAAAAAAAAAAAAAAAAAAAATTCGAAATGTTAATAGCACATCCAAGCACTCCATCAGTGGGCCCTCCAGCTGAATTGGGTGTGAGCCATTTGGGTGCTGTTGAGTACGCATGGTAAGTGCAAGCTGCATGCTGTCAGTCTGGGTACATGTCTGTGACAGGCTGGAAATATAAACACTGGTCCTCCTCCCAGACTGTTTGAGAAGCAGTGCTCTAAGGAATGACCACTCATAAACTCAGGGAACTCTGCGTGGTAAAAGATGGCTCATGGATGCCTCCCGCACCAGGCTCTCCCTCCTTTTTCCCCTCTTACGTTGAACAGAAAAGGAGTCCAAGTTCTACTGGGGGCTGCAAAGGTGGCAACTGGGGTCGAGGGGTGACCATTTCCTTAAGGAGATCTCCAAGAGGAAGAGGGAATGGTGTCGGGCAGGACTAGCCAACTCCTCATGGCTCATCTGAACCATACAATCCTGCTCCCTCTGCTTACCCTAGTCCTGGGTGTTGGTGTGGGAATCTATGGATGAGAAAGTATGTGTAGTTGTAAGTCATGGAACAGATGTGAGCTGCTGCTGTGGCTGTTTTATTTGATAAGGTTCTCTGAGTGCTGGAGGCAGAGAAGCAACTCCTGGCACCACAGGCTGTTCTGCGATCTCTGGCACATGGAGCCACAGTCTGAAGGCTGAGTGGTGAATCAGTACCTACTAATTTCCCTGTGACAGAAAGCAGAAACAAGGTGGGGTGGGAGCCACTCTGAGAAGGGCAGAACAAGTCTGGGTGCGGAGGCTCATGTCTGTAATCCCAGCACTTTGGGAGGCCGATGCAGGCGGATCACTTGAGGTCAGGAGTTTAAGACCAGCCTGGCCAACACGGTGAAACCCTGTCTCTACTAAAAATACAAAAATTAGCTGGGCGTGGTGGTGGGTGCCTGTAATTCCAGCTACTGAGAAGGTTGAGGCAGGAGAACCGCTTAAACCCGGGAGGCGGAAGTTGCAGTGAGCTAAGATCGTGCCATTTCACTCTAGCCTGGGCAACAAAGCAAGACTCCATCTCAAAAAAAAAAAAAAAAGAAGGGCAGAACAAGAGGTAATGGGCTTATGCAGCAGCATGAGGGTGTTAGGTGAGAGATAAGAAAGGACTTCCAGGCACTGAGGATGGCATCCTGTAGGAATAGGCAGCCAAGGCCAGGCACAGTGGCTCACGCCTGTAATCCCAGCACTCTGAGGAGGGTGGATCATGAGGTCAAGAGTTCAAGACCAGCCTGGCCAACATAATGAAACCCTGTCTCTACTAAAAATACAAAAAATTAGCTGGGCGTGGTGGCGTGTGCCTGTAGTCCCAGCTACTCGGGAGGCTGAGGCAGGAGAATTGCTTGAACCGGGAGGCAGAGGTTGCAGTGAGCTGAGATCATGCCACTGTACTCCAGCCTGGGCGACAGGGCAAGACTCTGTCAAAAAAAAAAAAAAAAAAAAAAGGCAGCTAAGAGAAAACGTAGGGTTGGTTTTTCTTAGAGATATAAAATAGACAAAAAATAAGTCTCTAAGAAAGCAGCTTCTCCCATTTTCCAGGGATGGGTTTGAAACGTCTCCAAAAGAAGAGAGAGACATGGACAAGATGTCCCCTCAGGAATTCATAGCAGGAATATCAGGACCCCCTCAATGTCTGCGGGCGGGGGGGCTACAGTTTCATTCCTCTCTTCCAGAGAGGTGAGGGATGGAGCCAGTACAGACTGAGGTGCAGATCCCAGAGGCTACCTAGCCCACCGCTTCATTTTATTCCTGCACTACCCTTCTCCTTCTAATATGATGAGGAAATTCAAGTCCTGGGCACAAGTGTATGCAGGACTTAATGATGGACTGTGAAAATTGTACACCATCATACAAATACAGTTCAGACTTGCTCTGTCATTTAATCATAAAAAGGGAGGGTGTGTGTGCGTGCATGTGTGCGTGCATGCATGTGTGTGTGCGTGCATGTATGCGTGCGCACACATGCTCACACATGTGCCTCATCTAGAGATGGTTGTCAGCCAGGCATGGTGGCTCACACATGTAATCTCAGAACTTTGGGAGGCCATGGTGGGAGGATTGCTTCAGACCAGGAGTTCAAGACCAGCTTGGGCAACATAGCAAGATCCTGGCTCTACAAAGAGATAATTTAAAGAAATTAGCCAGGCATAATGGTGCACACCTGTAGTCCCAGTTACTCCAGAGGCTGAGACAGGAGGATCACTTGAGCATAAGAGTTCAAGGTTGTGGGGAGCTATGATCACCCTACCACACTCTAGTGTAGGTGACAGAGTGAGACTCTGTGTTTTTTTGTTTTGTTTTGTTTTGTTTTGAGACAGAGTTTTGCTCTGTCACCCAGGCTGGAGTGCAGTGGTGCGATCTCGGCTCACTGCAACCTCTGCCTCCTGGGTTCAAGCAATTCTCCTGCCTCAGCCCCCTGAGTAGCTGGGATTACAGGTGTCCACCACCACGCCCAGCCAATTTTTTGTATTTTTAGTAGAGATGGGGTTTCACCATCTTGGCCAGGCTGATCTTTAAATCCTGACCTCGTGATCCACCTGCCTCGGCCTCCCAAAGTGCTGGGATTACAGATGTGAGCCACTGCGCCTGGCCGAGACCCTGTCTTGAAAGAATAAAATAAATAAAAATGGTTGTTAAGTACTTCCTAGATTTCTCCTGTCCTCTCTGCCATTTTAAGAATAGTTTTATTAATATTCGGCCTGAAAAATCACACTCACCCCTAAAAGTCTTCTGCCTATTCCTTCCTGGAACCTCCCCTCTCAGTTGCCATTTTCAGCTTGTTTTCTTGGGGAGGCAGCAGGGTCTCATTCTTTCTTTGGGACCTTATGAGAATCACTAACCTCCTGCGCCTCAGTTGTGCCTCTCTCTAAAAATCATGTCCGTGCCTTCTGAAAGCCATGCTGAAAATCCCCAGGGTTAGGTGGGGAGACTTTCTGCTAAAGGTCCCCAAACAGCTGACTCGCCTCTGAGGTCCTTCTGCAGGGTAGGGCTGATTATTAGTTATTCCTCCTCACAGACAGGACAGTGGAGGCCAGGGAGGAAGGGCAACAGGAAGGGCTGACAAAGCCCAGTCCTCTCCCTCATCTCTAGCTTCCCCGCTTTTCCCCTGGTCTTCCCACCTGGAGTCCTTCCTTCACAGATCTCTAAGCAGAGCAAAGGTGCCAAGGCACTTGCTCTACAGTCATCTGGGCTTGAAGCCCCACCCCCTGCCCCTGGCCCTACCCCTGCCAAATGACAACTGAGCCTAAGGGATATGGGGTGGGGAGTGGGGGAGGAAACTGTGGCTCCTTGGACTAGATTAGTGAGGGACTTGGCTCCCCTCCGGCCCCGCTGTGTCATCCTCCATAATTTTGTTACCATTGTCTTTTTTTTTTTTGAGACCAACTCTCACTCTGTCGCCCAGGTTGGAGTGCAGCGGCGCCATCTCGGCTCACCGCAACCTCCGCCTCCTGGGTTCAAGCGATTCTCCTGCCTCAGCCCCCTGAGTAGCTGGGATTACAGGTGCCCAACACCACGCCCTGCTAGTTTGTGTATTTTTAGTAGAGATGGGGTTTCACCATGTTGTCCAGGTTGGTCTTGAACTCCTGACCTCAAGTGATTCACCTGCCTTGGCCTCCCAAAGTGCTGGGATTACGGGCATGAGCCACCGCGCCCAGACAGCTACCATTGTCTTATGTCCTCTGTCCCTGGTTCTCTACTTTAATTCCCAGTCTTCCTACCACCAACTTTAGGTAGAAAGTCACTAAAAAGACTCAGGCTTAGTTCTGTCATTCTCTAGGTATGGGAGCTTGGGAAAAGTAGCTAAGGTTCTTTCTCATCACCAGCCTCCATTTCTCCATCTGTGAAGTGGGCTAATAATACCTACTCTCGGCCGGGCGCGGTGGCTCACGCCTGTAATCCCAGCACTTTGGGAGGCCAAGGCGGGCGGATCACGAGGTCAGGAGATCGAGACCATCCTGGCTAACACAGTGAAACCCTGTCTCTACTAAAAATACAAAAAATTAGCCGGGCGAGGTGGCGGGCGCCTGTAGTCCCAGCTACTGGGGAGGCTGAGGCAGGAGAATGGCGTGAACCCCAGGGGGGCAGAGCCTGCAGTGAGCCGAGATCGTGCCACTGCACTCCAGCCTGGGCGACAGCAAGACTCTGTCTCAAAAAAAAAAAGTAATAATAATAATACCTACTCTCATAGAGTTGTTGTAAAGGCCCAATGCATGAAGTATTTGAGAACACCCTTACAGATATATGTTGTCACTGTTATCCAGGCAGCCATGAATTCCTGCACTAGAAGGACAACTCCCTGAGGACAGGATGCTCTTCACCTGAGCCCAGGATCTGCCACCAAGTCATCCTCCAAAGATGTTGGTTATACAACTACAAGCTAAGTCAAAGAGGATCGGAGCCCAAACAGAAGACAGCTGTAGGGGTCAGAGGAGAAAAGACTGAAAGAGAAGCTGGAAAGAAAGGAATGGGGAGAAAACCAGGAAAAAGGATAGAGAGAGAGATCTCAGAGCTGAGGAAACCTGCACAAAAATGTAAGATCTGGAAACAGGTGGAAAGAATTGTGAAAAGCAGAACTGGGCACACATCCTTTAAAATTCAGCCCTTAGAGATTACCTAGTCCAAACCCCACCTCTATGGGGAGGAAAATAAAGGTCCATGTGGGGAAACGCTTGCCAAGATAATATGCAGGGAGTTAATGGCAGACCCAGGGTAAGAATCTGATAGAGTTTGATTTCTGGCTATAAGCTGTGTGATATTGGGCAAGTTAGTTTCTCACTCTGAGCTGCGGTTTCCTCGTCAACGAAGAAAGGGTTAATCGTGTCTCTATCTCATAGCCTTGTTGTAAGAATTAAATGAGATGCTGTAAATAAAGTTGCCTACATGTGCCTGCTGTGGGAGGAGGCTCTGTGAATGTTACGATCTCTCCCTCCTTCCTCCTGACCCTCTGTTCTTTCCTCCCTTGTGACTGAGGCAATGATGTGACCAGCATGGTCAAAAGTCACAGGGTTAGCCACATCTGCACTTGGGGGTTGTCAGTTACAGACATGGGGGCTTTTGAAATATGGGTAAGGCTATATTCTCATCAACCACCTAATTGAGAACGGAAAAAAATTGTTTTCAGCCTCAAGAGTGGAGAGAAGTCCCAGCGCGGTGGCTCACGCCTATAGTGCCAGCTACCTGGGAGGCGGAGGCAGGAGAATCCCTTGAGCCAGGAGTTCGAGGCTGCAGTGGCCATGACCGTACCACTGCACTCCAGCCTGGGCGACAGAGGGAGAACATGTCTCAAAAAAAAGAAGTGGAGGGAAAGTAACAACAGATAAGGAAGCAATAGGTAGGAAGGACAGAAAAGCTGATAGTTCAGAAATCTAGAAAGAGGAAAGAGTACCGAACAGGGGCTCTGAGCTTTGGCTGGTCCCTTGTGCTGCTGCAAAGGCATTCTGAGCTCGTGGGCAGCTGATTCTTCATCTATGCCTCAGCTTCCTCACAGGCCAAAGAAAGGAAAATATGTGCCCCCGGCCAGGTCTCCACCAGCCGGGAGGTCTGCGTCCGGCCCTCAGAATGCTCCCCTGGGCATTCCTGACCAGTGCAGATGGGGAAATTTACCTCCCTTTCCCAGTTCCTACCCCCAGTACCCCTTGGGGATTTCACGCAGCACAGGGGGTGCTTTCAGGGAGCTGGGGCTTTCTAAGTCACCTTTGTTTATAGTTCCTTTAAAACCCAGAGACAAACCACCCCTTAATTCATGCACTGCTGAGAAGGTGAATCTGCCTTTTAAAATCCAAAGGAAGCCATTAAACCAAGTTGGTAACCATTGTGACTCATAATAAGCTTTCTTCTGTAAAAAAAAAAAAAAATGAGTCAGAACGACTTTCCAGGAAGTTTGGTTACTTTAATTAGCCACCTCTTTCTTCTTGCCCTGAAACACATGCAGTAATTTGAAGATCACCTAAGTATTGATGCTACCAGCCAGGGAGCCCTGAAATGAAAGACCTACTCGTGGTGGTAAAGTTCCAGACATCACGGGCTCCTTGGAGCTGAAAAGGGACCTGTGCAGAATCCTTTCCTAAATGGGGAAGGGAGCAGAACCAACCTTCCGGGCTGACGCACTGGCCTGAGTAAGGTGAGGAATGAGCCAGAAGTACTCAGCAGCGATGCCCAGCTGTATATTCCAGAATCTTAATGACGATCACAGCTGCCACGTGCCAAGCACTGTGCTAAGGGCTTGAGACATCATCTCAAGTAACTCTCAACCCACTCTCTAAGTTGGGCATTAATTTTCCCCCTTTACAAAAGGGACAAAGATAAATTTTCAGGTCATGCAGCCAGTAAGCAGTGGAGCCGCAAATTTTATCCCAGGTCTGTTTGATTCTAGATCCATACTCTTCAAAGCTCATCCGTTCCTACCTCCTAGGGAGACAAAGTGGCTGGTCTAAGGTCATATATTGAATTGGTGGTATCCCTGGATAATAGACAGATTCTGAAGGTCTTAGCCAATGTCTGGATTCTTTCTCTCTTAACCTACTTTATATATAGCTCCCAGATAGGAAGCCAGAATTTGCTAATATTGACCATAACACACTAACCTTCCTAACCCCCACCAGAATCTGAACTCCCTCCCTTTCCTGGCTCCTCTTTCAGGGTTCTATGTGGCTCATTCTCACTCCTAACAGTTACCCTGACTTGGTCTCAGTAACAGAACACCAGTGCAAGCTGGTTAGGCGTGGTCTTCTTCCTATGTGGACACTCTCTTAGCTGTGTCCCCACACACCTGGGCAATGGGCCCCAGGTAAACAGAGTTGGCTCCGGCCAGCCTGCTTCCAGGAAAGGGCAATCCAGCTTCTCTGGATCATGGCTCCTGGGATGATTTTTCTCTAGGGAAGGGTGTCAGTGTGGGGATTATATCTATCACTCTGTAGCTGAACTGAGTTTAAAGTCTTGCTCAGGTTTTTGAGATAAAAGAGAATCTTCTTCTCAACTGGGAAGAACAGGTGCCCCTCTCCACAGACGCTTAGTAAAAGATACTCTGCTAAATCTATTGAAACATGAGTGTGACCGGCCCACATTCTCCTTAGTCTAGCTGCCTGTGTACATAAGCAAAGCAAAATAGAAAGATTGTAGTTTGATGTGTATTGCTACCTGTGCAAGGAAACACTGTTTCAGTATTAAACTGGGGAGCAGAAAAGTTTATGGCAAATGCATACTGTGGATGCCCTCCCCACCAAGACCCCCAATTATCTTGTCCCTGACAAAAATCTCATAGCTTCAAGAATGGAACTAGACTGCTCTAGAAGATTTGAAAAAGATTTTAGCTCTGGGGGACATTGATTCTCTTCCACTTCTAATTTCTATGTCTCTAATGATCCAGATGAAAGACTAATTGAGGTCTGGTTGGAATGCTATTAAAGTTATTTGGTGGTGTTACAATATATACTCATCTTTAAGTTCTTTTTAATTATATGGAGCTTTCAAAGCAAGGCTTGAACTATGGAGGTAAAAATAGAGAGCTATGAAACTTTCTTTTTTAATTCTTCTTTGTTCCTCTCACCTTTTTTTGAGACGGTCCAGCCTCAAACTCCTAGGCTCAAGGAATCCTCCCACCTTGGCCTGCTGACTAGCTGCGACTACTGACACCCCCTTTCTCTTCTTTACAAAGCAAATTCATCTCCAGGCACCAAGCCTTCCTCTCTGAGCCTATTTGCCACCCACATGCACATTATTTGGAAGAGAAACATTTGTACACAGGCCTCTTTGGTTAGTGCCTTGAGTAGGACTATCAAGGTATCTGGGGCTAAAAGGCCCTGGTCCCCATCTAAGAAAGACAGGTTCTGCCTCTGCCAGTCACAGCAGCTGGGAACACAGCTGCTCCTGAACTTTTTTGGTTTTGTTCTGTTTTTAAGTATCTGGTCTCTTCCTAGCCTAATTCCAGAGGTTTCGTTCCACTGTGGACCAATATCTACTGTTCAAAGGCTCCAGAATCATATCCCATGTCCTCAGGGAATTCTCTTAGTTCCTAAGACCTAGCTTTGGGGTCTGGTTGGCTGAAAGACCAAGCAAGAAGAGATACCAGTTGTTCAAGAATTCCCAACAACTCTCTTCCCCCCACCCTCCTCATTCCTGCTCCATCCCGTAGAAGAGAAGACCCTTACCTGGCTCCACCTGGCTGAGAGTGCTGCGAGCATCCGTGGAATCGGCTACATCCCCACTCATCTTGATATCTGCAGGGAAAACACAACTGATTTTAATAACAGGTCACAATTTTTCTTGCTATGACATATGTGGCTTTAACTAAATAGCAAAGATGAATGTGTAATTACAACAACCATCAGACTTTCAAATTCCTGATTCCTGAACATACAACCATTAGAATATTCATAAGCTTGAGGGCATGGATCCCCTCCTCCCATGCTTGCCTCCTCTCCTTGCCTTTCTCTTCCCCTTTCCCCGGTGCCACTGCAGGGTCTCTCACCTTTTGCATCATTCATGGCCACTTGCTTCTATCACCAGGACTCAGTTGGTAAAAATTTAACAAGGGGGTGGAGGGGACACTTCCCATTTCCAACACTCGTTTCCTTTGGGATCTGAGGAATTTATTTTATTTTTAAATAGTGAAAGAATTATCCCTCCCCGCCTGCCTCCCCAGCTCTGTTTCCCTTAATAACCCCATCCTGGAAGGTAAGAGTGCCCTTAAACCAAGGCTCGCCCTTCTCACCTTTCTTCCCAGGTCCTGCCTGGGTTCTCTGTCTGGTCTCAGAGGTCAGCCCACTGTCTGGGGATCAAGTCCTAGCTCCTGTGTTGTCCTTGGAGATCCTGTCCTTTGGGGAGCTTTACCTTCTCTCCTACTCCTTCAATTGGCTCAGTGAGAAAGGGATGGCAGCGGGTCAGTGCCCCACAGAAAGAGAATACCTACACCAGGCCCCTGGCTCAGCCCCCGAGTCCTGCTGGTCCGGCCTCTCTGCTCTGCTTCATTTCAATAAATTAAACATTTACCCTTAACAGACAGCTGCCACCACCTATGTGGGAGGCCCCTAAGTCTCCTCTTGGGGTCAGCAGGGGGAAGAAAAGAGGCAAATTTGAACCAACTCACTCTCTCTCTGCTCCTCTCCTTATTAAACCACCCAAAGACTGAAGCCTTAAAGACAGAAGAATATTTTATTCAAATCATGTTGACCCCCACACCCCCCTTCTCTGGGGCAGCACTTTAACTCTTTCGAACCAGATAAAGTCTTGGTGAGCCAATTTGCATACTCGGCTCCCCAGCCAATCCCAGTCAAGCAGGCAGTCTTAATTTGCATCAGGTAATCAGGCAGTTGGCAGTCTGGATGCCCAGGTCTGGAGATGATCAGGATGAGGAAAAAGGGTAGACCTGTGCCCCAGAGAAAGAGGGGAGAAAACCTACTTTTTCTTTTTTGTGTGTGTGAGGACTAACGTTTGCGGCTCCGGCCGTACACCTCTGGAGTGTAGCAGCTTTGATGCCAAACAAGACATAGATGGGGGATCCAGAGATTTAGAGCCTAGAATACCCCAGAAGCAGGGGAGAAAGTAAGGAGTCACTGTGGTTTAAGGAATTTTCAAGACCAGCCAAATTGAGGGAAGACTCCAAGGTAAACACTTAGAGCTCTATGGAACCCTCCCCAGACAATCTACACTGCACTTTGTGGTCGGTCACAGAGCTCTAAGGAAGACCTGCAACCTTACCCCACCCCCTCCCCCACCTCCTAGTGCACAGCCTTTAGGGAGGCATTTCTTGAGCCTAACCTCGATCCGTCCTGCTGCAGTCTCAAACTCTCTGTATAGTTTGCCACGCATGAATATGAAGAATAACTACTATGGACCACACAGACACATTTGCAAGGGGCCTCTGCTGCCACTGGCCTTCTGTTCCAATGGAGAAACGGTCTCCCCTGTCCCATCCATTAAGTACTATCCCCCCTGGAGCTGGGCATTGCCTAACGCAGATCTGCTCAGTTCATACTTCACCGTGGGGATTCTTCGACAGTGCTGAGAAGAGGCCCTGAGTCAGAGACTGCTGGAAAGGTGCACTGGAAGTTCTCCCCCACTGGTGGTTTCAATTTGCTTCATCAGCACCAGGATTCAGAGCATGGGATTTGGCATCAGACAAACCTGGATTAATCTCAATGCCATCACTAACTAGCTGGGGGACCCTAGCCACATATTCGGATGTGAATTTTCTCACCTAAAAATGAGAATAATGATACACACTTCCCAGGGTTTTTGTGAGGATTAAATGAAATACTGAATGAAAACTGCCAGGAAAGGAGTTCCAGGCACAAAGTAAGCACCTAATAAATGAACTAATTAAACAGACACTTAGGCTTAGGTGCTAGTCCCCTTCCCTTCCTGCCTTCTTCTCATGCCCCTCTATTAACCCCTTGCCCCATTACAAGGAATAGCTTTGGTTTTCTGTCTTAGCACTATTGTAATTTGTCCTTTATCTGGGAAACCATTAGGATTCTCCAAATTCTGACTTCATAGAAAAAGTGTTCATGAGGACAGGAAAAAGTTAAGAGGCAGTGATGCTGGGATGATGACCAGAGTCTCTGAATCAACTGATTTCAAACTCCTGACATTTAAGAAGGTAATTCTTTAGCTAAACTGTAATCGCAAGCCTAGAACCCAAATTCTCCTCCAACACCCATTCTCCACATCCCCTTCATCAAATACACACAGAAGCTCTCATTCGCCCTTTAAGTTAGCCTAACATTTAGTCTTAATCATGTCTAAAAATAACTTTTAAAGGCATCAACCCCCACCCCTCCTCATCTGCCATGATGTCTACTCATTTGATGTATCCATTACGGGAGCAACAAGGTGGCACTTCAGGATTGGAGGGGCAGGGTGAGATGACCTATCAAGCCTCTTCTTGAGTCCCATAGGATGCTAAGACACTGAGAACCTGTTCCTGTTGGGTAGGAGGCTGAGGCTGATGGGTGGGACGAGCTTTTGGGTCTCAGCCTAAAAATGGGCCAACACCGAAACTCCCTGAGACGCTGTAACCCTTCACCTGTCAGACAGCACTTGCCATGGGTGAGAGAGAGAGGTGTGGGGTGGGGCCAGGCTCCTCTGTATTATCTCAGCCAAAGACTGAGTAGACTCCTTGCCATCACTCCCTTCCCTGGGGAGGCTCAGCTGCTCTGTGTAAGAGCCCAGACACTAGCTGCAGACCCTCGGCTGCCCCACTCAGCACCATCACACCCTGAAGTTAGTGTTGGCTTGACCAGGAGCGGCCCCTCCTTAGACATCTGTGAACCCCAGGGAGGAAAGCTCGAGAGGCAGCACCCCCCCCCAGGCTGCAGGCTGAGGGTCCTGGACCTCCTGGGGCCAGGCTACTCTGGGAAAGCAGAAGCCACAGCCCCCCCTCCTAGTGTCCATCTTCATGTCCTTGGAAGGACGGGAGCTCCATCTGGCTCTTCTCTCACATACCTGCTGATGGAGCCGCTTCTACTGGGAGACTTCAAAGGACCCACCAGCCCCACTTCTGAGCCAGCCAAGGCTCCAACTCTCCACCAGAGGAGACTTCTCTCATTTTTTCTTAGTCCCATCATCGGGCCTTCCAATCCAAATGCTATTCCTGAGCTCCAACTGGCACCCGTCTGTGAGACTCAGCCCCTCTTTCCCAACCTTGGTGGGGAAAAGCTCACAGTGAGGAGAAGGGCAGAGAAAGAGACACCTGGGGCAAACCAGGCGTGCCCCCGCCAGCTGGCTTCCCACTGTTTTCCTTTGTTTCTTATCTGCCTCCCTAGCTGGCTGCCTGGGGTCTACTTCTCTGCCTGTTTTTAGTCAGGGAGCAGGGAGCCCCTTCTTGCTGCAGAGCCCCTGTGTCTAGTGACCTTCTGCCTGCTCAGGTCTTTGTGCTTCCAGGTGAGAGATGCTCTATAAAGTACAAGGTGCGAAGGCTCCAGGCAGACCTGAATCATGGCTCGTAACCAGGTTATCAGAGCAAGACAATGGGGCTAACTCTGGCTGGCCCCAGTGCAAGTGGAGCCCTTGGAGTGGGGGACCCGGGAGCAAGCCTATGCTCTAGTTTGTGTGCGCCTGTTCCTCCTCCTTCCCCCATCCAAACTCCTCCAGGAAGTCAATTAAGGAGGAGACCCCAAGGACCCAGCCCTGGGAATTCACAGGAGAAGTACTATTTATCAAGATCAGTAAGATACAGGAAAGATCAGTAGGATACAGGAAGATCAGTAGGATACAGGATTACCTTGGCGGGGAAAATGGGACTCAAAAGAGACCACATTACCCAAAGAGGATCCTGGACTAAGGGACCCTAGAGAGGGACCCATAATGAGATATTCCATAGAGGGAAGAGCGATCCTCCTTCACAGACCCCACAGCAGGGTGCACACTGGAAGACCCTACAAAGAAGATCTTGAACAGTAAAGGCCACCAGGAGGACCCAGCAAAGAGAGCCCTCTAATAGAGACCCAGTCAGAGAGAAGGGACAGAAAGTCCCAAACTCAGAGACCTCTGGAGGTGCCACTGAAGGGGAACCCTCAGACACTACAGAGGGGCCAAGACCCAGAAACTGCACAGGGAGGCCAGGTAGCCCTGAGGGGGGAATGGGCTGGGGAGGGAGCAGGGAAATGGAGAGAGATGAATTGGGGAATCTACCCCCAGGTACATGGAGACCCCGCCCTGAGAAGTCACCCCACCTGGGGTTTAGCTCAGTCTTCCCCCATGTGTCGGGAATCCCTGCTCCCAGGGACAGGGTGGAGAAGGTGTCTGAGCTTCTGAGAAGCACCAGCCAGGAGCTCACTCCTGGGGAAGGCATGGAGGGCTTGGCCCTCTCTCAACCTCATCCTCTGGTGCTCTCTGCTCTCTCCTCTCTGCCGTATCCTCTGAGGCCCCAGGCTGCCTCCCTGCTGGGTCCCAACTGTCCCACCCCCTCCCACTTCTGCAGAATGGGAGCCTCCAGTAGACAAGGAGGTGGGAAACACCCAGGAAGTCTGTGATCTTGGTGCTAAAAAACTTCCCATCCACTGCTAAGCCCACCTTTCTGAAGATCCTTGCTCTCATTCAAACCCTGGCCTTCTCTGCGGGCAGTGAAGGGGAGAGCACCTACCCGGGGATCTGCCCCAGGTATGCCCAGTCTAGAAACAGACTTTCCTCAGACTCTGGATGACACCCAGTTGGATGGTTTCTTCCGCCTCACCTAGCCCTTCTGGTACGTCCTGGGGATCCACTCAGCGCCAACATCTCACTGCCAGCCTGCCTCTCACTCAGCCCTGCCAGGAAACAGCATCTGGGGAACTGGGCACTCCCGGTCCCCTCCCCCCAGGCACTCACTGACGCTTGTTTCCAGGCTGGGTAGGCCTCGGGCCTGCCCTGCTTCTTGGGGTGGGTCTCCTCCCTACTCTCCCGGAAAGGAGACCAGGTAACAACATTCCCATCAACAGCCCCGAAATCCTAAAGAAAGATCACTGGGTCCTGCCCACTTTCAGAGTAAGTTGCTAGGTTAGAAATGGCCAGGTCAGGTACTGCTTTCTTCACCTGTTCTTTGCTCAGGCCCTGTGACCTCCAGAAGGCCCACCCTAACACGAAGCCCCAAGCCAAGCCCAACCCGGCTGCCTGGCAGCTCCTGCCTTAGCCCAGCTGTGGAAGGAGGAACAGCAAGGTGAATGGAGGGGCTGGGTTCCCTCCATGCCCACCTCTCATTCATTCATGCAGGGAAGCCTGACTCCCGGCAAAGCATTTGCATCTCCTAGGTTTCCACCCCTAAGGGAAGGAAGGCATGGGACATGGAACCCAGAGGATGTGTCTGTCACCATCCCCTCTCAAACACATGGGGGCATGGCCCCTGCCCCAGGGGCACCTCTGTAATTGCCCCACCTCACCCACTTCTCCTAAGCCCCCCAACCACCTAAATGTCCGCTTTGCCTCCATTTCACACATATGCCGGGACACCAGCACACAGCACGTGGACATACACATTTCCCTCACTTATGCACTCCCAGGTCCACACCCCTGGCTGAGTGAGTGATCCACCCATCCCTGCAACCTCCTGAGACTGTGACAGTTCAGCACACCCACGTCCCATACAACTGCCACTCCCCAGACCGGGGGCTTCGAAGCCCTCCCGCCCTCCACCAGCCCCCACCCTCATTCTTTTCCAGGGTTTCTTATCTCAGATCCCCTCCCTTTAGTCCCCAAATACTGACCGGCGCCCGCCGCAGGACAACCCGCTATCCACATCGCCCTCTCCTGGCCGCTGGGAAACAAGCCCCCCTCCCCAACCAGAACGTTGTCCCTCTCCTTCACCCCTGCCCACACGCAGTGACACCTGTCAGAGCTCATTCCCTCCGCCCCTCACCTGTGTGCATGGACTCCAGATTCACCATCCTGCCCCAGGCGGGGCCAAAGCCAGCGCCCCCCCAGGCCCCTCGCGTCTGCCCCAGCCGGGCCCCCTGCGAAGCCAGGGTCTCCTTCCTCCAGCCCCCGGCCGCCGCCGCCGCGGGAGCCGCTGCCGGAGCCGTCGCCGCCACTGTCGCGCGCTCCGCTGCTCCGGCCCGGGCAACACTCGGCGCCGCCGGGATTGCCACACTCCCCAGGTGAGCACGCGGCGCGGGGCGGGGGCCGCCGGCCACGCCCCCTGGCAGGAGCCCCGCGCCTGGCCCCGGGCCCATGCAAAGCAGCGATTTGCATACATGGAGCTGGGGACCTGGGGAGGGGGCCGGGGGTGCTGCCGGGGCGGGTCTCGATCCCGCGGAACACCTGCCTGCTCCAACCCGGCCTGGCAGCACCTCCTCACCGCGCCCGGAGTGGCGCCAACTCCTGGTCCTGCTTGCCCTTTTTAGGAAGCCCTGGCGGGTTCTCCAGCCTGAGCCCGAGCTTCCTTCTGGGTAGATCCCGAAGTGTAAGCGTTGCAAGGAGTTGGAGTGTTTGGAGAAGTCGCGGGGGTCTGCTGGAAAGAATTCAGTTTTGGAATCTCACCTCTCAACCGCTTATCAGCAGTGTGGCTGGGACAAGGTTCTTCACCTCCCTGAGCTCATTTAACTCATCTGTAAAACAGGGCAGGTGCTAATCGGGTTCTCTATGGGGCTGAACAGGTGACCAAGCTCACCTAGCCCCCATGGCATCCTCATTGTGGGATTTAGATGGGATGCAGCTTATTATTAGGAGAGTTTCCAGGTGCACACAACTGCTTCCTGTTTGCCCCTCCCAGTCTCCTGCCCCAGGTCCCAGGTTGCTGTGAGTCTCTATGAGAGGATGGATGTGGAAGTTACCAGTGCCCAGGCTTTTGGTGACAGCCACCTTCCAGAGCTAGGAAGTGGCTTGCTCAAAGGTGCACGCTTCCCTAGTGACAGAGCCTGGCTGGAATCAGGTCTCTGGACTCCCACTCCAGTGCTCTTTGCAGCACCCATCATAGGCTCACCCCTTTCTCTTCCTCTCTTAAGTCCCAGTAAGTGGTTCTGTCACCACGGGATGGCCTGCATGGAAGCCCAGAAAGCTGTGTGCAGCCAGGAGGGCAGGGCCTCGCTTTCCCTCCCAGACAGGACTCCTCATGAACATGTCTTCACCTTAGTCCCATGGGCTACTTCCTGAGCACAGAACAGGCTTTGGGCTTTCCTGCCTCTACACCTTGTTTACAGTGTCCTTTCCCCCTGGCATGCCCATCCCACCGTGCACTCCAGTCATGCCCACGATAACACCCAGCATTTCGTGTGCCTTCACTGTGTACCAAGCACTGGGGTGACCAACACTTGAAAGGCATCTTTCGTGCCTTTAGTTCTTGTTTAGTCCTCAAAACCTGTACATTGTACTATGATTATTGCCATTTTATAGATGGGGAAAATGAGGCTTAGAGAGTTTAAGTTCCGTGTTCTTTTTTTTTTTTTTTAGACGGAGTCTTGCTCTGTTGCCAGGCTGGAGTGCGGTGGCGTGATCTCAGCTCACTGCGACCTCCGCCTCCTGGGTTCAAGCGATTCTCCTCAGCCTCCCGAGTGGCTGAGACTACAAGCGCGTGCCACTACACCCAGCTAATTTTTGTGTTTTTAGGAGAGACGGGGTTTCACCATGTTGGCCAGGATGGTCTCAATCTCCTGACCTTGTGATCCGCCCGCCTCAGCCTCCCAAAGTGCTGGGATGACACGTGTGAGCCACCGCGCCCAGCCTAAGTTCTATGTTCTTAACAGCCTTCGTGGCAGGTTCTGAGGGCCTTTTCTTAGCTTACCTCCTGGTTGGTAACTGATCAATTGCTTCATTCTATTGCCCCCACCCCAGCACCTAGAACAGGGCTGGGCACACAACAGGTATCAGAAAGTGTTCTGTGGGTGCTACAGTGGCCCCAGAGGAATAGGAAGCACTTAAGTGCTTCCTCAGGTCCACATACACCACCCTCCCCAGTCACATGGACCTCCCCTCCCCACGCTCCCGAAAAGAAGGGAGGAGAGAAACTTCTTGTTTTGTTTTTCTTTTTCTTCAGATGGCGTTTCTACCTTGTTGCCCAGGCTGGAGTGCAATGGCGCCATCTCGGCTCATGGCAACCTCTGCATCCTGGGTTCAAGCGATTCTCCTGCCTCAGCCTCCTGAGTAGCTGGAATTACAGGCATGCGCCACCATGCCTGGCTAATTTTGTATTTTTTGTAGAGATGGGGTTTCTCCATGTTGGTCAGGCTGGTCTCAAACTCCTGACCTCAAGTCCACCTGCCTCGGCCTCCCAAAGTGCTGGGATTACAGGCGTGAGCCACCGCGCCTGGCACTTTTTCTTGTTTCTTCTGGGTGAGGAAAGAGACCAGCAAGGGCTTATTGGAGGCCCAAGGGGGTCCCTCTCAGGACACTCTCAGCCTCTGTTTCTTCCAATTCAACCCTCCCCCAACTCCTATCCTCTTCCGGCCTTTTCTTCTCCTCCCCAACTTCGGGTCTGGCCCCTTCCCTGAAGTCCATTTCTTACCTACAACTGCACTCACCTGCCACCATTCTGGAAAAATGCCTGCACACAACTTATATACCCATGTGCTTGTGATTTCCATATCTCTATTTGCATATTATTTGCATGGCCATGTGCACCGAGGGTCTCATTCTCTGACCACCTTATCTGGGGCCTGTTGCCCTTTTTCATGTGCAAAGTCACATTTCTTCTCTGGGCTTTAGTTTTCCAAAAGTCAGAGAGGCCCATATTTGATAATTTCAAAGGGCCTTCTGTCTCCAGCAGCCTAGGATTCTGGGGTTCTGAGGGGAATGGGGAGATGGAGTTCTTGTGGGGATTGGGGTGGGAACTGAGGCACAGATAGGACCTTGGAGGTTCACAGTTGGAGGCACAGCTTTGGGTTCCAAACTTGGAGTGTGGAGGTAGGAGGATGAACGGGGCAGAAGGGGCTGGGTGGGGAGTGGATAGCAGATACTCCCTCATATTCATTCATTTACTCATTCACTCAATGAATATAGATTGAGTGCTTCCAACATGCCAAGAACTGTGCTCCATGCTGAACATACGCCACCTGATTTTAGTCAGTGCCACTTTAGATAGAAGGTACAATTATTAGCCCTGCGTTACAGACGAGAAAACTGAGGTTCAGAGAAGTAAACGCAGCTAGTAGACTACAGAGTTGGTATTTAGACCCAGGGCTGCTGACCCCAAAGCCAGGATTTTAGTCCTGCCCTCCAGTTTCTGAATCTGAGCTTCCCCTTCTCTTATTAGATACCGAGATAGAAAGAACCTACATATCATTGATCCCCTCACTGGAGGAACCTGAGGCCCACAAGGAGGGAGACTTACCCCAGAGAATAGAACAAATACATGGATCAGTAGAGACCTTTCTACTCTTCCCTGCTTCTCCTTCACATGCCCTGAGACTTAGAAGGCTGGGGTGCCCTCTGAGTCCCATAGTGTGTATCAGGGTGAGGGGGAGTGGCGAGCAATCTTTATCTCTTCTCTCTCAAATTTGTTCACTGGTCACTCCAGCTAAATGAACTAGAAAGGGAACGTAAACAACTCCCTCATTCCTCATTTCTTTGGCAGTTTGCAAGCATGAAACCAGCTTTTTGAGTTCTGGGCTGGAGTGAAATAAAAGACAAACCGCCAACCCCCCTGAGCCTGATACTCCATGTCCCTGTTTAGCTTAGGAGAGGAAAAGCTGTGGGGAAGAGAGAGAGAGAGAGATTGGGGTTTGCCTGGAGGTTAGAAAGGAACAGAAGAAAGAAAGGGAAAAAGAAGCCAGGACAGGAAATTTCTGTGCCTTTGGACATCAAAAGAACTATATGTAAATGAAATGCAAATTAAACGCAAATCATCCCTCCCTCCCTCCCTTACCCCACCTCTTTCAACAGCTGGAGGACTTTTTTCAGAGTAGCAGAAGGCTTATTCCGGGATGCTGTGGTTTTGAAACTGTCATCAACTCTGACCCCTCCCCAGGTCCTCCGGGGCCTCCTGGAGTGACATCTAACCCCTTAGCTGCACCTCTAGGGAGTCACTAGCGCCCCAGGCTTCATTTCTATTTGAACATATCATCAGCTTCTTTTGTTTCAAGGACAGAAAGCTCTAAGAGTCAAGCCTCCTTTCCAGACACAGTGGGTGGAAATGGTGCACAGCCCTGGAAAGGGTACTGTGCGGAGTGGGCCCGAGCCCCATCCCCACCTCAGCAGGGAAAAGGGAACTTCTTGGCTGTAGACCCTGGGATCACTCCCATTTCCTGTCCTGTCAGCTGGATTGAGTTGTCAGGGCTAGGAGAAGGGTGGAGAGTGAGGCGTCCTGGAAGGCCACCAAGGAACAAGTCCCTTCTAGCCCTTTCCTTCTGCCAGATGGGCCATAGGGCCCAGAGCGTGGGGGTACAGGAGAGGGTCAGCTCCTTGCCTTGGGGTGATCAAAGACAATGGATCCAAACTCAGATTCCCCATAAAAGCAGATGGGAGCAAGGGAGAAGCTAGGAAGGACTTCCAGGCCTGTTTTAAATCATATGTCAAAGTACATCTCAGGGCATCATTGTCGGGAGGCTTTTGGTGGAGGTGGGGTTCGTGTCAGGGTGACACAGTGAAAGATGTCTTGGGAACCAGGATAAGGTAACTGTGTCTGGGGAGGGGATGGGTAGAGGACACCAGAGTCAGGATACAGAGCTATTCTCTGTTCTGATGTCTCTAATGCTGAATACCCCCTGCCCTTGCCCAAGGGACATCTCCCCATACCCAGCCTTCACCCATGTTGGGGGGCAGTACACACACATTCATTGTCCATTTTGCACTTAAAAGTTCAGAATCATGGATAATAGCAACATATATTTAATTTAAAGACAACATAACAGCAACTCTGCTTCCAATCTACTTTTTTGACTTTGAGGCCGGCATTGGGCCTGAGCTGGATCTTTCTAACTGCACCTTCGACAGAGCCCAGCCTCAGCCTCTGCCTCAGCCAGCCGTTTCCTGGCTGCCCGGACCCACCTCACCCCAGGTAACCTTCCCAATCCACTTACACGCTCAGGGCAAGTCTAGGCCCTGCGCGCCCTCTTGTGGTCACAGGGGTGTGTGACCCTGACTCTTGCACCTCTGCCTGCAAGACCCTGGAGAGATCTTTTCACAGGAGTGCTCATCCATGGCTGGGGAATGCACAGGGGAGGGCCCCAGGTCTAGGCAAGATGGAGATGTTGAATTTTAGTTTCAGACCACCACTGAGTCTTCTAGTCCCTGCTCCCCATCAAAGACCAGACCTCAGCCCAGAACCCCAGTTGGAGTCAGCCAGCTTCGTTGTTTCTGCTCAGTCAACACAGTGACAGGTGCTCCTGGCCTGTTGGGCTATCTGTCCTGTTGCTGGACATCTCTGCCAATCAAAATGTCCTACCTCCTGTACTTCCCTTTGCAGCTGCAAAGGGCACTGATCCTCGTGGGATCAGTGTATAGACAAGGACTGAGTGTGAAGGCACAAAAGCAGGAGCCACGAGGGTGGCGATATTCACATGGGAAGGACCTGGAATCTGCCCTGACGTCGGTGAAAATAGTCCAGCCATTTCAGTAACAGACGACTTGTGACACACATCCTAGCTGATTGCTGCGTAGCCTTGAGTAGCGATTCCAGGGTTGGAAAGTGCTGGGGAGGAGGATGCTGGCAAAAAGTTGGTCTGTGAAGGAGCAGGGAGAAATAGGGCAGAGGTGGAGAGGGACCTGGTTTTGAGGTGTTTTTTATTTTGTTCTTAAGATGAGAAAGAATGCGAATTCTCCAGGGCCACTGGGAAGGAAGCAGGAAAGGGAGCGATGCTAGAGGAAGAGGGGATCACTTGCCCCAGAGAGGGAGGTCCGGAGGAGCGGGGAGAAAAGACACGTCTCCATGAGGACAGGAGGGGAACTGGGAAGGTGGGTGGCAGCGTAGGCCAGGGAGTGGTGAAGAGGCTTCTCCTCTTGAGGCTTCTGCTTTCTGTGATGTAGGAGGGGAGGGAGCTGCCTCTCATCCTGCCTCTCCCTGCTTAGGAATCAGGACCTTGTCACAGGAGCCAGGGCTGGTGAGGTAGTCGCCCCCCAGGGGCATATGGACACCACCCTTGTGACTGTCTTTCCCTGGCTCCACTGAGAGCTCCTGAGGTCCAACCCTTCTCCATGGAGGTCTGCACTGAATCCCCACCAAGTGAGCCTACACTTTCCACCCACTTTTACCCTCTTCCCTTCTACCACTAACCTTCTAGGTCCCCAGCTGGGGCCACTGTGGTTATCAGTCAGGGTCTCTGCAGGAAAACAGAACCAACTTAACTCGGAGTGCCTCTAACAAAGGTGTTATTGACAGAGATGCCAGCAGACTTAAGGAAACCAGCACCCAGAGAGGGGCGGCACAGAGAAGCGAGGGCAGAAGAGGCAACAGGAGGAAACAGTGGTATGGGAGCCCCAGAAGATCTGGAGCCTTGGAGGAATGAAGCCAGTGCCACAGGTGTGGTGCTGAGGCAGCGAGGAGCAGGGAACTGACACTCCACTGCTGTCTTGTGCTCCCATCTGCAGTGCTTCTCATTGGCTGAAGCCAGAGGGTGAGGGATCCCAGGTGAGGGCAGAGGAGGGTGGAGGGGAACAACCAGCTCAGCTGTCACCTGGCTACAGCCAATAGCTGATACTGAGAATAAGCCCTGGAATGCTGTCATGTTTCTCACTGGTCAAACAGTGAACAGTTTATGACAATACCAAGCGATAGCAGGCATGATGATTCATTTTATGTGCCAATTTGGCCAGGCTCTCATACCCAGCTGTTTTGTCAAACATTAGCCTAGACGTTGCTGTGAAGGTATTTTATAGACGTGACTACCTTTATAATCAGTTGACTTGAAGTAAAAGATCACCCCTGTATTGTGGGTGGTCCTCATCCAATCAGTTGAAGGCCTAAGGAGCGAAAATGGAGGTTTCCTGAGGACGGCATTCTGCCTTAAGACTATAACACAAGAATCCCGCCTGAGCTTCCAGCCTGCTGCCCTGCCCTACAAATTTCGGACTCCAGGCTGGCCACAACATTAACATTTGCCTCAGCTGCCAGACTGCTAGTTTGTTAGGATTTGGGGCTTGCCAGACCCCAAAATCCAGCAAGCTAATTCCTTAAAATAAATCTTTCTGTGTGTATGTATCTTACTGGTTCTGTTTCTCTGGAGAGCCCTGGCTGATACCACAGGAATATGAGAGAATGGGAACTTTCAGACACTGCTAGTTAAGTGTGTAAACTGGAACAGCCCCATCTATAGGGTGATCTGACAGAATCTACAACGTCCATGCCTGTGACATAGACATTCCAGTTGCCTGTTTTTTCTTTTGTTTTTTTGAGAATGAGTCTCGATCCATCACCCAGGCTGAAGTGCAGTGGTGCGATCTTGGCTCACTGCAGCTTCCGCCTCCTGGATTCAAGCGATTCTCCTGCCTCAGCCTCTCAAGTAGCTGGGATTACAGGCACCCACCACCACGCCAGCTAATTTTTGTATTTTTAGGAGAGAGGGGGTTTCGCCATGTTGGTCAAGTTGGTCTTGAACTTCTGACCCCAGGTGATCCACTCGCCTCGGCTTCACAAAGGGCTGGGATTAGAGTCAGTTGCCTGTTTTTTCTATTCCTGCCTACAACCTGGCTTGTAAGAGCAAGTCACAGTAAACAATTTGATTTTCCATCAGTAGCCAAATGGCCAATAGACCATTTCGGAGAATATTAGGCGATTGGACGCGGAATGCCGGTGTTGGGGAAGACCTTAGAGATAACCCAGTGAGACCCTCTCTCTTATGGGATGTGTGTGACCCACACAAGGTCACACAGAGCTGGGCCCCAGCGGGTGCCCATGCTCCTCACATACAATGCTGGCCTCGAGCCTTTGGTTCTTGAGAGTGGCACTTGCCCTCCTTTTGCAGGAGTCCTTCTCCCCTCATCCACCAGAGCCAGGTCCAATAAAGACCCTGGGGCAGAGGTCCTCCAGCTGTGGCCCACAGTTCCCCCACTGAAGGCCTCCCTTGGCTAACAAGCCTGAAGGGAAAGATGCCTGAAGAAAACCCACAGGAAGTCCACAGTGAGGTCCAGCCCAGCCCGGGTGAGGTTGCCCAGGGAACCAGGCACAACTCATCCTCCCGGCTCGCAGCAGCACCAGTCAGGGCTGGGTTTCTGGCCTCCTCGAGGGTGCTTTGCTTACTCTGGCAAAGGGAAATCAGGCACTTCTTCCTGCCAATTCTGGTCCCAGGGAAGCTTTGGACACTGTCCCCACCACCCCCTACCCACCACATGTTCAGTGATTGCTGCTACAGAGACTGGCCCAGCAGGTGCTCTACACTCCACACTCCTCCCCGTCCCACCGAGGCCTGGGTCCCCCTCCTGTGGGTGAGCTGTGCTCTCAGAGGTTCTGGCTGGCCAACCTCATAAAGCCCTTTGGGTTGGGAGGGGCTGTGGAGTAAGAAGGACAGGGGTTGGATCTCAGTTCTGTTCTAACAAGATGCCTGGACTTGAACTTGGGCTGGTCACACAATTTTATAAGGCAGCCACATCTATAAAATGTTACAGAATCACTACAAGGAGCCAATGGCCTAATTTATATGAAGGCACATTGTAAACCCTAAAGTCCACAGAGAAATAAGTACCGATATTACCACTCCCAAGTGTTTTACGCGGCCACAAAAGCCTCCTGCGATAGGGAAGTCTTATCTCAGTGTTTGCCAAACAGCTGACCGCCTACATCTATTTCAACAAGCTCCTAAGTGATTCTGATGCACACTAAAATTTGCTTTTCAGCAAAGAAGTGACTGTCATGGCAGGATTTCAGGCGCTGTGACAGTGGGGCTAAGGCGGTTGGGCGAGTGCTTTGGAATGGTGGACTTGAACCCTTGGATGTGGCCCTGTGGGAGGTGCCTACTTTGCAGAGTGTAAGGTTCAGCCCAAAGTCTCAGGGAATCTTCTCATCACCATCCCGAGACTAAGAAGGAGCCCAAGGCAGCTGATGTCTGTAGTGATGGTGTCCAGAGCCCCCTCACTGCAGGGGCCAGACAAGCTAGGAGGTGCTGGTCAAGGAAGGTCAGAAAAACACTCCAAGTCTTGAAAACATTGCTTTTTAAAAAAAGCATTATTTTTGGTGACTTGGAAATCAGAAGGGAAGACATACTGATCTGGGGACTCCTCTTCCATCAAAAAAGGCACACAGGAGGTAGCAGGTGCCTTCTCCAAGTATCCCTCACCTGCCTGGAGCAATGGCTGGGGCTCGGGATGGAGGCCCTGGCAGAAAGGGAAGGAGAAAAAGGCCTGGGGGGTGACTGATGAGACAGCTCCCTCCCCATCCCCCAGCAAGGCTGAGCTGGTCCTTGAAAACAGGTTCAGAAGGGAGGTGTGCCCACCTGAAAAGGTTATCTCCCCGCTGACCCTCAGCTCAACCAAGGCCAAGCAGGCCCAGCTCCCTCGACCCTCTGGCCTGCATGAGTTCAAGGGGCAGTTGCAGCCTGTCCTGGGAGTTCTGGGAGCAGAGTGGAGGGGACCGCCCTGCAAACCCCTTCCCTCGCCAAGGCCTTCAAGGAAGGATCTGACTCTCCCCATCTCTTCCTTGAGAAAGTTTGGTCCCCTGGGGAACCCATGAGACTCTCCCAGACCCTAAAACACTCCTGCCTCCACCTTGCCAAATCGTTACCATCTTCCAGCCTCAACCCACACCCCAACTCTTCCAGAAAGCCTTTCCCAATACATGCAGCCTGCACATCCCTCATTCTGGAACCATCCAGAACCCTTGCCCGGCACTTCCTATTACAGCCTCTTCATGTTGAAAGACACTTTGGAAGTGAAGAGCCTTCCAGATGTCCGATTTCATTGGGTCAGGCTTATAGCTGCAGGAATGTCTGCTTTTTTCACTAATAGTAATGATACTAAGAATGGCTACCAGCACTATGTGCTAGATCCTTGACATGAGAGAATTCACTTCGGTCTCTTAAGTAAGCTCATTTTATAGCTAAGGGAGTGGAGGCACAGAGAGGTCAAGCAACTTGACCCATGGCTGCAGAGCAGGTAAGTAGCCGAGCCCAGATCTGAAGCGGGGTTCCAATCTCCATCCCATCTCTTGCCTTCGCACTGGCCATTTCTGACTGGCTTACTATGGCTGCAGCTATGTCTGTCTCGTTGTCTTGGGTGCAGAAGTTTTATCTCATCCTTCCCTAGTAACATCTTCCTTCTCCTCCTTCCTTCCTCAAATGGCTGAGCACACAGTAGGTGCTTTCGAAGTTGTTGTTCCAAGATAGGCCACTGCTAGGGTGTGGGGACACTTCTGACACCAGGTGGCAGCATTGGCCAAAAGTTTTCTCCAAACTCTGGGTCTCGTCAGTCAAGTAAAAACTTAAAACGTTTATTTCTGGTAGAAATGATAAATACTTTGCATTAAAAATCTGGAATTCAAGTTTTCCTCGTACTTCATGCTCCCTCCCTGCCCCAGAACCTTACAAAAATATTTCTGTGTAGAGAGGGAAAGAGCTGGTGCCTGCTCTGGAGGCAACGTCCAGGTCCGGGAAAGGCACTCGTGGTCTGTGATCTGTCTCAGTGGTGGGGGGTCTCCACTCGCCCCACAGGCAGCCTCGGGGCCAGAGGTGAGAACATGCTGTAATCCAGCACAGGGGCTGCGTCGTGGGTCCCCAACAGCTCCTTCTTTGGGGATAGTGAGCCCCTTGTTGGGGAGTAGGAAGGGACTGAGGGGCCAGCTCCTTCCAGATGAGTGCATGGGGAGGGGAGTTGTGTCTGGGGAGGTGGGTGTTCAGGTATAGACTCCTTTTAGGGTCTAAACATTTAAGGAGTTCAACAGAACAACCATAGGCCACCACGTTTTGGCAGCTTGCAAGTGAACACTCCAGGGGAGATGCAGGAGGGAGGGGTGTAGATCTGGGGAGCCCCTCTCTCCTTCTCTGCCCGCAAGGAAGGCACAGGGCGGGAATGGGGGTGCCTTCATGAGACCCCCTGCCATGCCACACCCCTTTCACAGTCATGTGAGATGGGGTCAGAGGGGCCCAGGCTCTAGGGCCAGGGGAGTGGGGAGGGAGGGAAATAAGGCCTCAGGTGGGGGTTGTCACCCCCTCTAGTGGCTGGTGAAGAGCAGTGGGCCCAGAGCAGCCACCTGCCAGGTTGCTCCCACCCTAGCCTGGGTAGGGATCCTCATCCCAGAGACACAGCTGCCTCTGGGCCACGTAGAAGTCGAAGCTGTAGCTCTTCTGGCAGCTGCGGATGCCACACTTGTAGGGCGTGGGCCGGTCGCGGCTGTGGCAGTACTTGAGCATGCAGGGGTACCAGGCCAGGCTCAGGCCATAGCGGCAGACACACGGCTCCCCACGGTCCCCCACCTGCCCGCAGCGAGGCAGCTCCGCCTGCTCTGAGGCCTTGGGCAGAGCCTCGAACACAGAACTGTCCACACCTGGGGGAGAGAGGCAAGGATCAGGGAGGGAGGGAGGGAGGGAGGGAGGGGAGGAGCTCCCCTGGCCAGAGGCTGCTGCCATTCCCCACTTGGTCTCCTCTGTCATTCAACAGGCATTTACAGACACCTCCATTTCCAAGCTTGCCATGGGACACAGAGGTAAGACCTGGTTACTAGGCTCCTTCTTGCTGGGCTCATGGAAGAAACAGATTAAATGGGAATCACCCTCCTGTACGGCATCAACTGGGTGCCACGGGCTCTACTTACAGTACCTCCATCTATCACCCCATGGGCTAAGTATCATCATCCCTGTTTTACTGATGAGAACATCGACCCAGCGTTTAATGATCGGGTCAAGGTTTCAAGGCCTCCACTCGGCCACACTGCCACCCAGTGCTTTAAAAAATCACCATCCTGGAGTGTGCTGAGATCGAAGCGTGGGGAGACAAGGTTGGAAGTCAAGGAAGGCTTCTTAAAAAAGGTGACATCTGGCCGGGCACAGTGGCTCATGCTTGTAATTCCAGCACTTCAGGAGTCCGAGGCGGGTGGATCACCTGAGGCCAGGAGTTTGAGACCAGCCTGGCCAACATGGTGAAACCTCATTTCTACTAAAAACACAAAAATTAGCTGGGCACGGTGGCGGGCACCTATAATCTCAGCTACCCTGGAGGCTGAGGCAGGAGAATTGCTGGAACCCGGGCAGAGGTTGCAATGAGCCGAGATCGTGCCATTGCACTCTAGCCTGGGGGACAACAGCGAGACTCTGTCTCAAAAAAAAAAAAAGTGACATCTGAGTAGGGCTAGGCAGAGAAGGGCCAGCAAAGCACACCCACAGAAGGGCAGGGCAGGTCAGGGTGGCCAGGGCTTGGATCAAATGGGAAAGGGTGCATATTGGGGCGCTGGAGGAGACGGAAGGGACAGGCCCTGATTAGGCTCAGGGGCTGTATGGGAGAGGCCAGCTTCTGGAGGACGCTTAAGTCAAGCTTGCGGCATAGTCTGGGGTGCAGGCCATGGGGGAGGGTGTATGTGTGTGGAGGGCAAGACCACAGCTTGGCTGGGCATTTCTAAATCTGGGCCTGCCCTGGGAGGAGCAGGCATTTCTCCAGTGCTCAGCTGGCTGGCAGAAAGCACAGCCCTCTCCCCTCCACACAGAGGACCTGAGGGCAGTCCTGGGAAAGGTACCCAGAGAGGGGTCAGTGCTGAAGTCACAGAGGTCAGGAAGGCAGAGACCATGCAGCATGGAGAGGAGCTCCCAAGGATCTTGGGGCAGAGATGCCGGCACCAGGGAGGGCCCGAAGCTGATTTCTGAGAGGTGGCAGTGGAGGGGGGCAGGGTGTCCTTGTGCCCCACTCCCATGACGGAAGGTCCCATCTCTGTGTCCTCACTAAGGGCAGGGACAAGGGGAAGTACCTGGGAATCTCCCTTCACAGGGCCTAACAGAGTCCGTGTGCCCTGCCTGGAGTAGGGCCCTTTCCTCTGCCTGAATCTTCTCACTGAATAGTCACACAGGCACCACTTCCTCCAGGAAGCCTTCCCAGACCAACTGCAGCCTGCTTTGGGAGTCCCTCCCTGAACGCCTGTAGCCATCATGGTGCTCTATCACACTTAACTCTGTGCAGATCTACCCTGCAGGGGGACAGGAACTGAGTGTCTGCATCTCTGATTCCTGTGTCAATACATCCCTGTAGGTGTTCAGTAAATGTCTCCTGAACAAAGGAAAGGCTAATGACGAGTCTTGGCCAATGATGAGACTCGGCTAATGATGCCCCTGCCCTCCTCCACTGCTCTGTGCTGTCTCCCCGACCTCTTCCCTCCGCCCAGCAGCGGGCAGTGCCCAGCTCCCAGCCGACCTTGCTCCAGCCAGAACCGGACATCCTCCTGGCGGGTGTAGATGGCATCCATGGCCTCGGCACACACGTTGTGGAGATGGGGGCTCAGCAGGGCCCCCTGGCTGAAGTTGACAGCAACATCCATGTGCAGATGCTCCAGGCCCCGAACCTCCTCCGCCTGCCGCACTGCCCGGGGATTTTTCTGTGCGTGGGAGAGAAGCCACTCCTACCTGGCTTCAGAATGCTCCCTTTCCATCTTCCCCTGACCCTCCAGGTCAGGCAAGCCCAGGCTGACTGCCTTTAGAACGCTGGGGCCATCTGCAGGGTGGCAGCCCCACCCCTCTCCAACTGGCAGTGAAACTGATGCCTAGAGTACAGTCGAGCCTTTTCAGCTTCTACCCAGAATGGACGCTTCCCAAACTATGTGCTGGCCACTGGGCTGACCTCTGGGTCCTGACGGAGAATGCTGAGGTGTGGATGGGAGGTGGAGGTGGGTGGGCCAGGCAAGCTGTGCCAGGGCATATGACCTCTGGAATCACGTACTTTCCAACATCCAGGGAACCAAGTCCCTTTGGGAAAGCAGGCAAAGCGCAGGGGCGAGGAGGCCCCCAGGGCAGGCTCTGCTGGTCAGGCCAGGGAACTCAGATGAGGCTGGGGCAAGGCCCTGGGTCTAAGAAGACAGCAGGAGCAGGCCGGCAGCTTTGAGGGTCTTGAACACTTTATATATGTTAGCTCACTGAATTCCCCCATAACCCAGTTTCAATGAGAAAATTGTGGCTTTGAAAATAACTTGTCCAATGTCACCCAACTAATGAGTGACGGGGGAGATGTGATGCCTGATCTGACCTCAGAGCCCAAGCCTCTAGCCTGTCACACATGGGAAGGTGCTGGAACCAGACGGGAGAAATCTGAGAGTTGGGATTCAGTTAGCGATCTGCAGCTCTAGGGTCAGGTTTGGCCTGTGGCAAAATCAGGGGCTCAGGACCCCAGGGTGAATGGGGTACCAGGGATGAGGGCGAGTCAAGGGCAGTGGGTCCAGGAACAGCCTGAAGATGAGGAGCTGGGTGGGACGCTAAGGTTGGGGGATCAGAGCTTAGAGCTAGGCTGGCTGCAGGGGTCGGGTCTGCAGGTCAGGATCTGGGCCGGGTCTGCGGGTCGGGATCTGGGCCAGGTCTGTGGGACGGGATCTGGGCCGGGTCTGTGGGACGGGATCTGGGCCAGGTCTGCGGGTCAGGATCTGGGCCGGGTCTGTGGGACGGGATCTGGGCCGGGTCTGCGGGACGGGCCTGGGCCGGGTCTCTGGGATGGGATCTGGGCCGGGTCTGCGGGTCGGGAGCTGGGCCAGGCAGGCCTGGTGGGGCACTTACCTGCCGGAGCTTGGCCATGGCCTCACTGGGGATGATCTCATTGTGCTGCAGCTGGGTGACAAAGCAGAGGGCCTGGAACTGACTCTGCCCCTTCTCCAGCTCCCCCAGGATCAGGGCCCGGAAGATCTTCACATCCTGAAGAAGGGCAGGAGGATGGGAACAGCTGGAGGGTGCGGGACCTTCCCACTGGCCCACCGGGTGCTCAGCTTGGCCTCTGAAGAGGATGCCTGGACACTGCCGGGCAACAGACACCTCCCTCCTGCTGGTCTAGGAATTTTTATCTTTTGCATTTAAACCCGTGACTTAAAGAACACACCCCAAATGTTCCAAAGCCTCCTGGAAAATTGGCAAAGTGAACCACTAGAGTTTTTCCCAGCTGATGATTCCTCTGGGCAGAGCCCCTTAACGTCACCCTGATCAGGGTGGGTCAGGGCCTCTACAGGCACCTGACCAGGGCATCATGGAGGAGGGCTGGACTTTTCCAGTACCGATTCCAGAGTTCCTCTCTCTGACTTTTTTTTTTTTTTTTTGTAGTTGTAATGGCTAGAAATCTCAGACATTCTTATTCAGTAGATTTGGGGAGAGGTCTCAAGATGCCCTTGGTGCTTCTGATTGGCCAGGCTCCTGGCCACCGACCTCTGAGTGAGTGGGGTGGTGGGGCCGGGACGGGGTGAGGGCAGAGCGGGAGGCTGGCTGCAGCTGTTGCAGCCTTCCGGCCTGAGGGAGCTAGGATGCCTCGCCTCTTCCTTTCCCTCCCCACTTCCCCTTTCCCCCATGGGGTCGCTAATGGCATTGCCGCAGTCCAAGGGCTCCTTCCTGTTACTGACTCACTGTGTGAATGGGGGGTCTGCAGGAGGATGGAGGGAGTACAGCTGTAGGGTGGGCTGGGGCCCCCTTCCCTATCTGGCTGCTGGAGCCCTGTGCTCTGCCCACCTACACCGCTCACCACATGAGAAGTGACCCCTCGCCTTCTTACCCATCTCTGTGACTTGATTAACTCTGTTCCCAGTGAGAAGTTAGTGGGTCCCAGCCAGAAGTGGTCTACATCTGTCAAGACCCCTCCTGTGGTGGAGGCACTCTGGCCTCAGTGACCATTCTCTGCTGGGAACCCCTATGGCTCTGCACTGAGACTTAGAATGACAGCTCTGTGGATCATCTATTAATGCCTGGGCCCCAGCCCCCCACCACACAGTCACTGAGTACTTGCTGTACACCCGTGAGAACAGAAGTGTCTCAGCAACAGGCTCTGAGCGGCCCCCTTGGAGTCCAGTACAAGCAGCAAGGGACTCACAGCTCCGCCCCGAAGCTGCAATGTATTAGTGAGTCCTCCCGGATTTCCCCTAATTTCTCTGATGTGTAAAATGGGGATGATCCTAGTTATGTGACAGGGTTGTGGTGAGGACTAAGTAAGTTATCTGGAAGATTCTCACATGGGGTAAGCGCTAGCTGGGATTACTCTTGTAGGTGACCAGCAAGCATCGTAGGTGGTCTGCAACAAACGAGTGCATGTCATCTCATAAATGCCCATGTATTTCTGCAGTCCTTTAACTCTACACAGAGTTTCTCTTACTTGATTTTATTGTAAATGATCTCTGGAACAATGAGGTATGGAAGTATAGGGGGA
Source organism: Hylobates moloch (assembly GCF_009828535.3). Lineage (NCBI taxonomy): Eukaryota > Metazoa > Chordata > Mammalia > Primates > Hylobatidae > Hylobates > Hylobates moloch. Next base: position 93,027,046 of record NW_026652286.1, on the reverse strand, counting down.
GGTTTTCCAGAAAGGGAAACTGAGGCTCAGCTGTTGAGGAAGGTTCCATTAGGTTCCTTATGATCCCAGAGATTTGTGAGGAAGGTGAATCAGAGCTCAACTTAACCCCTGCTTCCTCTCAACAGGAAATCCCTTCTTGGTCATGATGCTGCAATCTCCTTGTCCTGCCAGCCTGGGCTATCTGATCTTCCCCTCACTCAGGTCGGCTGAGGAGAGACGGGAGGCTGCTCTGCCTGTAGCATATTCCATTCTGGGCTCAATTCCTGCCAGGTGAGACTTGATACCGGACTTCCCCTGCTAGAGCTTGGGCCAGGCCATGTCCCTGGCAGGATCCCCCAGGAAGGATCCAAAAACCACTTCCCCGGTATTTTCAGCTCTGACTCTTTGGAGAGAAGTCTATCTGGATATTCACAGCATCTTCTCCAATACCGCAGGTGCATGAAATACCTGGAAGTCTCAGGGCTGCTCAGGGGTCTCTTTGCTTGGTGACATCGCCTGACTACCATTGGCAAGAGAAGGTATTTGAACTTTCAGACCAGACTAGAGGATGAAAGAACTCTATCTGAGCTTTTTTCCTGCTTCTATATTAATAATGTCATCAATGACAGTAACAAAATGCTGTCACAATGGGAACTGACTGGGGGTGCAGGAAGGGAATGATAATTTCTCACTGAGAGGATTCCCTCTGTATCTCCTATTTGTATAGGAAAAAGAGTTATTGAAATTTATAACTAGAAGAGAAAAAACATTGTTTCCATGGGTCAAAAGCATGTATGATCCTCTTTAAAATCCTTACAACGGGCGGTAGGAGCTATGATTGTTACCGAGCTTGGATTGGGTAACCTGCTCAAGGTCATGGACTAAGAGGAAACATAGCCAGGATCTTAACCCAGTCTGACTTCAAAGCCTGAGCTCTCTTAACCAGAATGCATAATTGCCTCTTGGATCAGCGAGTCTCATCTCCTTGATGCTCAGCTAAAGAAACCGGAACTCGGGCACACAGAGGTTGTGGGGTCTGCCCTTGATGCCTGGGCTGGCCAGCGGCAGAGGTGGGATTAGGACCTGCTCCCCATCATGCCCATCTGGCGGCAGCCTGCCTTAAGTCCCCCTTGGGAATGTGGCAGCTCTGGCTCGTGGTTCCTGCAACTAACACCAATAAGAGGAGAAGAGGAGGCAGGAATACCCTTCTAACCCACCTGCCTGCCCTGCCAGGACTTTTTTTTTTTTTTTTTTTTTTTTTTTTTTTGGAGAAGTTTTTTCTTTTTTCCGGGGGGGGGGGGAAGTTGGCCATTCTGGCTCGGTTCCAAATGTTGGACTTACAGGGACCTCTGCCCCATCTTCTGCTATGGACTATGAATCCAAATCCCATCTCACTTTCTATTTTATAGAACAGGCATTCCGTCACCCAGGCTGGAGTGCAGTGGTGCAATCTCGGCTCACTGCAACTTCCGCCTCCCAGGCTCAAGCAATTCTCCTGCCTCAGCCTCTGGAGTAGCTGGGATTACAGGCATGTACCACCATGCCCGGCTAATTTTTGTATTTTGTAAAGACAGGGTTTCACCAGGTTGCCCAGGCTAGTATCGAACTCCTGACCTCGGGTGATCCGCCCGCCTCAGCCTCCAAAAGTGCTGGGATTACAGGCATGAGCCACTGTGCCCAGCCCTTTCGTCCTATTTCCCCAGAAAAGCACATTCCACTTGCTGATTCCTGAGAAGGAGCGGGCAGCCCTACTTTCTGGGTCTATTTGGTAACAGGGCTCCATCATCCTGACCAGCGTCACTCCCACTTTCCACTCCTCGCACCTCAGACTCCCTGGCAAGGTTCTGGGGCCCCCCTTCCTCCAACCTTCACAGGGAAGGGTGAAAGTCCCCTCAGATGCTAAGCCCAGGCCAGATGGAAGCCTGGCTCCCAGCCTTCCTCCTTGCCCAGGAATCTGTTGGGATGATGTACTTCATGTGGCCTAACACCTAAAGCAGATGCTTAGCTGGGGGAGAGCCCGTGACAGGGGCTGTGGGCAGGCTCCCGAGGCTCAGGACCCAGGCTAGGGCCCCCAAGACGGGAAGTTGTTATAAGGCTCCTTCTCTCACAAGCTTCCAGGAACCTCCAGCCTACCTGGAAGAACTGGAGTATACCACATCCAGGGCCAGGATCTAGGCCACGCAGAGGGTGTGGCAAGTACCCCAGGGAAATAGTGTTTGCTAGGGTCCTCGTCTGTAGTTTTAAGTAAGGAATAGGTGGGCTCTAGGATAGCACAGAATTTAAGAACAAAGGCTCTGGAGCCAGTGTCACCCATGTTCAGATCCTGGATTTGCCTCTGCTGGCCACATAACCTTGAGGGGATTTACTTAACCTCTCTGTACCATGGTTTCCACATTGGCAAGATGAGTAAAACGACAGTATCTACCTCGAGGGACTGTTGCAGGGAATAAATGAGTGAAAGGTTTCAGAACACAGTGGGCTGAACTTTCAGTTTCTCTCTTGCTGCTGCAATTCCTGGCCCTATGTCTGCCTTGCTCCAACTGAAATCTACTCCACTCCTGAAGACCCAGGAGCCAAGATTTTTCTCTTCTAGATGTACCTACGGCCTAGACAGGTCAGGTGACTCCTCTGGGGCTTGCAAGTAATCAGCCAATCAGTGGGAGAGCACTGATTAGCATGACCTGGGGCAGGGCCTTCACAAGCACCTGGGCAGGGGAGTGGCCTTGGCCAAGACACAGATTCCTGTTTTCCAGGGGATGGTGGAGGAGGCTGACTTCTGAGAACTCAAGTCAGCAAACAACAGGCCTAGGGTTGAGGTTTACTCCAAGTGCAATGGAGGTAAAGGGTGGATGAGGGAGTGCTTGTTGTCCCTTTAAGGTTGGGGCTGCGGGTGGCATGAGGGAGGGAAGACTTTGCACAGTGAGGGACGCCTCATTGGCCCTTGACAGTTAAAGGATGGAGGGCTTTCCAGCAATGAGGCATTTACAGAAGACAGCAAGGCGTGAGTCTCCCAATGCCCCACCCAATCATCCCTCCATGCTACTATCACCCGAGTGGCCGAATGCCCTTCAAGGGCTCCCTTTGTCCTCATCAGAAAGCCTACCCCCAGAGCCTGGCATCCTAGGTCCCTGCTCACAGCAACTGTTGCACTTCCCACGCACTGAACCGAAGAGCTTGTAGTTACCAGGATGAGCGATGCTGTGTCACCCCTAGGCCTTTCCGTGAGCAGGTTCCTCTGCCGGGATGCTGAGCTGCCTACAGCTGTCTCAGCTCACAAGCGACCCTCCTCTGGCTGCCCTCCCAGTGCTGCCCTCACCAGCCCTTCTGCAGAGTTGGCCAATCCCAGTCACTGCCTCTAGAGCGTGAATCCCGCTGTCCGCTCCCACTGTGTTTGCGCGGACCTCTTTGTCTTTCTTTCCAGACTCAACTTCTTGAGCCGGGAAAAGTGGCTTGCTCGAAGTGCATCCCTGCCCCCTGGAACACAGCACATGCTCAATAAACATCTGATAAGGAATACACGAAGGATGAATGAACAACAGCATGGAAGAGTTCTCAGAGAAAAGTGGTGGGAATGTACTAGGGGAGGAGGGGGAGGGCAGTGAGTGCTGATGAGGCTGGCAAGGGGCCAGGACACAAGCAGGACGCAGGGTCTGAACCATGCTGAGGAGTGGGAGGCTTCCTCTTGTACCTCCCTGGAAGTCATTGGTGGGTTTGAGCCTGGGGCGACATGAAGGACCTGTGGTTTGGAGCTGAATCAGACTCCGCCTGAGGTTGTGAGAGTGCCTTGGATCTCAATGCCCCAGGCAGATGGTCTCTGTCCTCACGGAGCACCTTCTGCCCAGGCAGTAAGTCATCCAGGCCCTCTGTGACCTGCCTCTGGCTCAAGAGCAGCGACTCTAGCCTATTCACGTGGTGGCCCTGGGGTCTGTCGCACAGCTGGGGCTCAATGCTTAGTAGCTGGAGGAACGAATGAATGTTCTAGGGCCTCCATCAACTCACTGGCCTCCAATGTGCAGACACTCTTTCTTCTTGGTCTTGCCTGTAGCTGGGCTCCTGCAGGCTGGTAGCGCTACAGCTGCTATTTTGGCATCTAGAAGGTTTAGGGGATCATCTAGTTCATGGCCCAGTGAGGTTCCAGCAGGGAAGTAACCTTCATGAGTCACACAGTGGCAGAGCCAGGGCCAGAAGCCCAGACCTCCTGACTCTGAGTCCAGTGATCTTCATGCTCATCCTGGCTCCCCACTGTAGCCCTTGTCCAGATACTCAGTTCCTCCCTGTGCCCATCCCAGCCATGCAGTCTGACTGGGATCCACCTGTGTCTCCAGAGGGAAGGCTGCTCTGGTTCAGCTGCACTGGGGGAATGCGCTGAGAGACGGCAGAGCACCCCTGGGCAGACATGCTGTGCTCAGCACTGAGGGTGGGGAGGGAGCCCCTGGATCCCAGGGGATAGCGGGGCTGTCACACCAGCCCTGACTGGCTTCCACACTCAGATAACATTGGGAAGAATGAAACAGGCTGTTTGGCCACAGCCTCAGCCGCTGTTCCTGGGGGTTATGTTACTCACGGCCTAATCTGAACTGACGCACAGGCTCACACGGCTTCCCCATTTGCGCACACCATCCTCTTTCACAGACAAGCTGGGTCTCAGTCTCCTTCCTGCAAGGTCTCCCAGTGGCTCCTGTTCCACATTCCCATTCCCTCCACAGGGGTGCATCTGGGCCTGTCTCCTCCCTCAGTCTCCCCATTCCGAGGGGAGGCCTGCCTGCAGGGGAATGGAAAGCAAAGGGGGCCAGAGCAGCAGACCGCCCCTTCCCTCCACACCCTGCTTCCAGCCACCACTGTCCAGTGCTGGTCATGGCCCAGGCTGCAGGTCATCACTCTGGGGCCACACAAAGCCACTTGCCCCCCTCCCACTCTTCCAGCCCCCTTGCTCCTGGACAGCTGGCGCTCTCTCCTGGGAGTGTCCTCTGCCATCCTGGTCTCCTTCCTGTCACACCAGAGAGCGTGATTCTGGGGCCCAGGCTGAGCCAATCTAAATATTTATTCCTTTGCTCCTGGCTGGGGCTGCTTTATGGCTAGAGAAGGGGCTGGCTTCGCTGGGCTGGGGAGGGGAGAGGGGGTTTAGCCTAGAGAGCCAGTCAGGAAGCAGTGCCTTCCTAGCCCCACGGCAAAGCTGGAAGCACCCTGGCTGCTCTGCCCAGGCTTCTCGAGCAGGAACGGGGTGGATGGATTCCACCCAAAGCCAGGCCACGCACATCCCGAGGCCAGTGCCCAGGGACCTAGGCTGCCCCATGATGAGAGATGCCAGCATCCCCTCAGGGCTAGGCCTGGACAGAGGCTGCTTGTCATGGGGCATTAGCACAACCACTCACACAGAGCAGTGCTCCTGCTCGCAGCCCCTCCCCAGAACAGTGCTCTGTCAGCCGAATCCCAAAGGTCACCACTGTCCTGACTGCCGCAGGAACAATGTGAGGCTTTATGTGGATCAACTGTGCCCCACTGTGCCGCTGACTCAGTGCTCCTAAGATGGGTCTCCATGCTTCCCTCTCACCCACATTCCCAGCCCTGATGCCTCCCTTGCTCCCTGCCCTTTATCTGAATCCCTAGTGGCAGCACTTCAACACTTGCCAACTTCAAGGATGTTAGCTCCTCATGATGCTTTGGTCCCTACAGCAGAAAAGCAGCAGCTGCAGCAACATGCTTAACGGTGGGGTAGAGGGACCTCCCAGCCTGCGGGCACTGGCACCTCGCTCCTCACATGCCCACGCGGGCCTCTGTTCTGCAAAGGGCCTCTTAGTCACTGCGCACACTGAGCCCCGAGCATCACACTGTTGTCTCTGGTGTATCAGCAAGGAGCCTGGGGCTCAGAGAGGTTAAGTGACTTGCCAAGTCACACAGGAAAAAACGTACGTAGTGATTGCTCACCAGTATCTGTGAGATATTTTCTTTTCTTTTCTTTTTTTTAATTATTATTATACTTTAGGTTTTAGGGTACATGTGCACAATGTGCAGGTTTGTTACATATGTATCCATGTGCCATGTTCTTTTATTTTCTTTTTTTTTTTTGAGATGGAGTCTCACTCTGTTGCCCAGGCTGGAGTGCAACGGTGTGATCTCAGCTCACTGCAACCTCTGCCTCCCCGGTTCAAGTGATTCTCCCACCTCAGCCTACAGAGTAGCTGAAATTAGAGGCACACACCACCATGCCTGGCTAATTTTTGTATTTTTAGTAGGGACAGGGTTTCACCATGTTGATCAGGCTGGTCTCGAACTCCTGGTCTCAAGTAATCTGCCTGCCTCGGGCCTCCCAAAATGCTGGGATTATAGGCATGAGCCACCACACCTGGCCTTGGTGAGATATTTTCTAAACTCATCCCCCTCACCCAGCTCCCCAAGAGGCCATGCAGGGGACAGAGGAGTTGCAGGCATGGCCAAGTAGCCAACACTCCATCCACTGGAGGTAAGAGCGTGGGGGAAGTGGTCCAGCCCACGTCTGTACAAATGAGGGTCTCTGTGGATTTGTTCCTCTGCACCAAGGCTTTTTCCAGCCTCCTTCTCCCCTCCACCTCCCTCCCCAGGGTTCTTTAGCCTACTGGAAGGAGCCCACTCATGGTACCATGGCAGACAGGCAGTCAGGATATACTGGAAGGAGCTCTGGGTCCTAATCTGGGGTCATCAGCTGCTTGATCTTGTCAGCCTCACTTGAGAGCTCCAGGCCTCAGCCTGCACATCTACACAGAGAGGCACCATTTGCCTCCTGCTGTCTGTGGCAGTGAGGATCAGATAAGACCATGTGTGATGTGAGGGACTGCTCAATGGGTGACCTCCGGACCCTATGCGATCCTCACTTCAAGGCTGGGCCCTCTGCCTGCAGAACACGAGTCTGTCCTAAGTTTATCTCCACCACCTCTCTGTGCCTTGGGAAGCCTGGGAGGGAACTAACTCACTCTCCCCATCAGCTTCCCAGCAGGATCCTCCATTATCCCAGGTGGCAGTCTTCATGGCCTACCGGGATCTTTTGCTAGGACTCCACCTGGACATAGCATTCGGGGGTGGGAGATGCTGGCCAAGCTCCAGGGAGGGGGTCTGAACCCTCAGGCAGGGCTGCCCATCCCTAATCTAAGGAGGAATTCCTCACACACAGAGGAGGGACAGGTGTTAGACCCAGGAGCCCCGTGTCAGTGAGCCTGGTCATTCCATCTGGCAACTTCTTGTAAATACCTGTGAAGAAATGCTCTGAGCTCCAGAAAAGTCTGGGCCTCTCCTGAAAGCACCTCCACTGCCTTCTCCTCCCCAAGGAGACTTTCCATCCATCAGAGGCCTCCATGCCAAATCTTAAGGGTGCTAACACAGACAGTGTAGAGACAGACTGGGCCCTGAAAGCTTCTCAGTCCCACATCTATGTGCTGTGATATCTCCCTGGGATACACGTTCTTAGGTGGCGACGTGGACATTGCACATTCCACATCTTCACTGACTGCACCTCAAGGCTTCCCGTGTTGCTCCCCTATCCCCAGACCAGGCCCCCCGGCACAGGGGCTCTAGCATTCTTTGGACTATCCCTTCCTCTGGCTCCCACTCACTCATCAGTGCCCAGGACAGGGCTCAAGCTTCCAACCTCCATGGGTCCTCGTCCCGTTGAAGTGGCCCTGAGCTGACTCACACAGCTGTACGGTTCCCCTTATCTTGCTTATTCCCTCCAAGGCTCTGGCTGTGGGCCTTCAGGATCCCCTCTTTCCACACTTTTGGAGTCTGTGTCTCCTTATCCTCCCTGATGCTGGGAGAGGAAAGGGCCCCCCACCACTCACCACCCTGATGCCATCACACATGTCCTTCTTCATGTCTGTCAGTATCACCCTCCCCATCCGGTCAGCCCCAAGGCAGGCAGCCTGGAGTGCGACTCATCCTCTTCCCAGCTTTTGGCCACTCGGACTGGGGGACAGAGGTAAAAGAGCAATTGGCAGGAATACCAGCTTCCAGGAGGTGGACCAGGAGGGCTGTCAAACAGCCAGGTTAGAGAGAGGGGACAGTGACACACCTATGATTAGATATGCCAGTGATTATGTACATCCAGGGCTAATTACACCCATAGGATGTGGAGTATAAAGGAGAGTGCTGCCCACCGAGGGTGGCTGTGAATTAGTTTGTGTACTGAGGGCACACAGCATTAGGCCCAAAGTATATGTGCTGCTCAAAACACATTAGGATTAGTGTGGGTAAGAGGACAGGTTTCAAATATGTGACTGAGTTTGGGCCCTACCTTCATTTAAGCTGACCTGGCTCCTTCTCCAGGTTCCCTCCCCTCCCCTAGAGCAATTGTGCCAGTGGTTTCCAAACTTTGCTGCACACTGGAATCACCTGGGTTCTTTTGTCACCCAGTCTGGAGTGCAGTGGTGCGATCCTAGCTCACTGCAACTTCCGCTTCCTGGATTCAAGCGATTATCCTGCCTCAGCCTCTTGAGTAGCTGGGACTACAGGTGCATGCCACCATGCCCAGCTAATTTTTTTTATTTTTTATTTTTTAGTAGAGATGGGGTTTCGCCATATTGGCCAGGCTGGTCTCGAACTCCTGACCTTGTGATCCGCCTGCCTCGGCCTCCCAAAGTGCTGGGATTACATCACCTGAGTTCTTTAAAAGAAAAAACAAAACCAAAACGACGGCTGCCTGACTCCCGTCCTGAGAGATTCTGATTTCACTGGTAGGGTGTGCAGCCCAGGCACTGGGAGTTTTCAAAGCTCCCCAGGTGATTGTGAGGTGCGGCAAAGCTGGGAGCCACTGAGCTGTGGCATTCCTTCAGAGCTGTGGCATTCTTTCAGAGCTGTGGCTCAGTCAGCCTGATGGCTTTCACTCAGCTTCTGGGCAGGGCTTGCAGTAATGCATGATGGCCATTTGATAGCTCCAAGCTACTGAGTCTGCAAGCCTCACCTGGGCTCCAGGCTATGTGTCCTCCAGTGGGCTGATGACTGTGACTGCTCTGCTGCGTCAAGGTCCAGGGTGGTAGCGTGGGAAAGAGTTAGACTGTCGGAACTCTGACACGGGTAGAGGCAAACGGGTGGGAAAGGCTGGAGAGAGGGGGCTGGATAGGGTTGGGAATCAGACAGAGGCCTTGGTCCCATCCCACACGGGGGCGTTCACTGCTGCCCTGGGTGGACTGTCAGGACAAGGATGGCTGCTCCTGCGCTGAGGGGCTGGCCAGCAATTTTGGAACTTCAAGGAGAAGGTTACAATGAAGAGCTCAAGGCTCCTCCAGGGTTAGTACTGACTTTTCTGCATGACCTTGGGTCTGTTGTTCAATGTCTTTGAGTCCAAGTTTAGCAGAGAGGATCCTTGCTGAAATGCTGTGTGAGGCACAATTAGCGAAGCTAACGGCTCCTATGTCTTGAGCACTTAACATAGTATCTAATACATAGTGAGTATGTCATAGGCACTACTAACCGTGGGATATGTGCTATTATTATCCCCACTTTACAGATGAAGAAATGAAGGCCTGGAGAGATCAAATAGCTTGCCCAGGGTGAACCTGCTAATAAGTGGTAAACCAAGTCTGTCTCATTCAGGTCTGGACTGCTTCTCTCCAAAGTGATCGAATGGCAAACATCACTCTTCCCAAGTAGATTAGGACTTTTCCCAAACCACTGCAAATGAGTTTGGTACAAGAAACACAAAAAGCACGACTTCCCAGGCTGGAGTGCAGTAGCAGAATTGCAGCTCAGTGATTTTTCTGCCTCAGCCTCCTTGAATAGCTGGGACTACAAGGCACACACCAGCGTGCTCAGCTAATTTTTAATTTTTTTGTAGAGACCGGGGTCTCGTTTGGCCTGAAGATTTCGTATTCCCAGTTTCAAGCAATACGCCTGCCTCAGCCTCCCCAATTCCTGGGATTACAGATGTGAGCCACCACACCCAGCCCAAGTCTTTTTCTTATAGGAAAAATCATTCCTTCTAGACCGAACTTTGTTGTGGAAATCTGACAAAGACTATGAGGCATGAGGCCTTGAGAACTGAGAGGTGACCCACCCTAGAAGGATTTGGACATAAAAGCTGCTGTGGCCAGTGCAGGCAGTGAGTGAGTGGCCTGGGTGAGGGTAAGGCTATTCTCCCCCACACTGCACTCTCCAACTCCACCCTGTCCTAGGCCAATGGAGAAACCTGGAGTTAAAGGGACTTGGGAAAGCTGGTTTCCTTTCTGTGTCTTCCACTCCCAATTCCCTCCCTTGCTGATGAAATTGGAGATGCCAGACGTGGGTATGAAATGGTAGCTTCTGGGTCAGAGGCTAACCTGAAAATCAGACTTCAGAAAACTGGGTGGAGGTCTGAACCACTGTAGGGATTCAAATGAGGTGCTCGCAATCTCCAAATGCATTTTCTAACTGGGCAGTCAGATGCCCAGCATACCCTCACTCCAATCCCCAGCACCCCACCCCCGCCATCAGCCACTACTGCCATCACATCACAGCTGCCTGGCACTTCTTAGCCTCTCCCTTCAGATCACAGCAATAAAAACCTTCCAGCTGTAGCTAAAGGCTATAAAAGCTCAGCCCTACCCATTGCCTTTCACTGTCCTGGCCACAGCCAGGGAAGTCTCTCTGCAGGATTCTAGTGCAGCCACAAGATGATGTCCAGTGGGCAGTGGGGGTGGGAGCCTCACAGCCTGGCCTAAGGCTAACTTTCAAGGACAAAGGGCTTGGACAGAAGATTAGATCCCCAATTCCTGATGGATCCAGCCACTAACATAGATTTTTCAGGAGCAGAACACACTTGATAAAATTCTCCTAAGATTTAGGTGGGGAGGCAGGGTGCTGAAGCCAACCCTATCAGCTTCCCTCTCTCTCAACCTGCATCTGAGAGCCTAGCTTAGGCCTGCTGAGTAAGGATGGGCTACAAAGTCTTCCCATTTGTGAACGCTCACTACCCCACCCCCCCCATCTGCCTGCTTATGTCCAATGTCAGTGACAACTCTGTGGCCCTGGGGCAATCAGCGGTCAAGCCTCACCCCCCCGACCCCACCCCCCTCTAGCGGTCAAGCCCAACCACTCACCCTGCTAACTATGGCAATCTGGCTGGGTCCCTAACTGACTCCCCAAACTCCGCCACCTCTCCTCTAAAGCGCCCTGTCTCTACGAGGGAGGAAAGACAGGCAGCTTCAGCAAGGGTCCCCGGGGCCTGGGGCTCCCCCAGCTATCGAATCTGCTTCACCCCTGCACTCCCCCAGGGACAGAGCCTCACAGGGCCTTTCTTTAGCTGGGGGAAGGAGACAGAACACTCCTTTTGAATACCTAAGACTCACCCACCCTCTTTTCCTCCAGCTTTCCTGCTGCTGGGTCACTGTTAGTCACTCACCATCCTTCCAGGCCCATTTCCTGATAATCCCCCAGCCCCCTGGGTGCAAGGCCCTTCTTGTTCCCTCCACCACACACATACACACACACACACACACACACACACACACACACACACACACGAGCGGGCTAGTCTCTAACTCCCTAACCCTAATCTGGGCCAAAATAGTGGGGTTGGCTCGCTTCTCTGCCAGGCAGAGTGAAGGGCAGCACTTCTCCCAGAGGGAGGGGGCCTCAGCTGGGGTCTCTCTCCAGGATCCTCCTGCTGCAAGCCCCCCAGCCTTCCAGACCAAAGAGGAGACAGGGCTTCTCCCGGCTTGAGAGGGACCAGGGGCAACCAGCTCTCCCCAGAAAAGTGAAACAGAGGGAGAGGTGAAAGAGGGACTCCAAAATGTCAGGGCTGGGAGGCCTCGCAGACCCCTCAGTGCCCTGTACAGGGGTGAGAAGCCAGGCCCACAGAAGGAAAGAGACTTGCTTGCTCTAGATCACACAGCGAGAACCCACAGTGAGAGCCCACAGTGAGAACACTTCGCCTAGGACTTTCCCACTAGAGAACACGGGAATGACTCCGAGAAGGGAGTCCAGTCGTTAGTAGGAGTTCTGAAGGAGGGTTAGCACCTGGGGGGCTCTGGGAGCGCTGGAGGAGGGAGTGAGAAAGGGCAGCAGAGGGGTTCTTTGGAGAGAATGAAGGGGTGGGCCCTGGGGAGTGGGCAAAGTGGTGTAGAGAAGAGCCCGGCGTGACCTTGGGCCAGCCGCGTCTCCCTCCTGGGCCCGTCTTTCCGTCTGCAGGCAAGAGGGCGCCTGGGATCCCGGGGGGCTCAGGCTTGAAGGTGCCACCCCGGCGAGTGAGGGCGGCTCACCTTCTTGAAGTCGGCGGTGAAGGAGACGAGGGTGCCGTCGGGCTTGCGCAGCTCGAGGCTGATGCTGTCGGCGTTGCTGTCCGCCTGCAGGCTCTCCTCGGTCACCTGGCCGTCCGGCAGCCGCACGCGGACCCGCAGCTCGGCCGACGCACCCGTTCCCAGCAGCGGCGCGAGCAGCGGCAGCAGAAGCAGCAGCGCAGGGCGCGCCAGGGGTACCCCGGGAAGGCGCATCCCCGGGGGCCGCTGCCGTCCGCGGCCCCGGCGCGCCGCGTGGGGGCGGGGAGAGGCGCAGGCAAACTTCGCCCAAAGTTGGGGGCTAGTTCGGAGCGCCCGGGAGCCGCTCCGCCGGGGGCCTTGGCTGCGGGGTCGCCCGCGAGGTGGCACGGACGCACGTGGGTAGCACTCGGCAGCGCGCCCCCGGCGGCCCCGAGGCGGAGACGGCGCTGCCCCGGCGCGGCTCCGCGGCCCCGGGCTCCAGCGCTGCGAGCCTGTGTTTTGCACTTTTCATTCAATCCCACCCCCCGTCACTTCCTTCAGAAAACAGAAACCACCAGGACCCGCCTTAAAGAGACCGCGCACCTCGCGGCCCTTAAAGGGCCCGCGGCTGGTCTCCGCGCTTCGGCGTTGGCCGGACAGGGGCGGGGAGAGGGGGCAGCGGCTCCGCGGCTTTGTGCGAGCGGCCTCCTCGACCTCCCTCCCTCCCGGCCGCGCGGAGTCAGCGACCCAGGCGGTGTCAGAAGTTTGCTCTCCCGGCAAATCCCTTCCTTCCAGCAGGGGCGGGACGGGTGACTCTTCCCCCGCCCTACACCGCCACCCCCCCGCCCCCACTTTTTTTGGCTTGCTCTTGTGCCACGTGGATGAAATAATCTGGCTTGGATTTTTAGGGGTTTTGTTTGGTTTTTCAGTTTCTCTGACAGCGAATTTCTAAAAAGCTTCTGCAAAATCAGACCTCGCTTCGCACTCTGCCTTTTCCCTGCCCCACCTTGGGAAGGTGGATCGGGGGTTCTCGCCCAGCTTTGCCACCGCCAGGTGTTAGACCTTGATGGGTCAGGTTACCCATTGGGACGCGGCCCTCAGGTTTTGTGAGCCCCTGTGCCTCTTTCCTTTTCAGTCCTGCCTCCCGTGCTTCCCGCTTTCACGGCCTTTCCTCAGTCCTGCCCACCACCGCAGACCCGGTTCTTTCAATCATAGACTGTGCAAATCCAGGGAAATGTTAGATTCCAGGTCACTTGGGAGAATTTCCAGGGACTCGGGACGCTGGCGCTCCAAGACAGTGGTTTTCCCACAAGCCACAAGGAAACATGCGTGCCCTGCGGTGCACCCCAACAATGAGGACGGTGAAGACCAGGAGATCTGGATTGCTGCCTCCTCTGATTAGTTGTGGAATTTAGGCACGTTTTAAAAATTCTTTGGGCTTAAGTGTCCCCCTGTGTATCGTGGAAGCTGCTCAGACCTACAGTGTCCTGCTAGTCCCAGGCAAGGGAAAAAGCCCCAGGAAGATGCTCAAAACCAATTGTTCCCTGACTTCCATTTTCAATTCTCTTGGGTCCTTGATTACTGATGGGTGAAAACTCCCTTCTCTGCAGCCTCCTTCCCTTCTAGGGCTTCCCGAGCACAGGGCCATGTGAACTGCAGGGTCCGGCTAGAATCGGCCTCTTGTTATCAGCCAGGGGCCCTTCCTGCTACACACTCTCTGCTTCCTAGATTTAGGACTGAAGGGAATTTAAGAGACTATCAAGTCAGCCTTTTCCAAATTTGCCTTTCCTGAAGAATCACCTGGATGCTTGTTAGAAAGTAGATCCCCAAATCCCTAAACCCATGGAATCAGATTCTAGGGAAAAGAACTGAGGATTAACATTTTTGACAAGGCCCACATGATGCTCGACATAAGTGGTTGACAGCGGGTATTTGGCAGATGTTTAAGCATAGAGCGTCTGGGCCAGGCACGGTGGCTCGTGCCTGCAATCCTAGCACTTTGGGAGGCCGAGGCGGGCGGACTGCCTGAGCTCAGGACTTTGAGACCAACCTGGGCAACACGGTGAAATCCCATCTCTACTAAAATACAAACGAAATTAGCTGGGTGTGGCGGTGTGCGCCTGTAATCCCAGCTACTCGGGAGGCTGGGGTAGGAGAATTGCTTGAACCCAGGAGGCAGAGGTTGCAGTGAGCCACGATTGCGCCACTGCACTCCAGCCTGGGTGGCAGAGGAAGACTCCGTCTCTACAAAAAAAAAAAAAAAAAAAAAGCATAGAGCGTCTGAAACAAGCAGCATCTTTCCTGGAGAACCTGGCTCCTAAGGAGTTCATCTTCACATCAGGGAGATAAGGCAGGCTGTTAGGGAATAATTGGATTAGCACAAGGATTGCTCCCCTAGGGACTCCCACTCTTAGCTGGCAACCCTTTAGACTAGAGATGCCCAGGGTCTCGAAATTGGCCTCCCGCCTGACAGGATGCTGGATCTCCATGCGGCCTTGAAGCTAGGTCTCCCACATGAGTCAGCCCACACAGTCATTAAGGGCCTCGCCCACATTTCTTAACTTCCCTTGTTTCAGGTCCTGTCCCCATCCGCCACCAGCTCTGCCCTCAGCCATTTCCCAGGCTCTTACCCCTTCTCCTCCCACAACAGCCCAGAAGTGGGCAAAGAAGCCCCGGATGTCGGATTTCTTGTTTAGGTCCCTGAGGTTTGTCTCTGTTCGCATTTTGGGTTTGGAAACAAGGATGGAAGACCTCATCCCTTTCCCACCTCTTCCCCATAGTCAACTTCCTTCTCCACTTCAACCACAGATCAAACCAGATTTTTCTTTGAAAGTGATAGGGCATTTGAAATCTCACTTCATTACACGAGCCCTGCCTACCTCCATCTCTATGCCTTCCTATTGATTTCACCTGACCACCTCTTCAAGCTCCAGGACAAAACTCAGGTTTCCCAGGAAGACTTTCTCGATTCCCCACCGACCTAGCCCACTGCTCTGCGCCGCTGTCTCCCGCCTCTGGACTCCAACAAGTCATTATTACAGCAGCTCCTCCCCCATTGTATTTTGATTATGTCCAGGTTCTGTGCCAAGCATTTTACATGGATCATCTTATTTAATTTTCATGGCATCCATCCAAAGTAGGTTCTATTCTTAGGCTCTTTTTACTGACTAGGAAACCAAAGCTTAGAGAGGTTAGGCAACGTACCCAAGGTCACAAAAGCAGTAGAGCCAGCCGGGACTCAAACACAAGTCTGCCTGCCTGACCACAAAGCCCTTGCTTTGAACCACAGTAGCCTCTGCCTGTCGGTAGCCCTCACTTTCTGCCAGTCCCATTCAGGGCTCACATCCGGCGCTATCTTCTCCTGTTATCTAACGGTTTCGCGTGTGGCAATCCTGTATCCCCAGTGAGGCTGTCAGTTAGTTCAAACAGGCCAGCCCCGTGCTGGGAACAGAGAGCGTTTCCCTCAAACCATCCAGGCATAGAAGCATCCATTCATCTTAAATGTAAAGGCCCTCAGAGGAAGAGCTCTAACAAGCCTAATTACTCCAACTACAACCAAACAGCCCTCATTGTCAGAGAGTTCTTTATGTCTCATCGCAAGACCTCTGCCACACCATAAACCAATTTCCTTTTTTTCTCATCTCTAGCCCTTGGAAAGCAGTAGCCAGTAGTGGCTCAGAAAATGGGCATCAGGATCTCAGTCCTGGAGCTTGGCCCCACTCATGAGCTGTGTGTCAGTGAGCCTGTTTCTTCAATTGTAAAATGGGCGCATACGTTTCTCCCTCACTGGGTTGCTTTGAAAATTAAATGAAACGTTGCGCATAAAACATTTCGCAACATGTTTGGCATATGGTACAGATCCAATAAATGGTGGTTGTTATTATTTAATTCTGTTTATTCTTTCCCATTGTATCAAATACTAAATCTCTGATTATACAAGTCTCTCCCTCTCACCCCCTGCCACATGTGTACGCATGCACATACACATATTCTTTCAGAAACATTTTTTTGGCTGGGTGCGGTGGCTCACACCTGTAATCCCAACACTTTGGGAGGCCGAGGCGGGTGGATCGCCTGAGGTCAGGAGTTCGAGACCAGCCTGGCCAACATAGCAAAACCCGTCTCTACTAAAATACAAAAATTAGCCGGGTGTGGTGGCAGGCGCCTATAATCCCAGCTACTCCGGAGACTGAGGCACGAGAATCGCTTGAACCCAGGAGGAGGCAGAGGCTGCAGTGAGCTGAGATCGTGCCACTGCATTCCAGCCTGGGTAACAGAGCGAGTTGGTCTCAAAGAAAAAATAAATACATAAAAAAGAAACATTTTTTCCTCTCTATCCTCTTTAGGTGTCTAAGTTTTATGGGTCTTAAGACCTCTGAAACTGAGAAGTGGATAGCAGCAAAACCTCGCGAGGCACCTCCCCTTTGCTTTTTGGTCTGAGTGTGCCTTAATTTGGGAGGAAGAGAAACACCATACCATCTGTGCCCAAGAAAACAGGTGCTGACAAGACCCTGCAGGAGGTGGAAAGGGAAACTGAACCAATGACCTTTACCGAGAGACAGGGAGAGAACCACCAGGTGCTTGTCTTTGCAAGACTGGAAAGACTTTTTTCTTCCCATGACTTTCTGTGAGTGGCTGTTTGGTTTGGGTTGGGTTACAGCCCCTCTGTCTCTGGGCCTTTGCAGATAGAGTGGAGGATTTGTGATTTGAGTTTGAGGGAGAACCAGGGATGGGGTGAGGGATCCCCTCTGCTTCTCAGTGTCAACTGCAAAGCTCCAGACACTTCATTGCCAGCACAGAAGTACAAATTAGCTTTCCGCCATCACACAATTATGAAGTTCCATCCACCAAGGGTGTGGTGGAAAATGGATTGGAGGGACAGCTGGTGGGGATACTGAGTGGAAAGGGAAGAGAAGTGGAGATGGCTGGGGTAGGCATGGAGAAGCCATTCTTTCCAGGTAGAAAAACCAGGCAGAAGGGAAGTTGTCATGGAGGTGGGCTGGATCCATGACTTTTAGGAAGGAAAAGGAAGCCCGGATGATCAGAGCTGCAAGTCAAGGCAGATTTCAGTCCACTGATTAGTGCATTGATTGTGGTAGCTCTTCAGGTGCCTTTTACCCTCTGCCTCTTGCTATAATTATTTCACAGTATTTGTGTTTGAAACCAGAGGCTACAAAAGAACCTAGGCCAGCTGTAAGTGGTGCTGCTCAGATTAGAAGCCTGGCATTCTGAAGCCAGGGCCCGTCTCCTCCTTTGACACCGCACAGAGCTCCATGTTGCCCGTTGACTCTTGAAAGTCCCAAACACGATGGCTCACGCCTGTAATCCCAGAACTTTGGGAGGCCGAGGAGGGCAGATCAGGAGGTCAGGAGTACGAGACCAGCCTGGCCAATATGGTGAAACTCCGTTTCTAATAAAAATACAAAAATTAGCTGGGCATGGTGGCATGTGCCTGTAGTCCTAGCTACTCGGGAGGCTGAGGCAGGAGGATTGCTTGAACCCAGGAGGCGGAGGTTGCAGTGAGCCAAGATCATGCGACTGCACTCTAGCCTGGGCAATAGAGCGAGACTCTGTCTCAAAACAAACAAACAGAAAAAAGTACCAAACATAACCTCTTCTCCTCCATGCTAGTTCCTCCATGAGGCCTTCCCTGCTCCCCACCCCCAGACTCATGCATTCACTCATTCATTCAGTCATCTAGCATGTGAAGAGTGAGTCACTGCACTAGATGCTGTAGGTACAGCAGTGGAACAAGGCAGATGCAACAATTATTTACCCTGAGATGGAACATGCAAGAGAAGCAGGCTATAAAATCATAGCAAAACAAAATATTTTAATTATAATTGTTATAATGGAGAATTAGAGGAGAGTCTAGCCTAGACCAGGAGGCCTTCTTGGAAGGCTTTTCCAGGTGTAGCCTAATCTTAAAAGATGAATCAACATTGACCAGCAAAGACAATGTTCCATGCCAAGGAAACAGCTTGTGTACAGGACCTGAGTCTGGTGGGCTTCATCACCAAGTAGCTAGGGCATGATGGGGGAGGAGAGTTGCTTGAAATCATGCAGGGCAGTTTGGCAGGTCCCAAGAAACGCAGGGCCTTGGAGGCAATATCAGCACTGGGCTTGGTTTTGTTTTGTTTTCCTAAGATCAATGGGCAGTCATGGAAAGGTATTATATAAGGGGTGACATGATCAGACTTGTATTTTGAAAAGATTGTGCTCGGGAAATACATTGTGGCCATGACGAGTAGTGCTGGTGGGCGGGATGGTGGTGGTGGCAGTAGGGGTGTGGAGAGGGGTTGGAATTCAGCAACATGTGGGAGTAGGATTTGATGTTTCTTCGGACTGGGGGCAAGTGAGCAGGAGCAGTCAAGGGCAACTCCTGGTTCTGGCTTGCGTGGGCGGTGGCACCATGAATTAAGATTGGGAAGCTGGGGAGAAGCCCTGGGATTGCCTTTATGCTAGCTCTTCAGGTGCCTTTCACCCTCTGCCTCTTGCTATAATTATTTCACAGCATTTGTGTTTGAAACCAGAGGCTACAAAAGAACCTAGGCCAGCTGTAAGTGGTGCCGCTCAGATTAGAAGCCTGGTGTTCTGAAGCCAGGCCTCGTCTCCTCCTTTGACATGGCACAGAGCTCCATGTCACTGCCTTCACTCACGGTCTTTGTAGGCTGAACCTGGCTCCTCTTTGCATCCACCTTATGCCCAGCATGGTGCTTTGTACGCAGAAGGTGCTCAATAATGACATCTCTGTAGCCCGGTGTACCTGACACTGGGCTATGGGAGAGAGAATCTGAGACACAGTCCCTGCCCTCAAGAATCTTGTTGACCATGTGATCTAGGACCTTCCAGAGCAGGCTGAGCCACCTCATTACAATGGAAGACCTCAGGCCCTTTTCAGATGCCAGCATTGCTCCCACCTTCTGGAGACTCAGATGTCTGTCCTTGAGAGCATTTTGCCCCTCATGCCCTGGCAAGTCCCTCATCAGGGCACACTCAGGGAGGCTTTAGAGAAGAGAGGTCTTGTTCACTGGTCTGGAGCATCGCTGCCTTTAGCCACAGAGACCTTAGACTGTACACCTGCAGCAAGAGGATGGGATCTGGCAGGGTTTGTGTGCCTTGTGTTGATTACATTTTAATGGGTAAACACCCTTTCCTTTATGCAAATCCCCAAGGACATTTATTACTTTTTTTTGTTGTTTTTTGAGATGGAGTCTCGCTCTGTCACCCAGGCTGGAGTGCCGGGGCGCGATCTTGGCTTACTGCAAGCTCTGCCTCCTGGGTTCACGCCATTCTCCTGCCTCAGCCTCCCGAGTAGCTGGGACTACAGGCGCCTGCCACCACGCCCGGCTAATTTTTTGGATTTTTAGTACAGACGGGGTTTCACTGTGTTAGCCAGGATGGTCTCGATCTCCTGACCTCGTGATCCACCCGCCTCGGCCTCCCAAAGTGCTGGGATTACAGGCGTGAGTCACCGCCCCCGGCCAGAAATTTATTACTTTAAAAAATCAGTTGGATTTTTAGCTTGATATTTTATTGCTCTTGAAAAATGTGCGTGTTACGGCTTGGGATGGGACATCCTGCCTTTTCATCAGGGGGCTGAGTGTGAACAAAGCTGAGTCTGGACAGGGGCCATTTCTGACTAGAGCCATCAGCTTGTCTCCCTTTTCCTGTTACAGTTGCTATGGGCCCCCTTATCAGAACATCTGGCTTCCATCTGACTGATGGTATCATCAAGGCTTAGGCTAGAGAGTCTAAGAAGGTTCTAGCATTGTCCAGGGAGGGAGGCTCAGGGCCTAGTTTCTTATCCAGTGGAAAAGGGAACATTGCCCTCTCCCAGACTGGGGATCTCAGAGCCACCCTCACCAACATGACTTTTTAAAAAAAGATCTTTCATTTTTCCGAACAAATGGAAAGATACTATGTTTATCGAGAAAAATGTGATAAAAATACATACATTTATTGCATTTCCAATTAACATCCTAATGAAGCTTAAGCATTTTTAAAATAGACTTTTTTTTTAAAGCAGTTTTAGGAGTCACAGCAAAATTGAGTGGAAAGTACAGTGTTCCCATATACCCTTGGCCCCTACATATTCACACTCTTCACCATCAGCATCCCTGCCAGAGGGCTATGTTTGTTACAATCAATGAACTTGTAGTGACACTTTGTAATCAACCAAAGTACACAGTGTACATGAGGGTTCATTCTTGGTTCTGTATATCTGATGGGTTTTGACAAATGTATCCACCATTACAGTATCATACAGAGGGTTTCACTATGCTAAACATCGCACGTTCCACCTATCCATGCCATTAAAAAGTGCATGTAATCGTGTTAGGCCACTGGAGAGAAAATAA
This sequence comes from Hylobates moloch, assembly GCF_009828535.3. Taxonomy (NCBI): domain Eukaryota; kingdom Metazoa; phylum Chordata; class Mammalia; order Primates; family Hylobatidae; genus Hylobates; species Hylobates moloch. Next base: position 93,006,531 of record NW_026652286.1, on the reverse strand, counting down.
AAGCTCATCAATATTGATTTCAGATTATCTTCTGAGCATTGTGGTTTTTATGAAGTTATCACTGCATGCCCTGTGTTTCCTGTCCTGCTTTTCTTAATATTATTTCCTACACGCATTTCCACATATTGACACGGTCCACACATCATTCTTTTTTTTGTTTTTTTCGAGACAGAGTCTTGCTTTGTCGCCCAGGCTGGAGTGCAGTGGCACCATCTCAGCTCACTGCAACCTCTGCCTTCTGGATTCAAGCAATTCTCCTGCCTCAGCCTCCTGAATAGCTGGGATTATAGGCACCTGCCACCATGGCCAGCTATTTTTTGTATTTTTAGTAGAGACGGGGTTTCACCATGTTGGCCAGGCTGGTCTCAAACTCCTGACCTTGTGATCCACCCGCCTCAGCCTCCCAAAGTGCTGGGATTACAGGTGTGAGCCACCGCGCCCGGCCCACACATCGTTCTTAATAAAGTTATAGAGCACACCATGGTGTAAACAGTTGACAACGTACTCTAATCTTTTGTTGGTTATTATTTTTCTACTATACAATCTTGTAGAAAAGATTTAAAAGGAGACTACAAATTGTGATTCTGATGCTTTTTGCAGAGGTTGAATGCTACGCACTTAAACTTCAATTTATGCCTTCAGCCAGGTTCCTCTCTAGCAGCCCCTGAGACAGAGTGTCCTATATATCTCTTTTCATGTCTGTGAAGGGGAAAGACCCCATAATGTCCCAAGGGGACTCAATTACTACTGTACAAACACAGGATCTTAGCTACTTTCAACTAGAAAGTTTTTTCTCATGTACAACACAAATGTCCTTGACTTGAATGTAAACTTTCCACCCTTTCCTGAGTGTGAACAGTTTATCTCACATGCACATCGTGTGTGCAAATCAAAAGAGTATGATCCATATTAGGAGTTATTTATATGTGATGATATTCTGCAGGAGAATGTCATAGACTTTTCATGAATTCTCATCAAATTCAAATAGTACAAACCTTTGTGGGAGGTGTTATTCTGATTTCCATTTTATAGACGAGGAAAGAGGATGATTCAATCAATGCTCAGCTTTAAAATTTAAAAAAATTGTATTATATATCTTCTATTTGGAATTTTAAATTACTTCCTCCAAATAACCCACTTATTAAAAACAAAGTGGTGAGAAATTATGTCACTATTCATCATTTGCTTACTGTAAGCCTGGAACTTTGGACTCATTTTCTTACTTAATTCTTATGATAACTCTGGGAAGCAGGAGACCAGAGTGGCTTTTAAACCCAAGATTTTGGGCGGTGATTGGGGGCAGGGAGGGGGTGGGGGGCACTGGCCAAGGCCATCAGGGATGAAGGCAGAGGGGTTGGGGATCTGGTTCTCACCACTCACCTGAAACTTCTCTCTCATTTCCTGCAAATAACAGAGTGGAACGTGTGAAACGGCTGTTGATGGCAACCGGGGAGGACACAGAGCAGGATCCATGCCTTGGGAGGAAGTGGGCTTGCAGTTTCCACCCTTCCCAGGCCCCTGATCTTGACATCTTGGCTCTGTTGTTAGCTAGCTGTGTGAAACGGAGCCAATGACAGTCTCCTCCTGACACCGATGAGTCTCTGCTTCCTCCCACGTTAAAGAGGGGATATTAGTACATACTCCAGTTGGTTATGATGTGGACTAAATGTGATATGGTATACAATTAGGATGGTGCCTATACCAAGTGGAGTTTAGTGAAGCTTTTTATTGATTTATTTTTGAGATGGAGTCTTGCTCTGTCACCCAGGCTGGTGTGCAGTGGTTCAATCTTGGCTCACTGCAACCTCTGCCTCCCAGATTCAAGTGATTCTCCTGCCTCAGCCTCCCAAGTAGCTGAGACTACAGGCATGGGACACCATGCCCAGCTAATTTTTGTATTTTTAGTAGAGACGGGTTTCGCCATATTGGGCAGGCTGGTCTTGAACTCCTGACCTCAAGTGATCAGCCCAACTTGGCTTCCCTAAGTGCTGGGATTACAGGTGTGAGTCACCGTGCCCGGCCAAAACTTCTTCTTACCTTCCTTTGCTGTCTTTCCTATCTGATAGCCCTGGAGTGAGTTTGGAGTGTCTATGACACTCTTGGGTCACCTCAGCTCTTCCTGCCACAAGACCCTCAGACCTCTGGCTCCAACCCCGCTGCCCTACCTGCCTCTCGGTGCTCCCCAGAATGGACGAGAAACCCAAGAGCCAAACCCTGGCTTCCTGACCCAGGGATGGAGCCCTAGCAGCCCTTCCTTGGCCCAGACCCTCCTCCTTGTCTTTCCTGCACCTTTGTTCTGCTCCCTGCTGTTAACAATGATTCACAGCTCAAAGGATGTCCCCAGCAGGGATCCTTAACCATGAATTTGCTTCACGGTCCAGACTCTTGGAAATTACAATATAAAAAAAATTGTGTATATATTTGCATTTTTCTGGAAATAGAATTCTCAGGGATTCCTAACCTCTCTGGGTAGATTTGAGGTGGGAGAGGGACTACATGGGGTTTCTTCTGTGTGGACTAAAATTCTCTTAGAATTGAGATGGCAATTTACAAGTTCAGTAGAAAAAGTCTGGTCCCAACCACAAGAAGAAGTGAAACAGAGATGAAGAGCCCACCTCTTACCTAGGGAAGAATTCCTGGGGGAAGGCAGATCTTTTGCTCATATTTTGTAGAATCATTCATGGTCTCTTCATGTTCTGCTCACTCACTCATTCATTTCATGAATCAGCATTTATTACATACCTTATATACCTACTGTGTGCCTTGCTTTACACTAAATCATACTGGATACACAAACCTCAGTTCTTTAAAGTGGGGTCCTGCTTTAAAGGGTGCTTGTTAAAAATACAGGTTCCTGGACCTCAACCATGGTTGGGGGCATTGCCTGGGATTCTGCATTTTAAACAGGCTCCTTGGGCTCATTAAATTAGGTTGACAGCCATTGATAGAGACTGGCATCTCCTCCCAGGCACAGCCTTTGGCATTGGTACGCAGCAAAGTGCCCGCATCATGGTTGCCTCCAAGACTGTTGGTTGGACCAAGATCACGGTTCTGACCCTTCTGCAGGAGAGGGTATTTCCCTCCCTCCCTCTGCCCTGGCTCGCCCTGCCTCTCTTGAATGCTGGGACCTGTGAGGGGGGAGGGATCAGAGGGGTCGCTGGCTGTCCCCTCCACTGCAGCTGTACTGGGGGCACAGTCTTGGGCAGATTGTGAACCCCAAAGGCAGAGAGGCTGTCCCAGCATGCGTTGCTCTATCCTGACTGGGCGAAGATCTGAGACTACCAATTAATGTTAACGAGGCTCCCTCTGCCTAGGCCTGTCTTAAGGCTTGGCTAATTAACACTTCTATGGTCCCTTGGGTCCCTAGAATGAGAGGTTTGCAGAGACCTACGGGAAGTGACTGGTTTCATCCAAAAGGATCTTTCTACCTGTAATAAGCATAGGGAGGCTGAGGCGTGGAATGATAGTGGCTTGGGAAGTGGAACCTGGAACAGCAGTAGCTGGTGTTTCTTGATCAGCCTGCGTGCTTTAAATCCAGCGCCCCACTTAATACCCACGTGTGCTCCAGCAGCTAGGATTAGTATTTCCCTCACTTCACAGAGGAGGAAAGTGAGGCCCGGGGTTTGGAGCAAGGTCACACAGCTAGTGTGGCAGAACTAGGGGCACACCCAGGCCATCTGGCTCCAAAATCTGAGCTCCTGCTTCTGCCCTCTAGAGCCTTCTATGGCCACACAGCCCAGGGTCCCCCTTGTCTTGGCTTCAAGCCCAGGTCTGGGCATTTTCTTCTCTGTTGGGCCCGCAGAGTTGCTGGCAGTGGGAGACAACCACAAGGCTGCAGGCCCAGACTCCTTCTTCCCACTTTGCCTTTGGACCTGGTCATGGACTTCCTGTTCCCAGAGAGGATGAGGCAATGGGGAGATGGGGCAGGGCAGGGCAGGGACAGACCCTTCCCTTCTCCAGGGTCAGCAGCCGTGGGGAGAACCTACACGCTGTGTCCTCCTAGACAGTGCTGGCCTCCTTCTCTGCTGTGGACTCCTCTTACCTCTGAGGAGGGGATGGAGGTGGGCAGGGCATGTGTGCAGCTGGCAGGGGCATTATAAACACATGGTCAGGATCTTGCCCCCTGGAGCCTGTCTCCAGCATGACTGCGGGGCAGCTTTGAGCAAATTTCAGATTTCTAGGAACTGGTGGGCCTCTGGTCATTTCATGGTTATCAGTCAGCCTCTCCCAACTTCTGGCTTGCTTACAGATGGGCAAATGGGTCACGTAGTGAGGACTGTGGAATCAGTCCCAAGTCTGAATTGTGGCTCTGTCACATTCTAGCTGTGTGGCCTTGGACTTAAACCTCTAAGACTTAAAGCTTCAGTTTTTTGTCAGTAAAATGGCTGTAATGATTCCCATCTTGTTGGGTTGCTGTGGGACTTTAGAAAAGTACTATATTGAACGCCCTGGGCTGCCCACCCTACTGCTCTGTCTCCTGGTCAAGGCCAGACATTCTGCTTCGGTTGGATCTGTAGCAGAGAGAAAACACCACATGGCCAGAGGCCTCGGCTGCACAGGAAGAGGCGTCTAAAAACTGTTCTATAAATGGTAGCTATTTTTCATATGGGCTGGGGCCATTGGCAATACTGCCTCTTATTTATTTATTTTAGAGACAGGGTCTCACTCTGTTTCCCAGGCTGGAGTGCAGGGGCATGATCATAGCTCACTGTAACCTCACCTCAAAGTTCTGGGTGCAGTGATCTTTCCACCTTGGTCTCCCAAAACGTTGAGATTGTAGGCATGAGCCACCACATCCAGCCGAGACTCATATTTCTTAACTAGAGACAATGGAGGCTGATTTGGGGTGACACGTTGAGACCCCAGTGAGAGGGCACTGAAATCCCGGCAGGATTCAGGGTATCTGTGGCATTCCTGCGGGGAGTTCTGTTTGCCCAATTCCCTCCCCTCCCCTCTCGCCTCCCCAGGCCTGCCTCCAGTGTGCCCTCCCAATTCCCCCTCCCACCCTCCACATCTGGATTCAACTAGCAAACAACAGGCTTTCTGTGAATGCCCCCACCTTCCTCTGCCCTCTGTCCTCTGCTACAGAACTTTGGCTCTCACTGGGGCAGATGAGGGTGGGTGGGGAAAACGGGTCAGGAAAGCTTTGAGCTCTGTTTCCCCAAACCTATAGGGTTGACTTAACTCTGCACCCCCTGCCACCCGGCCGCCCCGCGCCTCCCCCACCCACCCACCCACCGCCTTGCCCTGATTCTTGGTGTTGTCTGTTGCTCAGGATCCACCAGGGAGCCTGGAGCCCTAGTTCAGAGCTGGGGCCAGGAAGGAGACTGCAGTTCTCCACCCTCCACCCCAATCCCAGGCCAGAGAACACAGCCACTCCTGTCTGCCAGAGAGAAGCCCTGCTGGGCTTCTAGAGGCCAAGCAGTAAATTGGAATGTGGCAGTCACAGTCAAGGCAGCTGTAACTCTCATTAAAGTGACATCAACCCCACCGCGGGAGGATACTGTAAATCCAGGGAAAGGGGGCATTCATCCAGGGAGAACCGCAGAAGCAAAGAAAAAAACCCATAAATAGAGGAGACGTGGTGTCTGGAACTAATGGTGGGGCCCAACCCAAGGCCAGGCTGAACTGGGGGTGGGGTGGGGAGGGAGCTAAAGGCTGGAGGAGGGGGTGGAGGTCCGGAGACGGGCCCCAGATGCCGGTGCAGTGCAGAGGCACAGCCAAGGCCCCTGCCTGTAGCTGAGTCTCCTCTGCCCTTTCTGCCCAGGCTGCTCGGCTGAGGCTGGCACTTGGGAGCAGAGTTGGCTTGTGTCCCTGGGGAAATGGCTGGGGAGGTGTCACTGTTTATGGGCTTTCCCAGGGTCAAGAGGAGCTGTTGCTTTGGCCATTAAGATTCTGTCAGCTCTCAGAGGAGAAATCAGCCTTAGGTCAAACTCCAGGCTTAGAGCTGGTCACCTGGATTCGAATCCAGGCTCTGCTACCTCTTCAAAGCCCAAAGGCTGGGCCTTGGGAGAGTATCTTCACTTTTGGAAGTCTCAGTTTTCCCCTATCAGAGAAATGGAAGGATCCCCCGTGCCATATAGACCTGGCGTGAACATCCAGGTAGATAAACACGGGGTAACATCTGGCTGTCTGTGGGTGCTGCTTGTCAATTGACTAAATCAATCAGCAAAGCCCTGCAACCTCAAAGGCTGGGATTTTCTTTCAGAGCACTTCCTTTCTGCTCAGGTCTGGGTTCCGCCACTAATTTGCTGAGACGCCTTGGGCAGGGGACCTAACTTGCTAGGTCTTTGGTTTTTTTATGGGTTTTCTTGGTTTTGTTTCTTGAAAACGAAGCTGTTGTTGAGTGTGACTCTGGATGGGGTAGATGGGGCTGCACACAGTAGGAGCACTACTTCTTTGCTTTGGTGTCTATAGAGTGGCCTGATCTCTAGGTCTCTGTGAACTCCAGGTGGGCTGCAGTCTAGAATCTTCCCCTAGGGTCGTTCTGAACTCCCTCCTCACCACCCATACCAGGAACCTGGGACACCATATTGGGAGGCCCCCTCTCCTTTGCTCTCTGGCCCTGGTGGCAGTGTTGCTAGCTTCTACCCTGTTCTGAGGAAGGGTCAACGCCAACCATGCTCTCCTGGGGTAGGAATGAAGGAGACAGAGTGGGCTGGAGAAGTCCTGCTATGTTTCTCCCTGCCCTCAAGTTGCAGTGTGCATCGGAATCTCCCGGAAGGCCTGTTAAATCACAGATTGCTGGGCTCCACACCAGGGTTGGGTTTCAGCAGGGCCTGAGAATCTGCATTTCTAACAAGTTTTTGGGTGGCCCTGAGGCTTCTGGGTTTGGGCTGCATTTTGAGAAAAATTACCCTAGAGTGATCTGCCGGACTGAGCTTCCTAGACTGTATTCTTGTGGACCTGCAGCTGAAGCAAATTGGTGCTGCAGGCAGAATCCAAGATGCCGGCGTGCAGGCTCTTAAGTCAGCTGGGATCTCCAGGGCCATCATTCACTGCTGTGCAAAGAGCTGGTCGGGGGCCCTCCGTGAAACAGCAATTCTTGGGAGTGCGACGCAGTCATCTATGTCTAACAAGCTCCCAGGGTGACTCTCGTGCACAGCCCTGTTTGAGAACCACTGCCATAGAGGGTACTGGTATTGGAAATTCAGTTCCCTGTGTGGGCTCCTCCCTCCCACCTCCCCACCAAAAAGGATTAGAGAAAAAGGGAGTGAGGAGTGGGAAAGCAGGAATTAAACTGAGTGAAATGGTCTAGGCGAAGAGAGAGGCACAATCAATTGAAAGGAAAGGCAATAAAACCAGGCTCTGTAAACACCCAGAAATGATGCACAAGGCTGGGCTTGGGGGAGAAAACACAGTTTACCTCAGGGGAGGGCCAGAGGGACGCACGTGTGGGTAGAGGCAGCCCTGCTGATTTAAAGGGTGCTTCTGGGGCATGCCTTCCTCCCTGCAAGCAGAGGCTGATGATGGATGAATGCCACAGCTGAGACCTCCCAAGGGGCAGGAGCAGGGGCAGGGAGGGGGGCTGGAAGCTGTGGAGTGGGGGCGGGCCAGGAGGGTCACTGCTTCACCCACAGCACGTGCTTAGCTGACAACAGAGGCACTCAGAGAAAACTCACCAGCGCCCTGGATCTGCCATCTCCTGTCTGGCACCTAACACCTTGCTTCAACCTCTGGAGAAAGCCATGCCTGAGTCCAAATCCTCCTCCAAGGAAGCGTCTGCCCCACCCACTCCATTCTGTAAGCAGCAGCTTTCTCACTAGCCCTGGGAGCAGAGTGTTCCAATGCCCCTTCGGTGGGCCATGGCTATGGTGCCTGTTTCTTCGCCTCACAGAAGGACACACGGCCTGAGAAGAAGGACTAAACTTACAGGACACAGGAAAGAACAGCTGGAATTAGGGCTGCCTTAGACTCTACGGCCTGCATGGTTACCATCACAGAATAATGCCACAGGTTGCAGAGCCTTTCACAGTTTGCATGATGGCATTACATCCCCTCCACAACTCTGTAAGCAAGGCAGAGAAGTTATTAGATCCCATTTAAAAATGAGAAAGAAGGCTGGGCACGGTGGCTCACACCTGTAATCCAGGCACTTTGGGAGGCCGAGGTGGGCAGATTGCTTGAGCCTAGGAGTTTGATAACAGCTTGGGCAACATGGTGAAACCCTGTCTCTACCAAAAAAACAAACAAACCAAAAAACAAAATTAGCTAGGTGTGGTGGCATGCATATGTGGTCCCAGCTACTCGAGAGGCTGAGATGGGAGGACTGCTTGAGCCCAGGAGGTTGAGGCTGCAGTGAGCTGAGATTGCACCACTGCACCCCAGCCTGGGTGGCAGAGTGAGACCCTGTCTCAAAAATAAAAATGAAAAAGCCGAGGGTAAGAGAAATGAAAAGACTTGTTCCAATCCATGCATCTAAGTAAGAGTTTGGACCCAAACAGGAACCTCAGCCTCTCATTCCCTGTTGGCCTCTCTATTGGAGTCAATTTAGCTCACTTCTTGAAACTGGTATTAGGTTTGGGGTGGTGGGGAGAGTTGAGAGTTTGTGGTGGGTGCCTGGAAGCTGAGGCCAAAGCGTCCTTTGGGATGGAGGTGCTTACTGCCTCAGCTGCCCAGAGTGTTGGCTGGGAAGGTGCACATCTCTGTCCCTCTGAAATTGCCCTCAGCTGAAGGGAGATGCTCACAGTTATGGCCCTTCTTGAGGTTGCAGATGACAGATGAATGCTGCAACTGAGACCTCCCAGGGGCAGGAGCAGAGGTGGCGGTGGAGGAGGGGAGCAGGCCAGGAGGGCCACTGCTTCAGCCCTAGCACAGGGTTAGCCATGTTGCACCCAGTGACATGTTGTACCCAGTGACACCTTGCACCCAATGACATGTTGGTGAGGGTTACAAAGGCCTGGCCCTCTTGCCTTAATGTGGGATATCTCTGCAGAGCCTCCCAGCCCCAGAGTCCCCATGGGGTTGGCAAAGGCCTTGGTTGCAACTTCACAGCCAACATCAAATGTCCAATGTTTCCCCCAACCCAATCCTGTTCTCTTCACTCCCCCTACAGGGGTTCATCCCCACAGCACCCCAATAAATGATGCAAAGCTCTCAGAGTCTCTTTGCTAGGAACCTGACTTAATACGGGAGGAGAAGGGAGCTAACTTCAATGGGATGCTTCTTTTTTTTTTTTTTTTTAAAGAAAGATGGTCTCATCTAATACAACACATCTGTGAACTAAGCATTTTTGCTATGTTACTGTTCAGAAAAGGTTAAAGAAGTTGTCAAGACCAAATAGTATCTGGCAAAGCTGGGACTCTAGTGCAGGCCCACCCTGACTTTGAGAGCACAGGTTCTACTCTCTCCCCACTGTATAAAAGGTGGGGAGTCCCTGACCCTGACCCGTGCGGTCTAGGGTGGAAAGGAGCTGGCTGGCCAAGGACTTGCCTGTGGTGTTCGAGTAGGCATGTAAACACCCGTGAGAAGAGTGTTCACATCTGGGGTGCAAATGGGGGGAGGCAGGAAGCAGGGAAGGGTGGCCACATGTGGCAACCTTTGCTGGCCAAGGAGGCAGAGGCGCCTCTGGTGGAAGAAGACCTTGGGATCTGCCAGCAGCAGCCGTGAGGCACATCTGAACCCTCTCCCCGCACAGGCCCCATACAGTGGGGACTGCTGGCTCTGAGCCTCCCTTGGGCACACAAAAGTTTACCTTTGCCCAAGCTGCTTGGCAAGACCCAGGCCCCATCCTGTCCCAGTGAAGGGTGAGGACTCTGGACTTCTCTGGCTCTGTGTGCTCCATCTGGTCCCAACACAGTGGAGGACTGGCCCCTGCCTGCCTCTGGGGCCGCTCTGGTGATAGTCAAGGTGAGTTCAAGGTCAGCAGCGTGCTGCCACAGCCGCAAGCCGGCCTCGTAGCTCCTCCCTCAGGCCCCAGCCCTGGAGCACTCTGGAGCCGATCATGGGAGGAGGATCTTTCCTGAACTTTTGTCTCTGGAGGGCCCAAGCCGATTCTACTGTTGATGTGTCCAGTTGTAGAGGGGCGCCTGGTACCAGTCCTCCCCTGAGGGGCAATGCCTCCAGAACTACAGCTGGGGAAGGGCAGCAGGTCTGGACACAAGCCAAGAGCACCCTGGCTGGTGCCGGTGGACTTTCTTGCATGAATTGGCAGCTCCGTCAAGCTTTGGCATCAATTCCAAAAGTGGAGCATTGGGGCTTGTCCTGTCACCTGGAGATTCTGAGCACTTATTTACAGTTCACAGAAGTAGAAACAAAAGTAACCCTTTTATCTCCTCAGAGGAAGCTGGCCCTTCCTCTGAGTACAGAAGCTGGAGACAATGTAACCTTCCCTGAGAAGATACTGTTTGGGGCAGGAGGCAGCTGTCTAGACGTGGCACCCACTGAATGCACCCTAGCAAATCAGGAAAATCTCTTTTTCCTTTTTTTTTTTCTTTTCTTTTTGAGACAGAGTCTCGCTCTGTCGCCCAGGCTGGGGTGCGGTGGCACGATCTTGGCTCACTGCAAGCTCCGCCTCCCGGGTTCACACCGTTCTGCTGCCTCAGCCTCCAGAGTAGCTGGGACTACAGGCGCCCGCCACCATGCCCGGCTAATTTTTTTGTATTTTTAGTAGAGACGAGTTTTACACCGTGTTAGCCAGGATGGTCTCGATCTCCTGACCTCGTGATCCGCTCGTCTCGGCCTCCCAAAGTGCTGGGATTACAGGCGTGAGCCACCGCGCCCGGCCATGTCTTTTTCCTTAAAAGGCTCAACCGGTGTGTGCAGAACTCCGCCTTGCCTCAGCAGCTGGGAGGAGTGCCTTGAAATGGCAGCGTGCGTCAGGAGCTGGGGCTCAGGGTCTAAGTGCCAGGTCGGCCACCTGCAGGAAGGAGCAGCAGCAAGACTCTCTACTGAGCTGGGCCCTGCTCTCCTCACCCGGTGGGGAATGTCTTTCAGCCCCGGGAGGAGATTATTTGTGACTGCCGTCTTCTTCTCTTCTCTTTTTTTTTTAAAAAAAAAAAAAAAAAAAAATCTTTGTGAGAAAAACCCCACCGTTCCACTTGTTTTCTCCGAGTCGTTTTGTTAGTTGAGGTGTCTGCGTGCTGAGCAACACACACTAATATTTTCCTCCTCGTCAAAACATTAATTATCCCACCCAGGAACCTTTCTCTTGGATGTTTTTTCTTTACCATCCCTTAAGCTGTTGGGCACCAAGCGATTCCTGTATTTCCCATCATCTCAGCAAGCTGACTGTGGTGTTTAAGGAGAGAGAGGCCCCCTTGGCTGGGTGCAGACCCTCCTTTGTGCTCTGTGGCACCCAGTAGTCAGGACGCAGCACTCAGGAGAGCCCCTGTCCCCCTGCTTCTCACTCTATGTGCGAACCATCTGTTGACATCTCTTGTCGTCTCCCACGAGGCTGTGAACGTCCTCATGTCTGTATTCCCGACACCCAGGACAGTGCCTGGCATAGAGTAGTGGCCCTACAGATGTTTGCTGCACAAGCACATAAATGAATGAAAATGAAGATGGAATAATAAACACGCAGTAGGAGGAGTCAGGGTTCAAATCAGCCCCCCTGGTTGGGCCCCGCCCCCCAGCCTCCATCTCTTGCCTGTTCATAGAGGGAGCAGTTGTAAGCACAAGTTGGGTCCTTTGCTCTCCCTAGCACTTGGGAAGCCCCATCCTCTCTCCCTGCCTGGGACTATTCTCAGCTGCCAGACAGCCAGTGTGTTCACGGGGAGCCCAGTTTTCTCCTCCCTGGTCTCCCCTTGGTTGAGAGTAAGATGGGACAGCAGGGAGAATTCAGAACTTTGGAGTCTGGAAATTGGGGAGGCTCCAGGGAACAAACGCAGAGCTCGACAGCACCTTAGCAATCATTGGAGCCAACTCCTCCCCTCCTCCCGTTTCAAAGACAAGCCTCCCAGATGGCTGAGATGTCTGGTTCATGGTCACCTACAGGTGAGAAGCAGGGCTGGGATTCAGGTCTTTGGCAGTTGTCAAGAAACAAGAGCCTCCTAATTAATTCTGAGTACAGGGCCTTTCTAGTCTCTTCTGCTACCGTGTTCTGTGCCACAGTGAGGAGGGCATGGCCTCATCATCTCCCTGTGTGCAGCGCAAATTCCTTTCATCTCCCTTTCAGCTCATTTGATCCCCACAGTGCTCTTCTGAAGTAGGCAGAGTGATGATTTCTCCACTTTGCAGATGAGGAAATTGTGGTGCAGAAAGCGTAACGGAGCTGCCTAAGGTAGCAGAGCTGTCCAGCGGTAGAGTTAGGGCTGCAGTCCTGTGTCCAGAGCCTGTGCCTGCACCCGCCACATACTCTTTCCAGGTCAGATCTCTCTGCTGCTCTGCCCCTTCCCACTAGGAGCCTGAGCATCTGATTTGACTTGGCTCCAACAGAGATACCAGATGTCCTGTAGTCAAGACCAGAGCCCAGGATCCCTCCTTCCCAGCTATGGCCAGGACTCTGCAGACAGTGGACCTCTCCATGAAGGCCCAGAGCTTTCATCCCTAGGCCCAGGGTCTGAAGGGCTGGCGGGTCTTCGTTGTTGAGATTAAAGCCCTTCTCCAGCTGGAGAAAATTTAAAATGAAACCTCCCCGTTGCATTTGTCCTGCTCAGTTTTGGAAAGCGGACAGGTAGCTCAAAAGAGGATTCTTATTCAGCCCCTGCCTGGCCTTACCACCCCCTTCTTTGGCCCTAAAATCAAGTGAGCTATTCTTTAGTAAGGGCGAGACACTGGGCACTGGCTTGGTCCACTTCTAAAGGGTAGAAGGGGGATCCTAGGAAGGTATGAGCAATCTAGCCACTTCCCTCCCCATTCTGCATGCTGTACTGTCCTCCGTGTGTGCTTTAGAGAAAGGCAATGATATGGCTGTACCATGCAAACGTGTTTTCTCAAAGACATAACTTTTGTACCATAAGCTGTTTCCATCTAGGACCTATTTCTGTGGGATGGTCTGAGGGTGAAGCTAAGGAGAGAAGGCATATGTGAATTTATTTTGTTTATCTGAACATCTGTGTTTGCCCAGCCCCACCCCTATAAGGTAAGATAAAATGCTATATAATAGGTTTATGTATGTACCTATAATGCCAAAGGTCATGGTTGAATCCTGCGACTAGGTAGAGTTTACCTGTCAATTGGCTAAATCGGAGACCCATATGTCTCATAGTCAAGGGAGATTCTGCGGCGTAAATGGCTGGCCCAGGGGCCATTGGCCTGTATGCATCACTGCCCTGCTCATAAACCTCATGGTTCCCCACTGGCAAAAGTTGAGTCCACCTTCTTCAGCCTGTATTCAAGGCCTGCCACCTGCCATCATCTTCCTCCTGCCAGACTGGCCTTCAGGCCCTGTGCCTTGGCAAGTGAGCTTTTCTCCCTTGCTCCCTTCTCTCTTCCTTCTTCCCTCCCTGTCTTCCTTTCTTCCTCCCTTTAAAGAGAACCAGACACTGTTTTAAGTGCTGCAGACACAGTCACTAAGTGCAGTGGACAAGACACAGGAGGCTTTAGCTTACGTTGTAGAGGTGGAGACAAAAGAAAACAGATATTCAAATAAACAAAATAAATTCAGATAAGAGCTATGAATACAGTAAAACAAGATGATGTGCTACAGCAGGGGTTCCCCCACTGCCCATGCTCCTCAACATTAGATTCTCAAAGGATGTGAACCCTATTGTGAATTGCGCACTCCTTATGAGAATCTAATTCCTGATGATCTGAGGTGGTACAGTTTCATCTTGAAACCATCCGCTTCCTGCCCTCCCATCCGTGGAAACATTGTCTTTCATGAAACTGGTTCCTGGTGCTAGAGAGCTTTGTGGGTAGGAGTGAGGCTGAATTCTCCCCACCCCCATGGCCTTCACAGGTAAATGCTGCCCATTGGTCAAGGCCTGCCCACATGCCACCTTGTCCAGGAAGCCTGCCTGTCTTCTCAGCTTGGCAGTGTTCTCTCCCACCACTGGACTCCAGAGCACTTTATTCTGCTCCCTTGCAGGGTGTGGAGTGGCTTATAGCACAGTCCATGATCCTCCTTGCTGCTGGGCTGTAAGTTCCTTAAGGGTGGAGAAAGCACCTCTTTCAGCCCCTGCCTCCCACTTCCCCAGCACTTACCTGGCACAGAGTAGCTGGTTAATAAGAGTTCACTGAGAAAATGTGCAAGGATCTCTCCTATCTCAGAGGGCAAAGAGCAACTGGGGCCCATCCCAGGGTCATCTGCTGAGAAGAGGCCAGTTTTCTCCCTGGAGAAGGACAGAGGAAGGGGTACAGTTGAATGGGAGAATTTATGCCCAGGGCAGGAGGTGGTGGGTGGGTTCAACTCACCAAGGTAATCCTGTTGGACAGGAACACCTCACACTCTTCTAAACCTTTACAGACCTTGCTTTGATGAGAGGCCTAAGAAGAGTGTCATGCCCCTTCCTTGGCTTGGGGAAGTCTGGACCTGTGTAGGGGCGTGGGGTGAGGTGGGGTTGGTGTGCATTGTGCCAGGGTGTATGGCTCAGAGGATGTGTGCAGTGGGGTGTTTGTGAGATCTCTGTGACTGTGGTCCTGGAACTGTGGGCATAGGATGTGTGGGAAAACAAGTGAGTGCATACGTGAACGTGGTGGTGAGGTGCGTGCAGGGTGGCTGGTTTGTGTAGTGTCTTTGTGTGTTTGGATGTTGAGTGGTGGGCTGGTGGTGGTGGGGGTGTGTGTGTATCTGTGGTACAGCCCGTGGGGTTGGGGGACAGGTAAGGGTGGAGCAGCAGTGGCCTGGGCTCCGGGGGGCCAGCATCCCTGGTGTTAGGGCTCAGAAAACGATACCCACAAAGATGGCACTTTGACATGCTGAACTGAAGAAGCAGCCTCCAGGTCTCTCTGACCTGCCTCCCACAAAAGCCCCTGTCTCTCCCAAAGCACGAGATGAGGCTGTCTTCTGAAGCTCCCATATCAAACTGGAAACTGGACTCCCAAGCAGGAACAGAATTGCCTTCGATCCCTTTCCTGAAATTTCATTAATCAGAGGAGATGAAAACTCCTACCGCAGAGGAAGAGACTGATCACTAAACACCACATCTAGAGCCCAAACTGTTTCTCAAACTATTGTTTGTTCTCTGGTCCCATTCAGTTTCCAAAGAGAATCATTCACGAGGTAATGCTTGCCTCCTGGCTCCATTCATCCCCCACCATAAAATTATTTATGCCTATAACCCCTTGTCTCCTTCCACCATAAAGAAGGGTTTACAAGCACCTGCACCTCTCTGGGTTACTGGGTAATCATTCTCCCGCCATTCCCCTGAGCTATGCATGTTAAATAACATCCGTTTGCCTCTTTTTTCTATTAATCTGTTTTTTGTCAGCTCACTTTCTGCAAACCTTCAGAGGGTGAAGGGGGAAGCTTTCCTTCTTTGCCCCTACACTGGCAACTGGGACTTCACTTTCCCAGCTGCTAGCTGGGGCCTTAGAGAGGACCCCACAACTGGAAGCCATCACAGCTCTTCCCCCGCCCTGCTGGCCTGTGGGGGATGCTGTTGCCTCTTCAGCTCCCCTCTGACTGTGGTCCCTCTGTTTTGAAGCCCTAGCCTCAAGCCCCATCCCCACTCTCTTTCCTACTACCAAGAGCAGACACCAAAATATTTCTGCGTTTCCTCTGGAAAAATCCTGGGAGGTCTGTTTATGGCTGTAGCAAAGCGGCACACATCTGTGCACAGTTGAGCTGGGACAGCTGGAAACTCAGGCACTGGAGTTTGCTGGAATTCGGAGCACGCTGGTGCACACAGTGCCTGCCCCCCACCTACCCACCCAATGTGCCTGCCCATCTCTGCACGAGTGTCCCACCAGAGTCAGTTCTTGTTTCTGTAAATAACCCTTCCCTGGCCCCTGCACAAACACACCCACATATGCAGACACACTCCTGCACACAGCCGATTTCAGTAGGACAGACAGAGACAGAGACAGGGACACATGGCACACAGATATGCCAGCACATTCTGAGAACAAACTCAAGCATGGTTCCTCAGGTCTAGAGGCCCGCAGACACACACAGGCGCCCTCCTGCTCCACCGGGGCACACCCTTGACCTGTCACCCACCAGTAACACCTACATACATCAGCAGACACGCAGGACAACGCATGCTGACTCAGCACACCCACACATAAACATGCGACACACACAGAAGGTGTGATTCACTTCCAGCCACCTACAGAAACCCACTCCCAGCCAGTCGGGGCCCGCCACCTAACTTCAGGCAAGGACTACCCTCCGCTGGGAGACCTGGGGACTTCTGAGCCTGGGAATGTCCCTGTTCTTTCCCATTGCCTGCCCTGTCCCTGACCCTGGCTGCCCTCTCAACTCTACCATGTGCCTCCTCTGTCAGGCAGGCCAGGGAACCTGAGTTCCCCCAGTCCTGACCTGCCTCTTCCTTGGCTTCTGTTCCTGTACCCCACATCTTTCCAGAAGCCTAGAAAGCTCTAGGGCTG
Organism: Hylobates moloch; assembly: GCF_009828535.3. Classification (NCBI taxonomy): domain Eukaryota; kingdom Metazoa; phylum Chordata; class Mammalia; order Primates; family Hylobatidae; genus Hylobates; species Hylobates moloch. Next base: position 92,990,097 of record NW_026652286.1, on the reverse strand, counting down.
CTTATCTCATGGCCCTCCCCGCTGCCAGGAACTCCTCTGCCCTGTGGCTGACACCCCTTCTGCCTCCCTCAATCCTTCAGGGCTGCTCTTGGATCTGAAGTCTCTTATTCCTCAGCCCCAGGCCCCCCAGATTCCCACAAGGCTCCCTGTTGGGGAAGAAATGTACTCTTTAGGACAGATAGGGGAGGAGCAGACCTACGAAGGGAGACAGGAAGAAGGGGAGAGAGAAAGTGGAAGGAAACAAAATGAACAGGTATTTCCTAGGGCCTAGGAAGGAAGGAGGGGCAGATTGAGTGCAGCTGTAGGATGCCCAGGGAGGCAGGTGTCTGTGGGGAGCAGGGACAGAGCTGGGCCACCTCAGCCCCCCTTGCTTTGCTGGGCACCCATTTTAAGGGCTTGCTTGGCCCACATGAGGACAAGGCCTCTCTAGCAATGTATCCCAAACTCCTGATCTCCTCAGGCCAGACCAGGATTCTCCAGGGCTCTTGGAGTGGGGAGTTCTAGGCCTCCTCTTTAGCCCCCTCCATCCATAATTTCCAACCTCACAAACCTTCCCAATCCCCCTTGGGGCTCTTCCTCTGGATAGGAGCCCAGTCTGCATGCAGCCCCTGCTTCCCCTCAGCTCTTCCCACCCCCCACTTCTTTCCAAGCTGGAACATCACAGCTATTCTCAGCTTTCCATATTCTGTGGACATTCGTGGAATTTTTTAACCCAATCTTGGGTTAGGAACACCCTCCAAACTCTGATGGAAGCCTTGAAGCATTTTCCTTCATATTTATGAGATCTGGGGCAGGTTTCTTTAAGTCTTTGCACGTTGGTTTCCTCAATGTAACATGGAAACGCCCAGCTACTAGCACGGCTGTGAGCTTGGTCTCTGCCGAGCACCCAGCCCAGGGCCTGATGTTTAGCAGGGGGCCCTTGATAAATGTAAATTCCCTTCTCCTTCCCCCACTTTTCCCTTTTACTTTGCTACACACTATTTAAGCCAGGAGAGATCAAACTGACCCCATTGCCCTGGGACAAAGGAATGATGGCCTCAATTCAAGAGCAAAGTACAGGAGTTTTTGATTAACTCATAAACACTCCCGACTTCCAGCAGCCCAGCTGCTGTGGGGTGGGGTGGGGAAGGGAGGGCAGGGGAGGTTGTTGAGGGGACATGCAGGAAAGAGATTAGGAAATTCAGGACAGGAGGACACAGGGCAGGGGCATGCTGAGGCCAAGGCCTTCTCCCACCACCTGCCTCCTGCGGGAGTGATTCCACAGTGCAGAGGGAGAGCCATTTGGAGGTCTGGCACCCGCTCTGCCCATGCCTATGCTTCAGGCTCCGTGAGAAGGCTGGACTCCTTCTGGGACTTCAGGGCCTTGGATGCTCCCCTCCTCTGCTCCCGCCTCCCTTCCCCCAGCCCTGGGATGTGTCAGATGTGTGTTTTCTCCCGGACTCAGCTGAAGCAAGGTCAGCCCAGCTTTCAAGGGGAGGAGCTTCCACACTCTAGATCAGTGCTCCCACGGACCAGGGACTTGACCAGAGAGCAGAGAGCACAGGGTGGGGCGTGGGGTGGGAGGACAGAGCACAGGGAGCACTAGGCTCCCTCCAGAATCCCAGGGGTGCTCACATCCAGAGGGTCTCCCAGGAATCATGGAGCCCCCCCTCTGCCTCCGTGCCAAAGGGATCCCAACTCATCCCAGGAAGAAGCCCAAATCTTTGTGCCATGGGGACCAAACATTCCACATGGCGGCTGTCCTTATGGTTTGCATGGTCATTCTGATTTCTAACCCAAATCTTTCCCGCATAGCTAATGGATCCTGTAGGTTCCAAGGAGTTAGTCATGATATCAAGTAAGCAGTTTGTTTCCCCTGAGGATGAGCCAAATTTTGGGAAGATTCTCAACTGCCTGTCTCCACCCTCCTTCATCCAACTCACCACCCCGACCCTGTCCTCTTCCCCACCCAGACATGTGGGAAAATGCCCTGTTAGCCCTTCTAGTCATGTGAATGAGGCCACGATTCAAAGGCAGTGGGCAAGAAGGAGGCCACAGGGAGCGGCCAGAAAGAACCAGCCCTTTGTGCTAGACAGGGGTCCTTGGGGGATGAGTGCATTTTTGGCGTATTTAGAAATATTTCTTTTTTATAATGAGCAGCAGAGGAGGAAAGAGGAGGGAGGGAGAGGCAGAGAGGCCAAGGCAGGACTTGGGAAAAGAGGCTGGAGCAGTGGTGAGGGCTGGGAAACGAGGTTACAAGAGCGAAAGGAGAAACAGACAGGAGCCAAAGGGTAAGAAGTGGGGACAGAGACGGAGAAGCAGGATGGTTCTGAAGACAGATGGAGATAGTGATGACACAGGTGCCTGCCACCACGCCCAGCTAATTTTTGTATTTTTAATAGAGACAGGGTTTTACCATGTTGGCCAGGCTGGTCTCAAAATCCTGACCTCAGGTGATCCTCCTGCCTCAGCCTCCCAAAGTGCTGAGATTATAGGCATGAGCCATCATGCCCGGCTGTCATTCTGATTTCTAACCTAAATCTTTTCAGCATATCTCACAGCCAGAGTTCTGGTTGGCGGCCCAGGAAGCACCTCTCCTCCTCAGTCATTTGTAGAGTAGATATCAACGACAGCTCTCCGGAGCCTCCATCTTCTCCCGGCCTGTTTTCCCCTTGGCGTGCTGCATGGTGAGGCCTCCGTTCACAGGCTTGTTTCCCCCAGGCACTGCCTTTACTGGCCTCAGAAAGCCTGACACCTGGCCCTGGCTGGAACACTCAGGTTGGTGTATTTACAGACTTGGTTAGAGCATCAGCTCCATGCCTGGAGTGTGCAAAGACCTGGGGAACCAGACATAGTCCCTCTCTCATGGAGCTGACCTAGCTGGGGAAATGGATGAGTGAATCAATGATTATACTGCATGATGATGGGGATGATGGCAGGGGCCATGAAACACAGTGGGGCTCTAGAGTGAGGGGTCTGGGGAGGTGGGTGGGGGGTGGCAAATCCAGGAGGACATGGGGACATACTGAGTCCTGAAGAAAGAGAGATCTCATCTCTATCAAATTCTAGTGGGTTCAGGCTTGCTAGTCTCCTTTCTCCACTCTTACCACCCATTTTTGGGAAAAATAACAATACTTCATCAATCATTAATTCATCAGAAAAATACTCATTGCCTATGTAACATGCCACGCATTGTGCTAGTGTCTAGAAATTCAACGATGATGAAGACCTAGTCACTGCCTCCCTGAAGCTCCCAGCCAAGTGGGAGAGCTGACAAGCAGGCAAGCAATGAGCCCCCGGAGACCACATGGAGTCTGTGCCAGGGCTCTCTGAATGCACAGAACCCCCTGTGAGCATCCAGCCCTCTCACTTGACACTCCTTCCCTGAACCCGAGGAAGAGGAGCCATCCTTGCCATTTGACAGAGGCTGCTGGCTTGCCCAAGGTTCTAGGGCAAGTGCCTAGGGGACCTGCCACCTCTCCTCAGTTCTCAGACTCGAAGCCCCTGCTCTTGTGTCCTCCTAGCCTGGCCTTGGAGGAGAAAGAGGCTGAATGAAGGTGGGCTTGTTGCCTGGGGGCTGACTGCTCATGAGTAGGCTCCTGGGTGACCCTGCAGAAAGTTGAAACAGTGTCCTTCCTCTCAGGCTGCAGGTCGAAGATCTGGTTCCCTTGCTTCTCTAGCTTCTCCCGGTAGGTGGGGCTGTGGGAAAGGCTGGGAAGGTCAAGGTCCCCTGGAGTACTCTAGGCCCCTGGGCTTAGCCTGGCAGAATGGTCCTCCTCTACTTCCTACCTTCTCCCTTCTCCTGCCACATCCTCCCCAGCCTCCTCACCTTCCACCTCCTCCTCCTTCTCCTCCTCCTCATCTTTCCCGCGTCGTCCTCTTCTCCTTCCCCATTACTTCTCTTTCTCCAGTTTTCCTCCTCTTCCTTCTCTCCCCTTCCCTTCCTTTCCATTTTCTCCCCCACCTCCCCTCTTCCCTCCTCCTCTTTCTCCTTTTCTCCTTCTAACTAATTGCTTCAGGGGTGAAGACCAGGTCGACTTGTGAAAACCCTGATCCATCGCCATGGTGATGCTAATTCAAACTGAGTTCAAAGGAAATTGTTCCAGTTAAAACTAACAAGCTGGAGCCAGAGGCCCCAGGAAGGACCAGTGCCAGGAGGAGCAAGCCCTGCACCCAGAAAACTAGCAAAAACAAGCCCACGGGTCGCTTACACTCCACCCCTCTGTGCTTTCTCTGCAACCTTCAGATGAGCCCAACTAAAAGGGAACCTGAGAGGTCATTGCAGGGAGCCCCCTGCCTCCGGGCCAGACTCCACCCAAGCCACTTCAAACAACAGAGAGGCCTGCACCTCCTCTGTGGTAAAGCCCTCCACTACCATCACTGCACAGTCTCCCTCACGCTAGGGTGCTGGTCTTTAACCACCCATGTTTTTGGAGACTTCTTCATGGTTTACACAAACACTTCCCATTGCTTTCTAATACACGTGGATTTGAAAGTACCAAGAGGAAAGGAACAAGAATGGCTGAGGCACCTGCCCCCTACCTAGGTGCTGTCCCAAGACTTCATACATGTTCATGCAACCCACTAATGCCATTATTATCTCTGCTTGGCGAGTTTCCAAGGATGAGAAAGCGCCCAGTGGAAGAAACTGCTTAGAGCTTGATTTGAGCTCCACTAGGTCAGGCTGGTTTAGTTTGACCTCCACTAGGTCAGGAATGACAGGGTAGGCCTCGAATTGGGGGGAGATGGCTCAAAACTGGAAAGAGGGGAAGGGTCTTGGTTCCAAAGTTCAAGTGAGTTGTCTTCCGTACTTCGAGTTAACCCGATCGCACTTGCTTCCCCGGCCCTCCCAGCATCCTACCCGTACCGACTCCCAGCTCAGTACAGGCCACTTTCAGCCCAGTGGCTGCAGATGGTTCCTCTCTATTGTGTGGGCAAGGACCAGGACTTCTTTGTCCATAGCCCAGGACCTGGCTCAGAGTGGGCTCTGGCTGTTAATTACATGTCCGAATGCTGAATGCTGAATGCTGAATGGAAGCAGTAGTCCCTTGGGAGCTGGAAGATTTGAGGTCCCCCAGGTCAAGAGAACCCGAGGAGCCCGGCTTGGTGAGCTTAGTCTAATGGATGCACCCGAGGGTGGCAGGAGGAGAATGTCCTGTAGGACCTTGTGGTGCTGATGTGGTGGCAGGGGCCAGCCCGGGTACCCTCTTCCTTAGCAGCTCTCACCTCTGCCTCATTCCCTCTCAGCATCCCTTTCTTGGTTGTTGTTTTAAATCCTGAAATATCTAGTGATCCTTCCAGGTACTAACGAGACACTAGTCTAGCAGCAAAAGAAATTCCTTGAAGGTGAAGACCATGTCTGTACTTCTATGGTGCCCCCGCAATGCAAAATGCAGTGCTACGGAGTGCATGGGGGAGCTTCACAGGTACATGAGTGAGTGATCTGGGGTCTGCGCGCCCACGGGAGGGGCTCTGGGAGCCTGCAGGTTTCAGATCTGCTCTTTCCTCAGATGTACTGTGAGACCTTGGGAAATCTCCTTGCCTCTTTGTTCCTGGGTTACTTCACGCGTAACAAAGGATGCTCATGGATGAGCCATCCTGCTCCCCCAGACACATCAAGAGCAGAGTCATGCAGCTATGATGCACGGTCTCAGCTCCTCCAGCATCAAGGACCTCAGCATCTCCCTCCCCTCCAGGGATGGGGACCTCTGGTGGTGACTGAGGTTCCTGCCTGACTCTCTGGGACCATCCGCTGCCCCTCCGTCCCCTCATTTCCACCCCCTCACCACCCGCCCCTCCAGAGTTCGATGTGTCTGGATGACTGAGGTGAAATCCAGCCAGAAGGGAGGAAGTGACTCAGCCCTTGTTGGGGTGGGGGCACTGGAGAAGGCCCAGGGCCAGCCTCCCACTCCCAGGACAGCTTGCGCTGCTTTGTACTCAACCCCAGCCTTTCATCCCGGCATCTTAAAGCCCCTTTCAAGCTGGAAGCAGTCCTGGGAGCTGGGTCATTGTCTCAATTAACAGGAGAAAGCTGGGGCCCAGGCTGGGTGGAGGCAACTTTCCCCTGAATTAGGCCTTGAGTCAGATGCCCAGGAAACCCAGGACTTCCTCACAAGCCAATTCCCCCAGGCTCCTGCCCCAAGCTCTAGGCTGCAGGGGCCCATTGCAGAGGAAGTGAGAGCTGTGTCCTTGCCTGTCACTCCCTGCAGAAGAGATCAGGGTCCTGCACAGGACCCCGAGGGTGTATTAGCTGGGCTGGAATTTCCCAGAGGGCCATTCAGTGGGTCCCCCTGACATTGTTATTACTTGTGGGGATCCTGCATAGGCTGTGCATTCCCAAGTGGAGAGAGGGGAACAAGGTGAGTGAACAGATTCTAGTAATAGACCCAGCCAGCCTTGGGGACCCCTGAGCTGTTATAGCCAGCACACCCCACTGAGTTTCTCTCCCCGTCACTGTTAAAATATTCATCTGAGCTGGGTGCGGTGGCTCATGCCTGTAATCCCAGCACTTTGGAAGGCCGAGGCGGATGTTCGAGACCAGCCTGATCAACATGGAGAAACCCCTTCTCTACTAAAAATACAAAATTAGCTGGGCATGGTAGCACATGCCTGTAATCCCAGCTACTCGGGAGGCTGAGGCAGAAGAATTGCTTGAACCCGGGAGGCGGAGGTTGCGGTGAGTTGAGATTGTGCCATTGCACTCCAGCCTGGGCAACAAGGGCGAAACTCCATTTCAAAACAAAAAAAAAAAACATCTGTAAATCATCTGTAGCCAATCATCTAATAACTGCCGAGGCTCTTGTGTACCTGGCCTGAAGCAAACAGATCACAGTTCTAAATCCTGGCTCAGTTGCTGCCTGGCTGTGCAATCTTGGGCAATTGCTTTAACTTCTCGGAACTTCAAGTGCCTTGAAACTCCTTGGCTCAGCGTCTAGAATACAGGAGATTCCATCCCCATTAATGTTGCATGGAAGATAAGAATTACAGAGCACAGCGGCTGGCAGGAATCTTCTTCACTTCTCTTAAGGAACAATGCACAGGGAAGTCATGGAATGCTCCAGGTCACACAGCCAGGAGTAGGATGCAGGTTGCCATGGAGGAGCCTTCAAAGGGCGTCCGTTCCTGCCCTTCTAGGCTTGGATGAGGCAGCTCCCCGCTTGCTGAGTCAGGGAGGAGAAAGTCTGGAATATGAAGGAGTGTGAGGGTGGGGTGTCGTGGGGAAGTCGGGGGCAGAAGAAAATCCAAGATATTGCGCAAAGAAGAGTGGGAGTGGGGGAGGGTCTGATTTAATGAGGCAGCAAGTAGGAGAGAGGCTGGCTCCCCCAACAGAGACCGCCCGCCCCTGTGGTCATGCTCCATGTGGTGGGGATCAAAGCTGCCCTGGGAACACGGCAACAGTGCTGGGCCACTGACGCTGGAGCTTCCCAGGGGCCTGCTTGATGTAGCTGCCTCTGTTTCCTTCCCAGCTCATCACCCACTCTTACTTCTGAAGGGGCTTGTTCCAGCCCAATCGCCTTCTCCATGCCTCCAGCTTGGGTTGCTGACTCAGTCCACTGAATTGATGTCCAGGGGCACCTGTGGCTGCAGACTGTCCATCTCATCAATGCCCAGCTTCCCTCTCTGGCCCTTGGTGGCTACCACCATCTCCACCTCCTTTTGTTCTCTTGCAGAGCTCTGGGCCCAGCTCAGCTTATTTGGTCAACAACCTCAGACTCTCAGTTTTGCCCTTGGCCTTGGCATTGGTCAGTAAAGTGAGTGCAGTGGGCCTGGCCCTTTCCCCTCCCTGAACCTTTTCAAATCTCAGTTCCGGGTTGACATCTCCAGCCCCTCCATTAGCCTCCCTCCGTGTGAGGCCCCTCTCTCTCAGCTGCTGTTTCTGCAGTGCGCCGTTGAGAGGCCCAGCTCAGGCCAGAAGGCCCAGGCCTATCTCAAGTTTATCCATCCACGGGGCTTTGGTTCTGGCACAGAAACAAGCTAAGGGTGAAGAGATCAGCGCGGCTGAATAGAGGCAACTGAGAGGCCTCTGGGCAAATCTGGAGGATGCATTAGGGTAGTGATGGGTGGAAAGGATTCTGAAGAGGGAAGGAAACTGGGCCTGGTATCAAATCATAAGGAGAAAAGAATGTGACCTTTCTTCTGGGGTTTGTGAATGCTGGAGAATGGTTTCCTCAATGTGACTTCTGAGATGGTTATCTGAGGGTCTCAAACTCTTTCCCCTCAGGGCTTTTCTGCCTCCCACTGGGCACGTCCCCCAGTCGTCTCTCCTCCAGTCTCTAGCTCAACATTTCACTTGAGCTTTTTGAGGTCTTTGGATGGGTATTAATTCCCTCGCTTCTCAGATGAAAAAAAAAAAGGAGACTTAGAGAGATCTGGTGATTCACTTAGAGACTCACAGCAGTAATGTTAGAGTCAGGAAACTAACCAGGTCCACCTGGCTCTGGAGCCTATGCTGGTTCCATTACACCCTCATATAGACATGTATGTGTGGGGGGTGTGTGTGCATGCCTGTGTGCACATGTGTGTGCATGCAGTTTCTGTAGTGAGTATGTGATTTCCCAGAAATCTTTAGAGAATTGTTCGCTGGCCTCTCTTCCTTCCTTCCCTCCCTCCCTCCTTCCTTCCTTCCTTCCTTCCTTGCTTCCTCTTCCCCTTCCTCCTCTTCTCTCTCTCCCTAGATTATGCAGTGAGCTGTCTTTGTTCATGATGTGGTTTCTTTCCAAGCTTTAGAGGATCAGAAGTGCTGGCCTTTGTCTCTCTGCAGCTTCAGAACTCCGGCTTCTAGCCTTGTCTGGAGAAGAGGAAAGTTGTTTTATAACTCAGTTGGTGTAGTAGCAGTCTCAGTACCAATATGGCTTCTAGGTGAAATATATACATGTCTTAAAGGGGTAAAGTGGAGAAGCCAGGAGGGTCAGGGCACCCGTGTTCTAGTCTTTACTCGGCCTTTTATCAATTATATGACCTTGGACGAGTCTCCGAATTTTAGCTTCCTTACTGTGTGATGGAGACAACGATGCTATCAGCCTCCTAAAGTTGGATTAGAAGACACAGTGTGCATGAACACATTGGGTAAACTATAAAGGATCAAGTCACTCATAAATGTCAACTGGGGGAATAGAACTATTGGACGCACCCCCCACTAATGTTTCAACGGGACATCATGAGAATAGCATATGCTCTACACCCCCGTCAGAGACAGGACCTAGTTGGATGGATCATTCTCTGTGATAATTCTTATGGCAGAATGAACTCACAGGCAGCCTCCCTACCTTTCATCCGGGGCATGTTAGGAATTAGTCTGACTACAATTAGTCATTCCAGATGCTGAGAACACTGAACAACCGACATGGTGACACTACTACTATAAGCCAAGCTCAGGAACGAGTGATGCTCCTTAGATGAATTAATGCTGGGGCTATTGTTTTACAAGGGGCAGGGTCAAAGACAAGCTCAGAAAGATAGCCTTTCTTCATAAGAGACCAGATAATTGGTGCTGAGAGAAAAATTAGTGCTCATCACAGATGGAGACAGGCTTGCTTCTAGGCTATTGAGGACATTGACCATAGCTCTCCCATGGGAGACTGAAGGGCTTCCATCACACTGATGCCAGCTAGGCCATCAATAAGGGGGCTTTTTGGGAAGGGATGGGGCAGGGACACTGGTCCAGAGAACCAGAAAGAAGGGACTTTAGGAAAAGGATAGGAAGTCAAAGAGAGAGACCAAGAGGTCTGGAGAAGAATGGGACAGAAGTCTATCTCAAGGTCAACGTCGGGTGGGCTCCTTCCTTTGTTGGTTCTTGGAAGTTAAAAAGTGAAATTTCCACCAGTGTATTGCTCTTAAGATCCACCTACTCCTCAAGTGGAATGAACCAATAAGCCTTGTATATCTCCATTTCACTTCTCTGTATTTGACCTGGGACACATTCTCCAGGACAAAGGTGTTCAGAAAAGCGCAGAACTCTTTCCCCAGTTTCTTTCAGGGGACTTCTCTGAGTAGAATGGAGGAGCCCTGGACTCTGATAGGTGACTGTGTTGAGTCACCATGGTTACTGGCATCAGAAGAGGGCTCCAGGGGCCAGCGGTGGAGATGACCACCCTTCCCCAGTGTGAGAGACTGAGTTTCCTGAGGGCCGTTCACAAGTTAGCGAAAAATAACTTTTAAGAAACCTGAGTAATGACATATTCTCAGGGTCTAGACACAAATGTTTCTGATTGCCCATTCTGGCTATAGATATTAATACTTGGGTTGGAAATAGACCCAATAGGTCATCTTGTCCATTCTCCTGCCTCAGGCAGGACTAATGATATACGTTTGTCTTATTCTTCCCCTAGAACTCCAGGGGTCAAAATACTACATATTCCTCCACTCATCAGTCGATCCATCCATCCATCCATCCATCCATCCATCCGTCATTTATTGAAAGTTGAGTAGGACAGGGGACCTCTCCTTTAACAACTCACGGTATAGTCTTTTCAGAGATTCCAGTCCCTAACCAGCAAGAGTAATTTCTAATGTCTAAACTAAATGTCTAACCTAATCCAGTGTCTAATTTCTAACATCTAATCTAATGTCTTCATTTTGTAAATAAAAATAAGGATAAAACAATCTCATTCATTTATTCATGCATACACGAATACATGCATTCATTCCACAAATACTTCTGAGCGTGTTGTCTGTTCCAAGTGAATTGGAAGGCACCCCTTTGTTTTGGATATGCCACTTACCTTTCATGTTCACTAGGTACCTCCTAAGACTGGGAACTCAACCAGCACTGAAAATGCCGTCAAGAAAAGCTCATATGTAACTACATATTTGGACAAAATGGAGCTCCTACAACTCCTTCCATTTAAGGATCTCAAAATATCTAAGAGCATGATCATTGCCCAGAGGGAGTGATTGTGTGTTGAGGGTTTCATCCCAGCTGGCATTCGGTCGGCACCAGAATTCCTAATTCTTTGCCATGAAACTGTTTCCAGAGGGGCAGGTAAGCAAGGCTGGGTTCTTTTGCCTCTGTCTGAACCTGCTCCCCAGCCCTTCCCTTGAGTTCTCTCCCCTCTTCCCCCCTCTTGGGTCCTTTCAGCTTCCATACCCTCTTGAAGCAAAAGGGGGATAAGGTGGGCTGAGAGTGGGACAGAAATACCCACTTGAACTCTCAGCCTCTCCTGATTCATCAAAGTGGGGAAGCTGGTTGCTGGAATGAGTCGGGGCGGAGAAGAGAGGAAGAGAGGGCTCTGCAGGCTGGGAATGGTCCAGAGCCCTCATTAATGTCTGACACCTCCAATAAAAGCTGCAGATTCCCCAAAAGCGATTTTTGAAAATCCTCAACTCTTTGAAGCTTGGTGTTTAACTGCCACTCCTTCCATGGGCTTAATAGGAAACCAAGCCCCTTGGCTTGCACAAAGGGCATCACCTGGGGTAACGCCCCTTTCCCAAGCATTTGAGATCCTTATATAGGAACCCTTGAGTCTTCTTGCAGCTGGGCATGACAGGGAGGCCTCAGTCCTTGCAGAATGAAGGGCAGTTTCCCCCAAGGCTTGTGGCTATGGTGAAAGCTGAGGCTTATTGGCTGGAGTGGGTCAGAGCTGTGCAAGGGAGCAGGGGCAAGACTTGGAAGGCAGAAGGTGGATGGAGTGCAGAAATGTGGTTACATCCAAGCATTTATTTTTCTAGACCGACTTCTTTTTTTTTTTTTTTTAACTCTCTCTCTACATTTAACTGAAAAAGTGGAACAAATACATATGCTAAAATAGGAATATGATGAAAAGTTAAGTCCCTCTTTACCGGAAGCCACCTGTCTCTTAACCTGGAGGCAACTACTATTAACAGAATTTGTGTATCATTCAGAAATTTCTTTTTTTTTTTTTTTTTTGTTTTTGAGACGGAGTCTCGCTCTGTCACCCAGGCTGGAGTGCAGTGGCATAATCTCAGCTCACTGCAAGCTCCGCCTCCCGGGTTCACGCCATTCTCCTGCCTCAGCCTCTCCGAGTAGCTGGGACTACAGGCGCCCGCCACCACGCCCGGCTAATTTTTTGTATTTTTAGTAGAGACGGGGTTTCACCGTGGTCTCGATCTCCTGACCTCGTGATCCGCCCGCCTCGGCCTCCCAAAGTGCTGGGATTACAAGCGGGAGCCACCGCGCTCGGCCCTCAGAAATTTCTTATGCTTTACATGTACCTTCTTTTCTTGGGCATAAACAGGAACAGTATCTCCACTGTTCCATATATGACTTGTTTTTAACAATATATCCTGCAGATCCTTACATGAATGGACTGCATTTGTATATGCTTATAAATCTACTTCATTCTTTGCCTGGTGTTATATAGTATAGGTACCACAGTTTATTTGCTCCATCCCCTAATGATAGATATTTAGGTTTCTTTCAGTCTTTGTTATTACAAACAAAGCTGCAGTGAACAGTCTTGTACAAAGACATCTGTGCTAATATAACTGAGGGGTAGATTTCTAGAAGAGAAATTGCTGCATTTGAGATATGTACCTTGAGTTTGCTAGACATTGTTTAGGTTGTTTTCTGACTAGCTAAGATCATATAAAGTGGTGGACGAATTGGTTGTCAACCCTCCATCCCTGCTCCCCACATCCTACTTCCTATCCTTTGCAAGAATGGGATACAATGATGGGGATAACTCCCCCAGTGAGGTGACTGAAAATCATTTTTGATGGGCTTTGGAAAGCACAAAGAGAGGTTTTTCTTTTCAGAATGACCCACCCTCCTAATGACGTGTGCTCAGTGAGTCCCTGAGCAGAGCCGAAATAAAGAGGGCCTGTGAGGGCCAGGGGTGTCGGCTGGACTCCTCCACAGAGCAGAACCACTAGCCCATTCCTGGGAAACTCCATGGGCTCCCCAACTTCTGCTCACAAAACTGCAATAATGCTGCGATCACTTGTGTTGTGGCTTTAACTTTTCAAAGCCTTTTGCAGCCGACGTTTCATTCCACTTCAGCTGGGAGGGAGGCCAAACAGCGATTGTTAGATGAAAAGACTGAGATCCAGAGAGGCCGTGTGATGATGGCGAGTGGTCATGAGAATGTACTGGCTCAAGTGTGAGGAGTCTAAGGTTCAAGTCCAGCACTGAGCTCAGTTAGCTGTGTAGCCCTAGGCTTCTGTTGAAGTGTTTGGACAGGATGGTCACCAAGCCCCTCACCGTTGAGGGTGTGATCTGATGACTGTTCAAGTCCTGCAGTTGGCTTGGAGACAAATGGGACACGACCATTCTCAGCTGGCTGGCTGTTGAGGATTCGTTGAGCCAGATGTTGGGTTGCCCATCACATGATGGCTCCAGGCAGTACCGCCGTCCTGATGTGGCCCCTGTCTAGGCAGCAGAGGGTCTCTCTTTCCTTTCAGTGCTGGAGCATGCTCTCAGATGCCTCCGGGGGCAGTTCCTGTGGAGGGTATTGTGCTGCAGGCAGGGAGACACAGCAGAGGCTGGAGCAGATGGGATTGGCCCAGGCTGCTAGGGAAGAGGACCCCCCAAGCAACCCCTTTCAGAAGCACTGTGGGAGGAACCCCTCTGCCCCATTAACGCCCCTATAATTTATGCCATCTGCCCCCATAAAACCAACCCTTCTCCAGTGTCTGGTTCTCCAGATGGCCTTGGGGGCCTAATCAAAGCCAGGCCCCTCGCTGGCCTCATCCTCTCATACTGGTCTGTTAATAGCCTTCAGCCATCCCGGCTCCAGGCCCCCTTAACTCCTTCATCCCCAGCTTCCTCCTCCTCCCCAGGATCTCTGTTCTGCGCCCTTTCAACGCCCTGGACTAGGTTCACACAGAGGAGGCCACCCCAAAGTCAAGCGTGATTTCTTGGGAGAATTGCTAGATTGGGATCAGGAGCCTGTGGCCACCGCTGACTTGCTGAGTGGATTTGGGACAGTCATTTGACCTAGCCCCCATTTCCCGATTTTTGGCAAGCAACATTTCAACAAAGAGCTTGCAAGATGTTTTTTACCTACATGGTCTCATTGAAACTTCCAAAAGGAGGTAATTACTCCCCTTCTAACGACTCTCATGGGGGGACATTCACAGCAGCATGGGCTGCGGAGAAGAGGAAGCAATACAGAGGTCCACAGTTACCAAGCCAGACTGGGGAGGGGCCCCACACAGGTGGCACAAGCCCCTCTCTCCAGGCAGGTCAAGGGCCCCCATGGGAGGGCATGGTATCTCCCCACAGCTCTGTTGCCGTGACTCCTGGAGACTGAGGCTCTGGCTGTGACTCTTGACACAGGACAGTGTGGGGGAACTTGGGGGAGGCAGAGAAGAGGCCACGTGGAAAGCAGCACTTCGGTTCCACGCCACTCCGCTGAACCCCACAAGGCAGGGGGTGCAGGTCAGTGACAGCCCTCATGCTTCCCAGAGGAGTCAGAGCCTGTCCCCGCTGAAGACGAGACAGGCACAAACAGACCACACAGGAGCAGGAGGGCTGCAGCCAGTCCCACCGGAGGAAGGGCTGCGCCAAAGGTAGCCCGGGCATCGGGTGGCTGGTTGAGTAGTGGCGTGGAGACACCCTGTGGTGAGATCGAGCAATCACAGTTTGGTTCCCTCCGAAAGGGGATGCGACAAAAAACCCAGAACCAGCGTTGAGTTCCCACCTGTGCTGGACAGAGACTTTCCAGAGACCTCCTTTCCCCATCCCAGTGCTCTGGGAGGGTGACGTGCCAATGCCCAGACTCTGCCACCATCCACCTTCTAGCTCTCCCACTTGTCAGCTGTGTGATGGTGGCAACTTACATAACCTCTTGGAACCTCAGTTTTCTTGCCTGTGACATGGGCTACTTCATAGGGTTGTTGCAGGGATGGGGGCAAGTGCTTGCCCAAGGGCCTGGTATGTAATAAGAGCCAAACAAACTTGGCCTCTGCCACAGAGGCTACATCTTGTCCAGTGTCACATAGTTAGTAAGGGACTGGTGCAGCAGGGATTGAATCTAGGTTTCTCCAACTCTGCCTCATGGGAAGCAGGGAAGTTGACTGTTGAGTGTCTCCACTCAAAGGCCACGTTTATTTCTGAGATGGAGAAGGTACAGTTAGAGCTCACCTCAGGTGGGGCAAGAGAGAGATGACTGGCCACATCTGACTTTCTGGCAAGCCCAGCTCCAGCCAACGAGAGAGCAGAACCTCCCACAGGTGGGAAGAGGTGTTGGTGCTGCCTCTCCTGCTTCCTTCTCTGCCCCTTCCCCTACCTTCCCCCAGGACCAAGCACTTGGAATAGAGATGTACTGTCTCCCTTCCATTTTAATGAATTTATTTTATAAAGATGGGGTCTGCTGTGTTGTCCAGGCTGGTCTTGAACTCCTGGGCTCAACTGATCCTCCTGTCTCAGCCTCCTGAGTAGCTGGGACTACAGAAACACACCACCATGCCCTGCTAATTAAAAACAAAAACAAAAACAAACAAACAAAAAAAACCAGTGGTTTTTTTTTTTGTAGAGATGGGGGTCTCATCATGTTACTCAGGCTGGTCTTGAATTCCTGGCCTCATGTGATCCTCCCGTCTCAGCCTCCCAAAGTACTGGGATTACAGGCATGAACCGCCATGCCCAGCTCTCCCTTCCATTTTAAAGAGGAGATCATAGCTTGGAGAACCCAAGTGACTTGGGCAAGACAACTGGCAAAGAGCAGAGTCGAGATTGGGCTGGAGGTCGCATTCCTCCATCTGTGACCTCGGACACTGCTCCAGCCACCAACTCCATGGTGGGGCTTGGGCCCGGGCACTTGGCTTAGCTAGGCCAAGCAGTGATAGAACATGAAGGATGGGGTGGACTCTTTCCTAAGGTGTTTGGATGACCAGCTCAGAGGCTGGTCCCCACTGGCCAGTGGCCTGACGCTGCCGTCCTGCTAGACATATGCACATAGCAGGCAATGCAGGCATTGCTTAGTCCTCGGCTCTTAAATGTCTGGGCCAAATCCCAGCTGCAGCCAGTGCTGCCTCTGTGGAGTCAGTGAGTCTTCCCCAGGATCTTGTTTACCCTAACACGTGCCCTGCGCCACAGGTTTGCTGAGGGCACTGATTTAGGCTGAGAGCTCATCATGAGGGACAAGCTAGGTGTTATGTGTTGGGTGAGGGCAGAGTTACTAAGTTGTGTGTGTTGTGGGGGGAGGTTGGCAACAAGAGCTGACGTTCATTGTGCCTGTGGCAGTGTGCCCGCTACCCTCACAGCCACTCTATGAGACAGATGCCACCATTCTGTCAATTTTACAGATGAGAAAACTGAGGCAGAGAAATAAAGAAACTGGCCCAAGGTCACACAGTCAGAAGATGGCAGAGCCAGGATTTGAACCCAGGCAATCTGACTCCATAGCCCACGCTCACCACCATTGCCCCCGGCAGCCTGTATAAAGGATAGTGCAGTTGGGCTCGACAGAAAGTAGGGTAATGGGGTCCGCAGAGGGACAGTTGGGGCAGGGAAGGGGGCTCCAGGTTCCGATGAGCAGTTGGGGCAGGCTGTGAGGAAAACCAGTGTGTTGGGGCTTCTTGTGAGAGTCAGAGAGCCTCAGTCAGAGGATTAGAGGTTGTGCTCTCTCCCCGAGAGCAGAGCACTACCTGCGGGCAAGGTATCCCGGTGTGCCAAGAATGGGTTACAAGTGTGTGGTCAAGACCGAGATCTCCCCTCCCCCACCCGACCCTCCAGAGGGTCCAGGGGCTCCCGGGGCATCTCTGGCCCCTTCCCCCAGCCCCGCCTCTGGCTGAGAGCAGCCATCGCCTTACTTCACTGTGCTATGGGGCAGCGTCGTTTCCCGCCAGCCGCGCTGTGAGAAAGCCAGGGAGCCCTGCCTGGGCACAGCCCCGACTGCAGGTCGCCCAGTGCCCGCGTCCTCCCAGGCACAGGAGCTCGGCACTGCGGACGCTACTTCCACAGCGGCGGCCGCCTCTGCCGCTCCCAGTGCCGGGCACAGGCAGCCCACTTCCACCTACGGCTGCTCTGCTATTGGCGGTGGGGTTAGGCCTGACAGTCGGGGTGGGCTCTCCGTTCACCAAGCTCAGGGAATCCCCCGAGAAGCTCATTCAAACCATTCGGCATCCCGGTGCCTGCTGCCTTCCACAGGCTGCACGATCCTGGGCAGGGGACCCCCGCGGATTCCAGATCCCTCATGAGGATGGTGGAAATAGTAATGCCCACCGCAGAGGGCACCTGCAAGCATTAAATGAGCTGGTCTGCGCATCCCGCAAGCCTTTGCCGAGCGCCTGCTCTGTGCCAGGCAGTGCTAAGTGTGGGGATGGGAAATGAACTAATAAACACAGTGCTCACGCTCAAAGAGGGGAAGTGGCCAGGGCCAGGGAAACGCACCCAGAGACAGAAACCGGGATATGCAATCAATAAGGCTCGGCACAGAGCCCAGCACGGAGCACGCCGCCCGCACACACTCCCTGGGCCTCCCTTTAGAGCAAGAACGGCCTGGCCGGACAGGGGATTTCACCGCTGCCCTCTGCAGCCCGCAGGGAGCCCGAGGGCAGACGTAAAGCCCATGCTGGCGTTGGCCAGGAAACAGGCCTTTACGGGGAGCGGAAGCAGCCATCAAAGCCGAGCAAGCTGGGGCAGGCCAGGGAACGCTGAGAGCCCGGACGCGGAGTGCTTCCCACCGCCGCCACGGCCCCGGCCGTGGCGCCTCCCTGCCTGGCCACACGGGGGCGCGCTCCCGCTCCGCGCCTCGACCGCGCCTCGACCGCGCCCCGACCGCGCCCCTTCCGCCAGCCCCGGCCGCCAGCCCCGGCCGCCAGCCCCGTCCGCGAGCCCCGTCCGCGAGCCCCTTCCGCGAGCCGCGTCCGCGAGCCGCGTCCGCGAGCCCCTTCCGCCAGCCCCTTCCGCCAGCCCCTTCCGCCAGCCCCGTCCGCGCGCCCCTCGGGTCGCTCCCCATGTCTCGCTCTGCGCCACCTCCCCGCCTCGACCGCGTACCTTCTGCGTTCCTCTCCATGTCCCCTCTGGGCCCGTCCAGGGCCCCGACTGCGCCCCCTCGACGCCCCCTTGGCCGGGTCTTTCGCTCGCATCCTGCCCGCATTCGCGGAGGAGAGAAGGAAGACATAGCTAGTGCAGCGCTTCAGCTTGAGCGGGCTTCCTCGATGCGCTTCCTAGGCTAGGAGGGTGTGCGGATGCCGCTCGGCTGAGTCGCGGGGAACGACGGTCGCTCACGCACTACGCGCCCTCTCAGCGCTGGGCTCCGAGGGTGCCGCGGCGGGGCCAGACTTTGCAGGGCTTTGTACCGTCTCCAGGCCTGGGTCTCTCCACTAAAGGGACTTGGGCAGGGTGTGAAGAGGGTGGTGGTGGCGAGAGGGAATTTATGTTCGGAAAGATCCCTCTGGCTGCTGGGTGGAGGGTGACTTGGAGTGAACTGGAGTTGCCCTACAGAGAGCAATCAGGAGACCCCTGAGAAGTCCAGGAGGTGACGGTGACAGGGTCACGCAAGTGCAGAGTCCAGTGCGTTACACATATATGTGGGATTCGGGCTTCGGTCCAGCCCCTCCCTACTTCCCGAAGCCGCCCCAGGCCATCACTTGTTGGATTGCAGACCCCCTCCCTTCGCAGAGATCCCTTCCCCACCCCAGGGTGTTCCCGGCCTGAGGCTCCCACCAGATGTGCCACATCATGGGTAAGCTGTGACCATCACTAGCACCACTATGTCCACAGCCAATGTAGAGACGTCCAGTCGGGTGCCTGCCTGGACCCCACGTCAGGCCCTCAAAAGGGAGCAGCCCCCGAGAGTGTGTATGTGGTGGCTGGGGTCGCCACAATCTTTAGTCCGTTCATTGCTTTCAGACCCCGAAGCTTGCTTCTGTCTGTAGAGTCAGAGGCAGTCTGTCTTCGGGGAACTGAGTAATGATAAACAAACTTCCAGGAGACTGAAAAGAAAGCATAACGTCAACGTAGTATGTAAGGTTCTCACAGAGCTGTTGTGAGACAGCCTCACAAATATTTGGCAAACACACGCACGTGCTAGAACGGTGCCTGCGCCAAGCATGTTAGCTGTGACTGTGATGAATGGAAAGAGTGTGCAATATGCGGGTCTGCCAAATATGGTGCTTCTCTGGGATGCTGACTAGGTCTCCTGGCTCCTCAGTGGGCTTGGATTCAGAACAAATGATGGTTCATCTATCCCTGTGAAGTGTCACCGGAAGTTCTCAGGGAGGCCCCCTGAAGTTCCCTGTCCTCCAACAGAACATGCCTTGCTGGTGCCTGAAGTGTCCCTGTTCACCAGATATGCGGTAGGGCTCCCCCAGGAACTGCGGGATCGCATGGAAACATTCCCTCTCTTTTTCTGACTTCCTGCCCGCCATCACTTTTTGATGACCAAACAGGGCTCAAATGCTTGGGCTTCTCATTTCCAGTTGTGATCACAGACCAGTCCTGCCTGTCTGTATACACCCTAGTCGCTGTGACTAAACTTGGATGTTTCCAAACTTTTCAGCTTCAAATTTACGGATAGTCTCTTGGGCCACCTCTATACCATTCCTGTGTGGGCTTCACTACCCAGTTTAACTCTCGAAGAATTACCCCAGAGGCTTCCCTCTGCCCCGGTTGCTGGCAATAACCTCTGTGCCTATGTGGCCAGGTTTACCATCCGCCATCCTCACCAGGCACTGATAACCACTAGGAGGACTCATATTTGTGAACTTTAGTTTACAAACCATATATGCTCCTCTGTTTGGTCTTCAGAACAACACCATACTACTGTGAATTATCATTCAACTACACACATAAGAAACTACGTTTAGAGTGATAATTAGAATTATATCAGGTCTCATAATGATTATGCAGCAGATTCAGGACCAAACTCAACACTCATGGCCCAAGATCCTGTTTACAGTACCCCTCTCTGCCTTCCCAGTACAATTGGTAATCAACTGCCTGCTATGGCCAGGGTGCTACTGGTGGCATCACTATCCCTACCACGGGTCTTACCCAGCATCTGTATGGCCAACAGCCACCATCATGCCCCATCAGTTGTACTGACAACTGAAGAAAAAGGCAAGTGCAGTTTGTGAATGGACAGTAAAGTGTTCACACTTCACACAAGACCCAGGGTAAATCTGTTTGAGGGGTGAGAAGAGAGAGGTAGATGGAGGCATTTCAAGATAGAAAAAATAAGAGGATCACCTGCCCCCATCAATCAACGATAGCAAGACTTGGATATTAAAGTTGATTATTAGCCACAAGACTTTGGGCCAGTCACATTGGTTCTCTGGGTCTCAGTTTCCTACTGTGTAAAAGGGACAATAAAGTTCTGGCTTCCAGTAATGGAAGAATAGCTTTGTTGTACTAACCCTTCCTCCTTCCCTCTCTCCTCTGCAAGCAGCCACCAGCAGCAGATAACAATTATAAAATCTAGACAAAATATTTTTAAAAACCCATTTATTTGAAGACATTGGAGAATGATTAAATGCAGGCAGAAACTGAAGGGATGTCCGCCCATGAAAAAATGAACTGCAAAGGGCTGGGCGCGGTGGCTCACGCCTGTAATCCCAGCACTTTGGGAGGCTGAGGCGGGTGGATCACGAGGTCAGGAGATCGAGACCATCCTGGCTAACACGGTGAAACCCCGTCTCTACTAAAAAATACAAAAAATTAGCTGGGCGAGGTGGCGGGTGCCTGTAGTCCCAGCTACGGGGGAGGCTGAGGCAGGAGAATGGCGTGAACCCCGGGGGGCGGAGCCTGCAGTGAGCCGAGATCGCGCCACTGCACTCCAGCCTGGGTGAAAGAGTGAGACTCCGTCTCAAAAAAAAAAAAAAAAAAAAAAAAGAACTGCAAAGAATGAGACTTTGGAGTTTGCAGCCTTTTTCTGAGGGCATACCACATGGGCGGGTTCAGTGGCAGAACTGCAGACTTACTAGTTTGAGGTATCAGGCAGAGCAATCAGAAAATTGGGAATGCTGAAAGGGTGGGAACAGCAGAGGGCGTGAACCCTAAAATCTAATGTAAAATCTTCTCAAATCCTTGGTTGATTGCTAAGCTATTAAGCTAAACTGCCAAGCATGAGGAAGACCCTAGGCAGCCTGGCAAAAAAGCAGCAGCTAGAAGCTGAAGGAACTGAGCAAAGGTTTCAAATGTTACTCACCACAGGAGAGGCAGAGTTTGGAGTTTGAGTCTAGCCAAGTTAACTAATAGCTTCAGTAGAAATTACTCTTCTAGCTAAAAGCAGAACTATCATTTGACCCAGCAATTCCATTACTGAGTATATACCTGGGGGAATATAAATCATTCTACCATAAAGACACATGCACACGAATGTTAACTGCAGCACTATTCACAATAGCACAGACATGGAATCAACCTAAATGCCCATCAATGACAGATTGGACAAAGAAAATGTGGTACATATACACCATGGAATACTATGCAGCCATAAAAAGGAACAAGATCATGTCTTTTGTGGGAACATGGATGGAGCTGAAGGCTATTATCCTTAGCAAATTAATGCAGGAACAGGAAACCAAATACTGCATGTTCTCATTTCTAAGTGGGAACTAAATGATGAGAATTTATTAACACAAAGAAGGAAAGAACAGACACTGGGGTCTACTTGAGAGGGAGGGTGGGAAGACGAAGAGGATCAGAAAAGATAACTATTGGGTACTGGGCTTAATACTTGGGTTATGAAATAATATGTACAACAAACCCCCATGACATGTGTTTACCTATGTAACAAACTTTCACATGTATCCCCAAACCTAAAATAAAAGTTAAAAAAAGAAAAAAATTACTCTTCAAAGAAATATGACAGAATCCAGAGTCTCTAGTACATATCATTCATAATGTCCAGTATCTAATCAGAACTCACAGACAGGCAAAGAAACAAAACATGGCCCATACACAACTAAAAACATTCGATTAACCTCAACCCTGAGGTGATCCAGCTATTGCAATTAGCAAAGATTTTAGAGCAGCTCTTATAAATATTTGAGAATGTAAAGAAAAATATGTGGATTATGAATGAACAGATGGTGAATATCAGCAGAAAAATAAATCCTATAACAAAAGAACCAAATGGAAAGTCTAGAGCCAAAAATGATCAAGCAATAAAATAAAAAATTTACTAGATGGGTTTAACATCAGATTGGAGGTAGCAGGAAAAAGAGTTAGTGAACTTGTAGATATACCAATAAAAATTATCCTATCCTAAGGACAAACAAAAAATTTTAAAGAAAAATGAAGAGGATTTCAGAGGTCTGTGGGACATCAAGCAGTCTAAGTTGAATGTCACTGGAGTTAAAGAAGGAAAGGAGGAGAAAGAGAATGAGTAAGACAAATGTTTAAAGAAATAATGACCTAAACTTCATAAATTAGGTTGAAGGACATTAATTTAGCAATTCAAGAAGCTCAGCGAACCCCAGGCAAGGTAAGTACATATAATACCATACCTAGGCACCCGATGTTCAAGCTGCTGACATCCAAAGATAAAGATAATACATTGAAAGCATCCAGACAAGAACAATGTTACTGATCATGACCAGCTTCTCAACACAATGGAGCAGCATCTTTAAAATGCTGAAAGGAAAAAGCAAAACAAAACCCTGCCAAGCCAGAATTCTATATTCAGCAAAATGTTTTTAAACATGAAGACAAAGTAAATACATTTTAAGATAAAAATGAAGAGAATTCATTAGAAGCACAACTACACTACAAAAAATGTTAAAGGAAGTTTTTCAGGCTGAAGGGAAATGGCACCAGATGGTAGCTCAGATTTGCCAGGAAAATAAAGTCCATCAGACATGATAAATATGTGGGTAAATATAAAAGATGACACACATATCATATTTTCTTATCTTAAATCTTTAAAAGACATATGGCTGTTTAAAGAAAAAAATTATAACACTGTAGCGAGGGGTTTATAACCTATGTAAATTAATATATATGACAAAAGCAAAGTATGGGGGTAAATTTAAGTGGAATTATTCCTGCTGCAAGATTCCTACATTTTATGTAAAGTACAATATTAACTGTAAGTGCATTGTGGTAAGTTAAGATGCATGTTAAAATACCTGGGACAACCCCTAAAATGCAAAGAAAAATAGATAAGAAAGGTAATAGAGGAATCAAATAAAAAGGAATCAAATAAAATAGTTAGATATATTTGATTAATTTCTTTTTTCTTCCTCTTCTTCTTCTTCTCCTTCTCCTTCTCCTTCTCCTTCTCCTTCTCCTTCTTCTTCTTCTTCTTCTTTTTTGAGATGGATTCTCACTCTGTTGCCCAGGCTGGAGTGCAGTGGCATGATCTTGGCTCACTGCAACCTCCGCCTCGTGGGTTCAAGCAATTCTCTGCAACAGCCTCCCGAGTAGCTGAGATTACAAGCGCGCACCACCACGCCCAGCTAATCTTTTTGTATTTTTAGTAGAGATGGGGTTTCACCATTTTGGCCAGGTTGGTCTTGAAATCCTGACCTTGTGGTCCACCTGCCTTGGCCTCCCAAAGTGCTGGAATTACAGGCATGAGCCACCACACCCAGCTGAATAATTTCCAATAAGTCAGGAAAGGAAGAACAAATGAATGAGAGAACGTGAAATAAATAGAAAACAAATAGGAAATGACAGAGATAAACTCAAATTTATTTATATTACATCAAATGTGATTTGACAAATTATTGATAAAATGGTGAATTAAACACTTTAATTAAAAGGAGTAGACTATGAAAATGGAGAAAGAAGCAGGACCTAGGTATATGCTGACTGTACGAAATGAACATTAAATACAAAAAACACAAACAGGTTGAAAGTAAAAGGATGAATAAAGATATACCATTTGAGATGGTTAGTTTTATGTGTCAGCTTGGCTTGGCTATAGCACCCAGTTATTCAATTAAACACTCATTCAGGCATTGGTGCTAAGGTATATTGTAGATGTGATTAGCATTTATAATCAGTTGACTTAAAGTAAAGGATATTATCCTTAATAATCTGAGTAGGTTTCATCCAATAAGTTGAAAGGCCTTAAGAACAAAATTGAGGTTTCCCAGGGAAATAAATTCTACCTGTGGACTGACTATAGCCTTAGCTCCTGCTAGAGAGTTTCCAGCCTGCCAGCCTACCCTACTCTACAGATTTCAGACTTGCCAGCCCCTTCAGTCACATCAGCCAATTCCTTGAAATTCTGTCTCTCTGAACACACACACACACACACACACACACACACCCACCCCTGTATATCTATAGAAATATAGATATCCAGTAGGTTCTGTTTCTCTGGTAGAACACTGACTGATGATACACTATTCAAATAGAACTCATCAAAAAGCTAGAGTTACTAAATTAATATCAGACAGAGTGAACTTCAAGACAAAGCATATTACCAGAAATTAAAGGGATATTTCATAATGATAAAAGGATAAATATATTAAGGAAGCATAACACTTAGAAATACGTACTAAAATCTAATAATAATTAGTCATAATTATTATAATCTGCACTAAATCTAATAACAGGGCTTCAAAATGAAGCAAAGACTGATAGAACAAAATCAATAGAAAAATTTACAATTATAGTTGCAGATTTTATCTGCAGCTCAGATACTGATAGCATAATTAGACAAAAATTCAGTTAGAATACAGAATATTTGAATGACACTATTGACTTCCTTGACTAAATTGACATTTATAGAATACTACACATAATAACTGCTGAATACACATTTTCCCTACAATTGTCCATGGAATATTCACCAAGATGGATCATACGCTGGGTAAAATAACAAGTCTCAATAAATTTCAAAAGATTGAAATTTTGGTATATTGTATTTTCATTATTTAGTTCAAAATATTTTAAAATTTCCCTTTTTTAAATTCTTGAGTTATCTGAAGCTGTATTATTTAATTTCAAACTGAATCCAACGATATACAAAAGGGTTATATATCTGACTAAATGAGGTTTATCCATTTTATATTTGTAAATCAGTTATTATAATTAATCTCTTTTACAGAATAAAGGAGAAAATTCATATTATTATCGCAATAAATGCCCAAAAAGCATTTGACAAAACTCCAATCATTCGTGATAAAAATTCTCAGAAAACTAGAAAAGTGACTTTCTTAATCTGACAAAGGGCATCTATGAAAAACCTACAGCTAAAATCATACTTACTGGTGAAAAACTGAATACTCTCCCCATAGATCAGGAAAAAGACCAGGATGTCTACTTTCACTACTTCCATTTAACAATGTATTGGAGATCATGGCCACTGCAATAAGGCAAGACAAATAAAGACATAAATACTGAAAATGAAGTAAAACAGTATGTATTCACAAATGACATGATAGTTTATGTGGCTAAAAACCTTATTAGGACAAATAAGTGAATTTAGTAAGGTTGGAGGATACAAGGTCAATACATACAAATACATTGCATTTCTGCATATTAACAATTGGAAAAATAATTGGAAAAGGAAAAATTCCGATTACAATACTATTATAAATAACAAAATAGTTAAAAATTCCTTAACAGAAATTATGCAAGAACTGTGCACTGTAAATTATAAGACATTGCTAAGTGAAATTAGAGAAGACTTAAATAAATGGAGGGATAAGCCATATTTATGAGTGAGAAGATGTAATTTTTGCCAAATTAATCTAAAGAGTTAATGTAATTCCAATCATAATTCTAGAAGGCTTTGCTGATAGCATTTTACAGGCTTATTTTGAAAATATATAGAAGTACAAAGGACCCAAGTTATCCTGAAAAAGAAGCAAAACAAAGCTGAAGGATTTATGCTAGATTACTTTAAGACTTATAAAACTACAGCAATCAAGACAGTGTTGTATTGGCATATATAGACAAGTGGATCAGTGAAACGCAATAGAAATTCTAGAAATAAGCTTGCACTAACATAGTTAATTGATTTTTGACAGAGGTGCTAAAACAATTCTATAGAGGAAAGAAAATCTTTCAACAAATGGTGCTTAAACAATTGGACATCTTTATTCTGAAGAAAATGAACCTTGACCCCTGAACCTTATGCCATATATCAAAAAATTAATTAGAATTGGATCATAGATCTAAATATAGCAGCTTAAAATATACATTTTTTAAAAGTAAGCATAGAATAATATTTTAAAGACTCAAAGGTTGGGAAAGATGTCTTGAATGGAACCCAGAAATCGATAATCATTAAAGAAAAAATAATATATTAGACTTCATTAAAATAAAAAAAATTTTTGCTCATCAAGAAGAATTTCTGCTTTCAGCATGATAGAGTAACAGTGACTAGATTTACCTTGCTACTTTCAACAGCTAGAAAACTGGACAAAATATGTGAAAAAATTGTTTTACAGACATTAAATAATAGGCAGTGCAGGGCTGTGATCCTTAAGAGAAGGGGAACAGATGAAGAGAGCCCTACAATGGCTTATTGCCTGTCACAGAGCAGGGGGAGAGAAGCAAAATAGACCTGGTAGTCTCACTGAATTGAGGAGAAAGTTGCAGTTCAGGGAAGCTAGGGTGCTTGAACTTGCAGGGCAGAGTACCAAAGAGGAGAAAGTTCACAGAAACAGACAGAGATCTGAGATCTTCATAGGTGTCCCTTGAGTCTTTGACAGGCTACTTGGATTTATAATCTGTGAGAGTAAATGACCCAAAGCTGAAGAATCAGCAAAGAATGGGCAGAACTGTATAGTGGCGAAGTCTGGGCTTTTAGTATACCTGTCACCCAAATAGCATATATTGTACCCAATAGGTAGTTTTTCATCCCTCACCCCTCTTCCACCTTCCTGCCTTCTGAATCACTAATGTCTATTTAACCAAAAACTACTTATAACCCTAAAGCTATTGACATAATAATAATAAAAGAGTGGGCAGAACAGTTTCTGGAGCTTATATGGAACTTAGAATTTGTATTCCTACCAGCCAGAGTTGAGAGATCGTATAATACATGGGACATTAGATAGAATGTTCAGAAGGGTATTGGCTTAGTACTGGGTTAAATTAATTCTACTCTAAAGGCTGCAATAAGCCCACTTTAATTACAAAGCTTAATCATAAGGTTTGCAAGGATCCAACTTAACTTATGCACCAGAATAGAGTCCAATACTACTTCAAAAAACACAAAAAAGTCCAGCACCCAGTGATATAAAATTGAGGATTTGGCTAGAGGTTAGGAGCAGAGTGGAATGAGGAACTTGGGGCTAGGCTAGATGAAGCCCTCCTGTTTTCATCAGGTGTCAAGGTAGCACATAATATAGAACCTTAATTTTAGTTCTTACACCACAGAAAAGATCAATACAATTGATAAAACTCTAACCTGACTGATCAAGAAAAAAAGAGAAAAGACACAAATTACCAATATCAGGAATGAAAGCAAGGATGTCACTACAGATCCTACAAACGTTGAAGAAAACCTAAGGAGATATTATAAACAACTACATGCCAATAAATTCAGCGACTTAGATGATAAAATGGACATAATCTTTGAAACACAAACTATGAAGGTCATTCAATAAGAAATAAGTTGAATATCTTATATCTGTTAAAGGAATTACATTCATAGTTTTAAAAAAGTGAAAACTTTTTCATAAAGAAAACTCCAGGATCAAGTGGTTTCACTAGTGCATTCCACCCCCAGGTGTATTGGTAAATGTTTTACACCTGGCACTCTAGAAGAAACAACAACCTGTTTTGTAGCATTTGCCAGTTTCCATAGTGTAAATATTCCCACTATGGTCAATTTCATGCTACCAATGTGATGTCACTCATCATGGAGATAAAAAGAGATGTGCATATATATGCACAAATATATATAAAGATAATACCATATAAATGAAAGTCATAAATACCCTAATAGCATTGAGATTAATAAAATGTAGCAAAATATTTAAGATATGATAAGTATTCATTCCATATGTATTACTTTTGCTTTTAACATAATTTATTTAATTTTTAATACTGGCTGTATTTAACAGCTGGCTTACAAAATTTCTGAGAATTTGAAAGTACATTGTCATGGGCCAGTACAAGCCATTTCTGGGATGCTAAACTTTAAAAAAAAATACCAGTTCTACAAAAACTGTTGCAGAAAAGAGACACGGAGGAAACATTTCTAAACAGAATTTTAGCAGAAAAAAATCAGCAATATATAAAAAGAATAATAAAGTATGATCAAATGGGATTTATCCTAGGAATTCAAGGTTGGCTTAACTTTCAAAAGTCAGTTTTTTTAAGTTTTAAAATCTTTATTTATTTATTTTATTTAAATAGCTTTTGGGGTACAAGTGGTTTTTGCCTACATGGATGAATTCTATAGTGGTGAATTCTGAGATTTTAGTGCACCCATCACCTGAATAGTGTAACTGTACCCAGTATGAAGTCTTTTATCCCTCACCTCGCTCCCAACCTCCCCACCCACAAATCCCCAAAGTTCATTATATCACTCTGTATGTCTTTGCATCCTCATTGCTTAGCTCCCACTTACAAGTGAGGATATACAGTATTTGGTTTTCCATTCTTGAGTAATTTCTCTTAGAATAATGGCCTCCAGCTCCATCCAAATTGCTGCAAAAGACATTATTTGTTTCCTTTTTATGGCTGAGTAGTATTCCACAGTGTATGCATATCACATTTTCTTTATCCACTCATTGGTCTATGGGCACTTAGGTTGGTTCCATATCTTTGCAATTGTAAATTGTGCTGCTATAAACGTGAGTGTGCCTGCATGTATGTGTGTGTCTTTTTTGTATAATGACTTCTTTTTCTCTGGGTAGTTACCCAGTAGTAGGGTTGCTGGATTGAATGGTAGATCTACTTTTAGTTTCAAAAGTCAATTTATATACAACTTGAATGAACCTTGGAGATACTGTGTTGAGTAAAATAAGCAGTCATAATAGAACAAATAGTGTATGATTCCACTTATATGAGATATTTAAAGTAGTCAAAGTCATGAAAACAGAAAGTAGAATGGTGGTTTCATTGAGTTGGGAAGGGGGAATGGGGAGTTGTTGTCTGATGGGTATTGAGTTTTAGTTTTGCAAGATGAAAAACTTCTAGAGATCTGTTATACAACAATGTGAATGTAGTTAACACTACCGGACTGTATACTCAAAAATGATAAAGGGTAAGTGTTATGTGTTTTTAACCACAATTTTTAAAAAGTCAATCTATAATTTATCATATGTGGTAGTCATAATACCTATGTCCTAATCCACAGAACTTGTGAATATGCTACTTTACGTAGCAAAAGATATTTTGCAGATATGATTAAGTTAAGGATTTTGAGATGGGAGATTATTCTGGATTATCAGGGTGGGCCCAATGTAATCACAAAGGTCCTTGTACCTAAAAGAGGGAGGTAGGAGAGTCAGAGTCAGACAAAAAGATGTGTCATGACAGAAGCAGAGATTGGAGTAATACAAATGCTGGCTTTGAAGATGGAAAAAGCCATGAGCCAGGGAAAATGTGCAGCCCCTACAAGCTGGAAAAGGCAAAGAAACAGGTTATATTCTAGAGCCTTCAGAAAAGATGCAGCCCTGCCAACACCTTGATTTTAGCCCATTTTGGGCTTCTGACCTCCAGAACTATAAGATAATAAATTTATGTTGTTTTAAGCCACTAAGCTTGTTATGGCAGCAATAGAAAATGAATGTACCATATAAACAGATCTAAAAAGGAAACAAACATGATCATGTCAGTAGATTCAGGGAAAGCTTCTGACAAAAT
Organism: Hylobates moloch; assembly: GCF_009828535.3. Taxonomy (NCBI): domain Eukaryota; kingdom Metazoa; phylum Chordata; class Mammalia; order Primates; family Hylobatidae; genus Hylobates; species Hylobates moloch. The sequence goes on along the minus strand of NW_026652286.1, from coordinate 92,960,489 downwards.
TCAACAAGACAAATTTATCAAGATTCATGATAAAATCTTAGCAAATTAGGGATACAAGGGAACTTACACAATCTAGAAAAGGGCATCTATTTAAAAATACCCTACAATTGACATTATACTTAGTAGTGAAAAATGGAATGTTTTTCCTCTCAGATTAGGAACAAAGCAAGTAAGTCTGTTATAACTATTTCTATTCAACAGTGTACTGGAGGTCCTAGCCAATGCAAGAATTCAAGAAAAAGAAAAAAGGCACATAGGAGAAGATTCAAAATTGTTTTCATTTATAAACAATATAATTTTCTACCTAGAAAATCTTAGGAAATCCACAAGCAAGCTAAGACACTACAGTTAATAAATGAGTTTAGCAATGTTGCAGGATACAGGTTCAATACACAAAAATTAATTATTATTATTATTATTTTTGAGAGGGAGCCTCATTCTGTCACCCAGGCTGGAGTGCAGTGGCACAGTCATGACTCATTGTGGCCTTGAGCTCCTGGGCTCAAGCAATCTTCCCACCTTAGCCTCCCACGTAGCTGTGACTACAAGCATGTGCCACCACACCTGACTGACTTTTTTATTTTTAAATTTTTTGCAGAGACAAGGTCTTGCTACATTACCCAGGCTGTTTTCAAATTCCTGGCCTCAAGCTGGAGTTGCCACCTTGGCCTCCTAATGTGCTAGTATTACAAGCGTGAGCCACTGTGCCTGGCCTAATTGTATTTCTATATACTAGAAACTAACAATTGGAATTTAAATGGAAAATAACATTTATGATGGCATAAAAACATGAAATACTTAAGAATAAATTAGCAAAAATTTGTATAGTACACTAAAAACTACAAAACTGCTAGGAGAAGTTTAAAAAGATCTAAATATATAGAGAAACATACCATGTTCATGGCATGTATTGATATTAAGACTTGATTTTGTTAAGCTGTCAATTCTCCCCAAATTGATCTTCAGATTTAATGTACTCTCAGTCAAAATCAAAGCAGATTTTTAAAGAATTTTGTAATCTGATCCTCAAGTTCATATGGAAATGCCATGGATCATAATAGGTACAAAAAATTATGAAAAACAAAGACCAAGCTTGGAGGACTATCTGATTTTTAAGACTTACTACAAAGTAGTAGTAATTAGATAGTGCATTATGGAATAAAGTAAACATTTAGATCACTGAACAGAATAGAGTCCAGAAATAGATTTATATATATGTAGATAATTGATTTTTCACAAAGGGGCCAACGTAATTCAATGGGGGAAATGATAGTTTTTTCAACAAATGGTGCTAGAACAATTGGGTATCCATATACAAGAAAAAAAATGGCCCTTATCTCACATCATAAACAACAATTAACTTGAAATAGTGGATCTAAGATTTAAAATCTTTATAACCTAAAATCTTTATAACCTGTTATGCATAACAGCGCTATCTATACCAACCCCAAACTGAGGCAAACATTGAAATTTCTTAGATAAGACATAGAAAGCACAAACCTTAAAGAAAAAAAAATCAGTATATCAGACTTCCTTAGAAAAAACTTGCTTTATTTATTTTTTTATATATTTTTTGAGACAGAGTCTTGCACTGTCACCTAGGCTGGAGTGCAGTGGCATGATCTCAGCTCACTGCAACCTCTGCCTCCTGGGTTCAAGTGATTCTCCTGCCTCAGACTCCTGAGTAGCTGGGATTACAGGCCCTCACCACCATGCCTGGCTAATTTTTGTCCTTTTTTTTTTCAGTAGGGACAGGGATTCAACATGTTGGCCAGGCTGGTCTCAAACTCCTGAAGTCAGGTGATCTACCTGCCTTGGCCTCCCAAAATACTGGGATTACCAGCGTGAGCCACCATGCCTGGCCAAAACTTGCTTATTAAAAGACATGGTTAAGAAGATAAAAAGGCAAGCTATAATGGGGTAGAAACTATTTGTAAAACTTGTATCTAAAAAAGGACTTGGATTCAAGATATCTTTTAAAAAGCTCTTCCTACTCAATCAGAAGACAAAAAACCTGATTAAAAACTGGGCAAAAGATATGGAGAGACATTTCACTAATCAAGGGAAGCAAGGGGCACATAAGCATATGAAAAGAAGCTTAACATTATTAGTCACTAGATAAGCTCACATTAAAACCACACTGAGATACCACTGTACAACCACTAGAATGGTTAAAATTTAAAAAGACTGATTATATGATGTCTTGGCAGGATGAGAAGTAACTGGAAGTCTTACAATTTGTTGGTGGGAATACAAAATAGCATAGCCACTATGGAAAACAGTTTGAGGGCAGCCAGAGAGAAAGGTCGGGTTACCCACAAAGGGAAGCCCATCAGACTAACAGCAGATCTCTCTGCAGAAACCCTACAAGCCAGAAGAGAGTGGGGGCCAATATTCAACATTCTTAAAGAAAAGAATTTTCAATCCAGTATTTCATATCCAGCCAAACTAAGCTTCATAAGTGAAGGAGAAATAAAATCCTTTACAGACAAGCAAATGCTGAGAGATTTTGTCACCACCAGGCCTGCCTTACAAGAGCTCCTGAAGGAAGCACTAAATATGGAAAGGAAAAACTGGTACCAGTCACTGCAAAAACATACCAAATTGTAAAAACCATCGACAGTATGAAGAAACTGCATCAATTAACAGGCAAAATAACCAGCTGGCATCATAATGACAGGATCAAATTCACACAAAACAATATTAACCTTAAATGTAAACAGGCTAAATGGCCCAATTAAAAGACACAGACTGGCAAATTGGATAAAGAGTCAAGACCCAACGGTGTGCTGTATTCAGAGACCCATCTCATATGCAAAGACATACAGAAGCTCAAAATAAAGGGATGGAGGAATATTTACCAAGCAAACGGAAAGCAAAAAAAGCAGGGGTTGCAATCCTAGTCTTTGATAAAACAGACTTTCAGCAAAAAAAGATCAAAAGAGATAAAGAAGGGCACTACATAATGGTAAAGGGATCAACGCAACAAGAAGAGCTAACTATCCTAAATATATATGCACCCAATACAGGAGCATCCAGCTTCATAAAGCAAGTTCTTGGAGACCTACAAAGAGACTTAGACTCCCACACAATAATAGTGGGAGACTTTAGCACCCCACTGTCAGTATTAGACAGATTAATGAGACAGAAGATTAACAAGGATATTCAGGACTTGAACTCAGCTCTGGACCAAGTGGACCTAATAGATATCTACAGAACTCTCCACCCCAAATCAACAGAGTATACATTCTTCTCAGCACCACATCACATTTATTCTAAAATTGACCACATAATTGGAAGTAAAACACTCCTCGGCAAATGCAAAAGAACAGAAATCATAACAAACAGTCTCTCAGACCACAGTGCAATTAAATTAGAACTCAGGACTGAGAAATTCACTCAAAACCACACAACTACATGGAAATTGAACAACCTGCTCCTGAATGACTACCAGGTAAATAACAAAATTAAGGCAGAAATAAATAAGTTCTTTGAAACAAATGAGAACAGAGACACAATGTACCAGAATCTCTGGGACACAGCTAAAGCAGTGTTTAGACGGAAATTTATAGCATTAAATGCCCACAGAAGAAAGCAGGAAAGATCTAAAATAACCACCTTAATATCACAATTGAAAGAACTAGAGAAGCAAGAGCAAACAAATTCAAAAGCTAGCAGAAAACAAGAAATAACTAAGATCAGAGCAGAACTGAAGGAGATAGAGACATGAAAAACCCTTCAAAAAAATCAATGATTCCAGGAGCTTGTTTTTTGAAAAGATTAACAAAATAGATAGACCACTAGCCAGACTAATAAAGAAGATAAGAGAGAAGAATCAAATAGACACAATAAAAAATGATAAAGGGGATATAACCACCGATCCCACAGAAATACAAACTTACAATCAGAGAATACTATAAACATCTCTATGCAAATAAACTAGAAAATCTAGAAGAAATGGATACATTCCTGGACACATACACCCTCCCAAGACTAAACCAGGAAGAACTCCAATCCATAAACAGACCAATAAAAACTTCTAGGATTACAGACGTGAGCCACTATGCCCGGCCTTAAATTATGTCTTAATAAATCTAAAAGGACACCATTAAGAAAATTAATAGACAAACCACAGATGTGAAGAAGATATTCAGAAAAGATATATCTGATGGACTCGTTACTAGAATACACAAAGAACTCCTATGATTCAATAATAAAAAGATAAGCAATCATGTTAAAAATGGGCAAAATATTTTTTTTTTCTTTTTGAGAGAGAGGGTCTTGCTCTGTTGCCCAGGCTGGAGTGCAGTGGCGCAATCCTGGCTCACTGCAACCTCTGCCTCCCTGGCTTAAACCATCCTCCCGCTTCCCAAGTAGCTGGGACTACAGGCATGTGTCACGACGCCCAGCAAACAAAAAAATAGGCAAAAGACCTAAACAGATGCTTCACAAAAGAAGATATATGAATGCCAATGAGCACATGAAACATTGCTTAAACATCACTAGTCATTAAAAAGTACAGAGTACAACTACAATGTGATACTACTACATACCTACTAGAATGGCTACAATTTAAAAGTCTTACAACAACTGCATGTTAATGAGATCACAGAGCACCTGAAATGCATATGCTTTGCTGATGGGAATGCAAAATAGTGCAACCACGTGAAAGAGCGAGACTCCGTCTCAAAAAAAAAAAAAAATAGTGCAACCACTTTGGAAACGGTTTGACTGTTTCTCAAAAGGTTAAACTTACACCTACTGCTTGATGTGGCAATTCCACTCTTAGGTATTTATCCAGGGGAAATGAAAACATGTCCATAAAAACAAATGTTCATAGCGGCTTTATTCACAATAGTCATGCACAGGAAGCAACCCAAATGCTCATCAACAGGAAATCACTAGGTAAACTCTGATGTGTCCATACAGTGGAATCCTAGTCAGCAACTTCAAAGAAATAAACCACTGTTCATGCATCCAGATGGATGGGTCCCAGAGACATTATGATAAGAGAAAGAAGCAAGGCACTAAGGAATGAATATCATGCAGTCCACTTATGTGAAGTTCTAGATTAGCCAAAAGTAATCTGTAGCTAGAAACTGGATTAGTTGGGGATGGAGGAAATATGAGAGAATTTCCAGTGAGATGTCAGTGTACCATATTATAATAGGGATGTGGTTTGCTTGGATATAAACATTTTATCAACATTGTAGAGCTACTATTTGCACCTTTTAATGTGTGCAAGTTTTCCCAAAAAATAGTAATGTCAAAAAACAATAAAAATTGTGTGGGTGAAAATATAGTGAAAGGAGAATGGTGCAATATGCTCATTGTTGAAGCGGGGTGATGGATACATAAGGATTGAAATTATACTATTGTGTTTACATTGTGTATTTTTGAAGTTTTCCATAATAAAAAGTGAAATAAAACAAAAGAGAAGAAAAGGATAATTATACTTTACAGGGCTGTTTTGCGTTCATACAGACAATGCTGGAGACGGGGTTCTGCCGGCTGTGAAGTGTATTTTGACATAGCTTCTCCATGTGATCTGCTTCTCCCTCTCATTGACTCATGTTTGGCTCTTGCTGTCTGCTGCATTCTCACCTTCCTGCCACTCCTGTTTCACTTCTCTTTCCCTCCCACCTAGCTTTCTTCCTTGTCCTCCCCGTTCCATTGCCTTTGGTCCATTGATGGTTAGATTAGCCCTGGGGCTCAGGGACAGCAGTCCGCAGCTTCAGGGGAGATCATGAGGGAGGGGCTCAGGACAGACACCCCAAGGCATTGCTTCCTGCTCTTTCTTCTTGGTGCTTGCCCACCCCCCAACTCTGCCACCCTATGTCTCCCCAGGGTGGAGGCAGGCAGGGCTCTTGCCTCATTGTCATCTGAGTGCCAGCACATTTGTAACAGGATGGACAGGCTGTCGTTGTCCCGACACGTCTCCTCCACCTGGTTCCCTGAAAACTGTCAGATTAGAGGAAATTTGAGCCAGGTTCACAGCCCTGAACCCTGGCCAGCCTCCCTGCTGGAGCTGCCCTGCTCTGGGCAGCCTTCCCCCTGAACCCTTCACCTACCACCAGACTTGGCCTCACTGCCGCAGCCATCAGCATCCCACAACCCTTGCACCCTGATCTGTTCTTGCCAAGAACCAGCTGAGTGCCTGGCAGTCCTCCGGAAACCTTGGGCTTTGGGGCACTACCCACAAGTTGCCTGCAGTCTGCGCTGGCTTTGTTCTGTTTTAACCACTCGTGAACTCGACAGATACTTATTGGGCACCACTGTTTGCTGGGCACTGTGTTAGACTCTGTGGCCACAGAGATGGCCTGGACTCCATCTCTGTGGCCTGCTGGTGGAAGTGGTGTAAACAGATGATTTCAATGCAGTGTGGGCAAGGTGGGCCCTGGGGAACTGAGTGAAGCTGCAGGGGCACACGGAGGGGTCACTCAGCCTGGACTGGGGCGGGGAGGTCAGGCAGCCATTCTTGGAGGAAATGCCAACTCAGCTGAGACGCGCAGAGGGTGGAGAAGCACCAGAACAGCATGTGGGGCAGCCCGAGGGCGCACTCGCTTTCTGGGAGCTGCAGATGGTTCAGTCTGGTTCGGCTTTGTGTGTGAGGGGAGGGTCCAGTCAAGAGGTGAGGAGTGGAGAGCCCAGCAGCTCCCCTGCTGGAAGCTGCCACACCCAGCCTCCCTGCCCGGATGACGAGGACTCCAAGGTGGGCCCCCGCCCAGCCCTTCCTGGAGCAGCACATGGCTCTGACAGGATGGCACTGAGCTGGTGCCTGAGTGCCCCCTCACTCTGTCCCCTTCATCCCTCCAATTTCTCTCTCCCTAGAGCCTCAGGTTGGGCAGTGACCTAGGCAGAGCTGGGTCATCTCCTTCCGGGCCATCCACACCTCCCATCTCTGCAGGATCAGGCTGCCTCCTCCTGCTCCCTGGGTCTCCCCCGAGTGCTCTGCTCTGGGTCTGCATCTGGGTCACGTTTGGGTTATGGCTCCAGCTCTGGTTCTGGTCCTGGGCTCAGCTGTGTCCCCAGGTGAGCCCATACACAGGGAGCCGGGCCTTCCCTGGGATAGCAGAGCAGCTTCTGACCACAGAGCCTCCTCCTGGGGTGGCAGTCTCCCCCATTCTGAGCTCAGGAGGCCAGAGTGAGCACAGGGGCTGCCATGTGGAATGAGACGGCTCTGGGGCACCTCAGGAGTAGAGACTGGAAGAACATGAAGGGCATGGAAAGAACTTTTAGAGACAGCGCAGAAGTAGCTGTTAGACTCAATTTCGTTAGCACGCTTGGCTCAGGAGGAAAAAATTCACAGCACAGTTCAAGGGATTAGAGGGAGAGTTCTGGAGTCAGAGTACATGGAGTTCCAAACCCAGTTCTGCTAGTTATTCAACTTGTGACCTTGGGCAGGTTACTGAAACTCTGTGTGTCTCGGTTGCTTCATATTTAAAATGGGAGAATGGAAGTACCCCCTTCATACTCTTATGGGAGGATTGATTGAGATGAGCATGTTAAGGGTCTAGCACAGTGCCTGGTACAGGGTTAGTGCTTAATGAAAATGATAATAATGCTATTTCTTGTCATTATTCTGGCCAGTTTCTCTGATGGACAGAGGAGTGACCCTTGCCCATCACCCACTCAGGGGGTCTCCCAAGGGTTTTTCCCCTCCATCCATTGGATAAGAACCTCCCAGAAGCAGGGTATGCCTGACCATCCTGATTTAGGGGGAGAAATGCTCAGGTTTTGGAGCTGAGAGACCTGTCTTCATTGATGAATAGCCGAGTGACTGAGGGAAAATTGCTCAACTTCTCAGCCTTATTCATCAGTAAGATGAGGATAATGTTCTCTCAGGGGTTAGTAGTGAAGTCCAGACAGCACGAATAGGTGGTACAGGACTGAGCCCGGCTCTGCTGTGTGGCCTTGGGCAAGTTGCTTTACCTCTCTGGGCCTTTATTTCGTTACCTATACCATATACCATGGAATTAGGGGTACTCTATATGAAGTGCTTGGCATAGAGTATGCCCTCAACAAAGAATAGCAGCCAGCCTTGTTATTCTGATGGTGGCAATGACGATGAAGAAGGGAAGAAGCTCAGGGTCTGGGAGGGAACTGGCCAAGTCTGGATGTTTCTTGGGAGTCAGTGCTACTGCAGCCTCAGGATAAGGGGCGCATCTTCTTTTCCCTAATGCCTTCCTGAATTGGGGCAGGTTCATATTCAATGTGCGTGGAAGGAGTGAGGAAGAAAGACGTCTTCTGAGATCTGAGGAAGACAAGCTGCAGTTGATACTGCAACAAGGAACAACCCCAGGGCACAAGCTTCTCTCTGATTGGCCCCCTGTAAGCTCTGGGCCTCCGGGGCTGACACTCCACTGCGCCCAGGGGCAGGGCCAGGGAGTGCTGCTGGGCTATCCCCACCACGCCTGTTTAATTTGCTCTTCAATTTTTTTTTCTTTGCTCTTATTTTTCACAATTCTGGGGAAATTAGTGTCTAGAATTCAAATAGCAAGGAGAAAACCCAGAGGTCATCTAATTCGTTTCCTACCACAAATAACCCAAATAACCTCCCCACAAGCCCACAAGTCCTGTAAAATAGTTGATGTTATTTGGGCAAGGCAGGCACCCTGCTGTCTAACTTCAATCCCTCTAGCTGCCTGTTAGTCAGTTCCCCGTCCCCTCTGGCTTTGCCCTCTAAAGGGATGGAGAGAAACTGACCAGTGCCTCCATCCAAATAACCCTCTCTTGGTAAAGAAGGGTGTTATTAAAACACCCCTTCTCCAGGCTAAGTAATCCCAGTGCCTTTAACCCTTTCCTCTCAGGTCCTGTTTTCCAAGTCTTTAATTATTTTCACTGCCCTTCTCTGGATTTTAGGATGCAACCCTATAATCATAGAATTTCAGGGCTGGAAGGTACCTGGGAGATGACATGGAGGAGAGCCAGGAGCAGACGGTTAGAAGCCTTGCCCACCCCAGCTTCTGGTGCAGGAAGAAAGCCCTGGCAATTTGTCTTCACCAGGCTGTCTCCAGTCCTTCCCCAGCAGAGAAAATCCTGCTCATTTTCCCTCAAAGTGAAACATTCAACAAAAACAGACTGAATAGTTCTTGGGAGCCAGGCACAGTCTCGGCATTTTCACAATTTCTCACGTTCCCTAAACCCCCAATGGTCCTGCCAGGGAGCTAGGATCAGCCTCATTTCATAGGCAAGGAGACTGGCTCAGAGAGATTAAGTAACTTGCCCAAATTCACATATCAAGAAAGTTCTGGGGCTCTTCCACCCCAGCTCTGGCTGCACCCACAGCCAGCCAGTCCCTCAGGCCCCAGGTGAAGTTCTTCTCCCACGAAGAAACCCTGACAAAGTTCTGGACAGCCAGAGCTGGGCTGTAGCAGGACTCAGTCAGGATCCCGCAGAGAAACAGAGCCAATAGGACCTACAGTTATATGAAGAGATTTGTTTCCAGGAATTGGCTCATGAGATTGTTGGGGGCTGACAAGTCGGAAATCCAGAGGGCAGACAGGAGTTGATACTGCAATCTTGGGGCAGAATTTCTTTTTCTCGGAGAAACCTTGGTTTTTAACCCTTAGGGCCTTCCCACTGATCAAATGCAGTACACCCACATTATTGAGGATAATCTCCTTTATTTAAAGTCAACGGACTGTAGGTGACCTCACTCTCGCAGCAACACCCAGATTAGTGTTCGATTAAATGACTGGGTGCTATAGCTTAGCCAACTTGATACAGGCGAGTACCCATCACAGCATTGTTTATGGGTGTTGATGGGTGGGGGAGCACAGGTTCCCCAAGGCATCTGATCCAATGGGCATTTTCCACAGAGTTCTAAGCCAGTGTTGGGAAGGTGGCAGGGGACTTGAGGTCCTTCCCATTATGCAGGAGTCCTAGGTCAATTTGTACTACCAGACCCAGACCTGATCACCTTCCCCTGGGGATGCCCTGTCTTGATACTGCTCAACTGAGAGCTACAGTTAGGACCCAGTGTCTTCTCAGGGGATAAAAGCCTTGGAAGTGTAGCAGGACAAGCCACAGACAAAACCCCTGAGGCACTGAGTTAAAGAAGGAAGGGCTTTATTCAGCTAGGAGCTTCAGCAAGACTCACGTCTCCAACAACCACGCTCCCCGAGTGAGCAATTCCTGTCCCTTTTAAGGGCTTACAACTCTAAGGGGGTCTGTGTGAGAGGGTCGTGATCAATTGAGCAAGCAGGGGGTACGTGACTGGGGGATGCATGCACTGGTAATTAGAACGGAACAGAACAGGACAGGGATTTTCGCAGTGCTTTTCTATACAAAGTCTGTAATCTATAGATAACATAACTGATTAGGTCAGGGGTAGATCTTTAACTACCAGGCCCAGGGTGTGGGGCTGGGCTGTCTGCTTGTGGATTTCACTTCTGCCTTTTAGTTTTTACTTTTTCTTTCTCTGGAGGCAGAAATTGGGCATAAGACAATATCAGGGGTGGTCTCCTCCCTTAGAAGGAGCCAAGGGTAGGAGCAAGAGGACTGTTGCTTGAATCCTAAGGGACCCAGTGAACTAACAGCCCTTGAGGGTGAGGACAGTATCTTCTTATTCTCTGTACACTAGGGCTGGGACCATGCCCAGCCCCCTGGAGAGGTGCCACAAATGTCTTTTCCTTTTACTTCCCCTCCCCTCCCAGGTAGGGTACCTGAAACACTCCGGGCAGGTAGAAATCAGTTCTGTTTTTGAAGAGCTTCTGAGAAAGGAATTTATGATCACACGAACAGTACTGCTCAATCTATAGAGTTCTTCCTAATATATAATCTAAATCCTTCCAATTTCAGGACAAATTCTATTGTACTAGGATAGCAGGCATGAGAAAATTAGACTTTAGAAATTTTATTATTGCTATAAAGTTTTGAACTGCCATAGGCTTTTTGCTGCTGTCTACAGATAGAGGTATGAAAAGAGGACAAGGGCACCAAGAAGTCAAAAGGGACTGGGCACGGTGGCTCATGCCTGTGATCCCAGCACTTTGGGAGGCCAAGGCCAGTGGATCACTTGAGGTCAGGAGTTCAAGACAAGCCTGGCCAACATAGTGAAACCCGTCTCTACCAAAAAATACAAAAATTAGCTGGGCATGGTGGCATAGCCTGTAGTCCCAGGCACTGGGAGGCTGAGGTGGGAGAATCGCTTGAACCTGGGAGGCGGAGGTTGCAGTGAGAGGAGATCACACGAAGGCATTCCAGCCAGGGCAATAGAGTGAGACCCTGTCTCAAAAAAAAAGAAGTCAAAATAACCATGTAAGCATTAAGACTGGATCAGACTCTTCCCCTCACAGAAACAATTACCTCATAGCTTCCCTTTTGCAGGGCCAGAGGCTCAGTTCCTTAACTCCAATTGCACAGTACACTTTCATTTATAGAGTATTTATGTTAGACCCAAAGAAGAACTTCTCGCAGCAAGCAGTCCTAAAGCTTGAAATGAATGGCTGAGGGAAGCTATGAAATCTTTTTTCTTGCAGGCCTTTTAAATAATATATAGTTCTTTAAAAGATACATCAAAGACTTTCTTGATATAGCCTTGCCCAGGGGCAAGGGGATGGACCAGTTGACCACTCCCTCCCAACCCTGGGACTCCAAGGAAGCCTGAGAAGTTTTCCCCTTTTAAGGGGTTTCCTCTTTCATCTAAAGATGATTGGTGACAGAATCAGGTGTTCCCAGGCCACACAGTAGGTAAGTGAAGGTGGCTCCACCTGCTGAATCAAGGGAGGCTGCCAGGAAGGGAACAGCTTTGAGGTGCCTCATGGGAGAAGCCTGGGAGGAGGCTTGGGGTTGGCCCGCGGGTGCATGTGGGAGAAGGGACTCTGGGGGGGCTTTCAGGCATGCCTGGTCTGACAGGGCCAAGCAGGAAGAGGTAGAAGTTGCCTCTGCTCCATAGGAATCCTTCTCTGGAAGCCACACCTGCCAGCTCTTCTTACCTTTTAACGCTTGCAAGGGATGAGGCAGGGGCTGGCCGCCAGTCACATCTCACCACCACCGGATATAGGGAGAAACATTGCAGCAGGAAGACTTTAAGCTAGACCAGAGGGAGAACAGGGTGAGATGTGGGAGGAGGGACTGGGGTGGGGGGCTTCACGGGCTCCCTTTCTTTCAAGGCCTTTAAAAGTGAAGAGGCCTCTCTGCCACCGCAGTGCAGATGATGGCCTTTGGGGGCTTTTTGCCAAGTTGCACAGGACACATAGGCTCTGAGGGCCATTAGGAAATGCCCTTTTATGGAACCTGTGCAACTGAGTTTGAGGCTGGAGAGGGGCAGGACCTCAGCAGACGGGGTTGCCTGTAGTCAGGTCCTGAGCGAGGGCCTGGGGAGCTTCGGGAGCAATCACCTTCCTGTGAGGTGTGCAGTGCCCATGCAGACCTCAGTCCTCCAGGGGTGGGAATCCTTTTCTTTGGTTCAGCTCCAGGAGGGATGTTGGGGTGGTGGGACAAGGGCTTGGGGACCAGCCCTGAAGGGACAATTGTTTGCTTCTTTTCAGCTCCTGGCCTCTGGGATCTCCAGGAGACTCTACCTTCTGCTAGGCATTTGGGTAGAGCAGTCCCTCAAGGGAGGAGGGGCCCTGCACCCTGGCCTAGGAGAACCAAAAGACCAGTCAACCAGCACCCACTGAGAATTCAGCTGAATAAATTCTGCTGAGTCAAGTCAAACACTGTCTCTGTGTAGCCAGGGAGGCCACTTACGTGCATGGAAAGCGAGCCATGCTCATCCTGGTTGGCGAGACGGGCCTCTCTCAGCACATGCTGGTTCTTCCCTCCTCTGAGCAGCCCAAGCCCCTCACACATATTTATCTCATTCGCTGTTCATGCCAAATGTAAGTGATTTGCTTACTGATCTCTTCTCCCATTAAACTATGAACTCCCCAAGGGCATGATCTGGGACTCCTTCCTGTCCGTGTGAACAGTCCCTTGCCTAACCCTGGCCCATGGTAGGATGCTCAACAAGTATGTGTGAATGAATGAATAATTAACAACACCAGGTGGGCTGAGCTAATTGCTTCCTGAGTAGGACAGGCAGGGATAGATGCTTGGGTTAGGGAAAGCCTCTTGGAAGAGAGAAATTCACTTCATCTTCCCTTTGCCTTGAATCACTTGAACCTGTTCCCTGACATCCTCCAGCATCCGTCCATCTTTCTATCCTCCCTCTTATAAGATGTCTTCCACTTTGATCATCCACTAGTCCTCCAGCGATACGTTGGAGCAGCCTCACTGGCTCGGGAGAGCTGACTGTGTGCATCTCTTTCCAGTGCTCTTCACATTGGTAGCTTGAGACTGACTAGGGTGAAATTTTCAAATGCTACAAACCAGTGCTTTTTTGCCTGGAAGAGTCCATTGCTAAACTTTTATCAGCACACCCTTGCAATCCACTCACTCACCTACTTACTGCCTATCTGTCTCCTTCCTTCCTTACTCTTCCCTTCTCTTTCCTCTCTCCTTCCCATGTATCGCCCTTTCTTTCTCTCTTCTTCCCTTCTTTTTACATTCTTTTACCCAGTTCTTCAACTATCTGTCCATCCATCCATCCATCCACCCATTTCCTTATTCATATTCATCTAGCTTTTACTTATTTCATTCACCCATCCATCTACCCATCCATCCATTCATCCATTTGTTCATCATCCAACCACCCACTTACCCATTATCTACACATCTTATCCATCTGTTCATTTATTTCCCCATTCACATTCATCTGGCTTTAACTTCTTCCATGCATCCATGGAAGACATCCGTCTGTCCATCTACCCACCCACAAATATTCTCTGAACATCTACTCTGTGTCAGCCTATTCCTAAGGCTCAGAATCTTTCCCCAGATTTCTGGAAGATGGGTGCATAAACTCTAAGAACTAGCAGAGGCCCTCCAGGGTGCCCCAGGCTCATCCAGCATTGATGTTGGACTATAGCCAGAACCCGATGACTTTCCTCTTCTGTTTCTTTGTGTCCTCTCTGTTCTTTTCTCCTCACTGCCTGTTCTCTCCAGGTTAGGGAAATACTATTAGGGAAAGGGGGAGGGGCATGTCCCAATCCAGCAGGCCAGGACAGGACTTCCCTCTCTCCTTCTCCCTCCATACCTCAGGCAAGAGCCCAGAGAAATTGGGCCTGGTATTTTGAGAAAGTGTCCCCCTCCCCAGAAGACCCAATGAGCTCTTAGCCAATTCACCAGTGAGTTCAAACAAGAGGGGGCTCCTTTGGGGCCCACAGACAGAGACCTCAGGCAAGAGGAGAATCCCCGTCATGAAGCCAGCACTCCCCATGCCAACACCACCCCACATACATCCTCTCAGAAGTGAACTGCTCTGTGGGCTGGGCTTGTCTCTGCCCTTGTTCCCAGGGGCTGTTTTTGCAAAGGATTAGCTGCTCAGCCTGGTGAGGCAAAGGGGCAGGGGCTTCCTAGCTTGACCTGGATTGGAGGGGAAAGAAGGGAAACCAACTCCCCTCCACACAGCCCAGAACCTGCCATGCCAGCCTCACCTACTGTCTTCTCTGCCCTGCCCAGCCTGGCCTTGGAGAGGCACGGCTCTTTCCTTGGGGGTTTGGAGGCTTCCTAGGACCAGGCCAGTGGGTCAGAGCCCAGAAGTGACTGGGAGGCAAGTCCTACAAGAGCTAAGGATCCCTGGTGTCCCGCAGGGGCCATGGAGAGGAAGGGGATGAAGTTTGTTTTTCTCACTTTTCTTCCTGAGGTCTGTATTTATATTATAGTCATATTTGAACAGGTGACTTCTGATATTATCTGAATCTCACACTTTGCTGGCCTCTTTTTGGAGGGCATTGCCTGTGGCCTGGCCCAGAGAGGATGGGCAGGTGTTTTCTGAGTCACACAGCAGACCAACTGTGGAGACAGGTGAGAGTCAAGTGTTTGGGCCCTGAGGACCCAACCACCTGGCCTGGCATTGCTTGTGCCTCGGTCCTTTGAATCCAGGCAGGGTCTGACCTGCTCTGGTAGCAATAATCTAAGGTCTATATGTATCTTGTTAGGGCCATTGAGATAGGACAGACTATCAGAAGCCATCTTCTGGTGAGATATTCAGGTGACTCCATGACCACCCAGCTGAAGAAGGGACTTTGGCTTCTTAAAGGCTTAGGGTTCAAATTCCAGCTTGGCCACTTGACTTAGGCCAGTGAGTTATCTTCTTTTTTTTTTTTTTTTTTTTTTTGAGACGGGGTCTCGCTCTTTCGCCCAGCCCGGAGTGCAGTGGCGCAATCTCGGCTCACTGCAAGCTCCGCCTCCCGGGTTCACGCCATTCTCCTGCCTCAGCCTCCCGAGTAGCTGGGACTACAGGCGCCCGCCACTGCACCCGGCTAATTTTTTGTATTTTTAGTAGAGACGGGGTTTCACCGTGTTAACCAGGATGGTCTCGATCTCCTGACCTCGTGATCCGCCCGCCTCGGCCTCCCAAAGTGCTGGGATTACAGGCGTGAGCCACCGCGCCCGACCGAGTTATCTTCTTAAAGCCTGTTTTCTCATCTATTAAAAAGGGGTAACTGAACAGGTTTTAGGGAAGCCTGAATGAGCTCGTATATATGCAATACCTAGGAAAGTGACTGGAGGTTGGCAAGTAGGGTTCAATACTCAGTAGCCAAATCAAACAGAACCCATCCTTCCCCCTTAAGGTGAAAAGCAGTGTTACAGTCCCAGGGTGGACAATCTTTCCTCTGAAACTCAAGCCTGCAAATTACAAGGCTATTTGGCTTGTGTAACCCAGTTAACAGCCCTGTGTCCCGTAGGCTTTTGCAGACACCTCACCTTCTGCCCCAGGGGCCTCTGGGCGCAGTGAAGCCTGCCTACCTGTGAAGACAGAGACTCCCCGCTCCCCGGATGAGAAGCAAGTGCGTCAGAGGGAAGCAGCCCAACTGGTTGCTGAGTTGTGGAAAATAATTAAGCTGGGGGAGAAAAAAACACTTCTTTTAAAAATCAGGTTAGGGATGAATGTGCAGGGCGTGGTTCCTGTGCAATTATCTGCTCTGCTGGCTGCGGGGCTGCCTGCTTCTCCTGGGCCGCTGTGTCAGGCTTGTGCCTGCCGCTCCTCCCCTCCACTCCTCCCCCTCCTCTTCTTCCGCCTCCTCCCCCTCCTCCTCCTCACAGGTGTGTCTCTAGTCCCCGTGGTTGCCTGCCCCACTCCCTGCCGAGACGCCTGCCAGAAGGGTCACCTATCCTGAACCCAGCAAGCCTGAAACAGCTCAGCCAAGCACCCTGCGATGGAAGCTGCAGATGCCTCCAGGAGCAACGGGTCGAGCCCAGAAGCCAGGGATGTCCGGAGCCCGTCTGGCCCCAATGGCAGCCTGGAGAACGGCACCAAGGCTGACGGCAAGGATGCCAAGACCACCAACGGGCATGGCGGGGAGGCAGCTGAGGGCAAGAGCCTGGGCAGCTCCCTGAAGCCAGGGGAAGGTAGGAGCGCCCTGTTTGCGGGCAATGAGTGGCGGCGACCCATCATCCAGTTTGTGGAGTCCGGGGACGACAAGAACTCCAACTACTTCAGCATGGACTCTATGGAAGGCAAGAGGTCGCCGTATGCAGGGCTCCAGCTGGGGGCTGCCAAGAAGCCACCCGTTACCTTTGCCGAAAAGGGCGAGCTGCGCAAGTCCATTTTCTCGGAGTCCCGGAAGCCCACGGTGTCCATCATGGAGCCCGGGGAGACCCGGCGGAACAGCTACCCCCGGGCCGACACGGGCCTTTTTTCACGGTCCAAGTCCGGCTCCGAGGAGGTGCTGTGCGACTCCTGCATCGGCAACAAGCAGAAAGCGGTCAAGTCCTGCCTGGTGTGCCAGGCCTCCTTCTGCGAGCTGCATCTCAAGCCCCACCTGGAGGGCGCCGCCTTCCGAGACCACCAGCTGCTCGAGCCCATCCGGGACTTTGAGGCCCGCAAGTGTCCCGTGCATGGCAAGACGATGGAGCTCTTCTGCCAGACTGACCAGACCTGCATCTGCTACCTTTGCATGTTCCAGGAGCACAAGAATCATAGCACCGTGACGGTGGAGGAGGCCAAGGCCGAGAAGGAGGTAAGTGCTGGGGCCCCTCCTGCCCCTCCAGGCCTCTCCTCTCTCACCCCACCCCTCTGACCTTCGCCTTCTCTACTCGGGCTTCCTCGGGTTTGGGGCTTAAGTTTCTACGTCCTTGGCTCTTTTAGAAAACATTTCTTTCCCCTCATGCCCCCTGTCCCCCCTAATCCTAGCTGGGGATCAGAGGTGGCTCCCCAATCCCCTAAGGTCTCAGGAGACAGGGACATTTTCTCGATGAGCAGATGGAGACTCAGAAAAGATTGGGGACCTGACCAAAGTCATAGGATAAGTTCAAGTCAGGTTAGAGAGTATGACCCAACGGCACAGAACTCACTACTGTGTGCCTGGCTGAGGTGTTTCTTTCTTCTTCTTCTTCTTCTTCTTCTTCTTCTTCTTCTTCTTCTTCTTCTTCTTCTTCTTCTTCTTCTTCTTCTCCTTCTCCTTCTCCTTCTCCTTCTCCTTCTCCTTCTCCTTCTCTTCTCCTTCTCCTTCTCCTTCTCCTTCTCCTTCTCCTTCTCCTTCTCCTTCTCCTTCTCCTTCTCCTTCTCCTTCTCCTCCTTCTCCTTCTCCTTCTCCTTCTCCTTCTCCTTCTTCTTCTTCTTCCTCTTCTTCCTCTTCTTCCTCTTCTTCTTCTTCTTCTTTCTTCCCCTTCCCCTTCTTCTTCTTCTTCTTCTTTCTTCTTCTTCTTCTCACTTTTCCTCTTCTTCCCTTTTTTTTTTGCTTTGAAGAAGAGATAATTCCTCCAACCTGAGTCAGACTGGCCCCTGGGGAATGGGTTGTGGGTGAGGAAAGATACTAGAAGGAGAGAATTTTGGGGCCCACTGAAAGGTCCTTTCTGCTGTCTTTGCAGTTTTTATTTGTCGCACAGTGGCTTCTTGTTCTAGCTGATCCCCAGCTGGTCTCTTGACTTCCTCCACAGCCTCCTTTATCCTTCTCCCAGCTGGGCCCTGTGTTTTGTGTGTGTGGTTGTGTGTGGACACACCTATTCCTGCAGGCGGACACTGTTGGGGAAGTTTGGAGTTTGTGTGTGGATGGCGCGTACACGTACAGCTAGTCCCTGACTTAGGATGGTTTGATTTATGATGACGTGAAAGTGCTATGCTTTCAGTACAGTATTCCATAAAATCCAACACTTTATTACAAAATAGGCTTTGTAGTAGAAGATTTTGCCAAACTGTCGGCTAATATAAGTGCTCTGAACAAGTTTAAGGTAAGCTAGGTTAAGCTATGATGCTTGGTAGGCTAGGTGTATTAAAAGCATTTTTGACCTATCACATTTTCAACTTACAATGTGTTTATTGGTAAATAACCCCATCACAAGTTGAGGGACATCTGTATATGTGTTTATTTTATGTGCACGTGGGTGTTTTTGTGCCTTTGTAGATGTTTGCATGTATTCGTATATGTGATACGTAAGTGTGTTTGCATGAGTTCTATGTGACTGCGCCTGTACTTCTATTGGGAGGAGCAGAGGCAAGTGCAGGCTTGTGGATGTAGCATATCTGGGGAAGGTGATTTGGGCGAAGGGCCCAGCTGTGGCCACTGCCCTTTGCCCCACAGATGTGAGGCTCACTCTTCCCTAAGGTACACAGCTTCCTGCTGTGGGTGGCCTTCCTGGGGCAAACCTTCCTGGCCTCCACGGCAGTGAACTCCACTTTCCTGAAGAGCTTCTGCATGCCTTAGATCTGGACAGCACAGGATTCCTTCCTGCCCAGCATTCCTGACCAGGAGGAGCTGGTTGATTATTCTCTCTCTTCATCTCTCACCCACACCCCTGGACAGAAAGGGCCGAGGTAGAGAGGGGAACAGACTCACAGATCCCTTCCAGAAGCCTCGTTTGGCCCAGGAAGAAGATGTTTCCAGCTTCCCCCATCTTCCAACCCCAGCATGGCCTCAGACTTCATACTGGGAGATATAGATGGGACAGGGGCCATGAAACTCATTCTAGGGAGTTTACTTGGGAGTAGACAGAACAAGAGGCAATCATCCTCATCACAGTAGCTGAGAAATTGCAGAGCCTCAAACAAGGTTTTAGGAAATGTGACCAAGTTCCAGTCCCAGTTTTTGCCTCTAACTAACTATAAGGCTGTAAATAAGTCCTTTCCATTCTCAGTCTCAGTCTCCCAAGGGGTGAGGCTAGATTGTTGGTTTTCAAATTACCCCACAGAGCCCTAGAATTCTTAGAAATATCTTTGAGGCCTCAGGATGAGGAGGGGGCAAAGAGGTGTCAAGAAGGCGGAGGGTTCGGGTTCCCACCTCGACTACAAGCAAAGGACGTTCTTATTGATCATCTTCTATGTGGGTTTGGCCTCAAATTTGGTCTGAACCAAGGATATCTCTGCTTAAGCCTGGGTACCCCTGGAAAAGGTGGTTCTGGTGGGCAGGAGGGTCTTGGGCAGCCCTATCTGGATGTGCCAGGAGCTCAGAGTTCAGAGTTCAGGTTCTGGCATGGGGGCCGCTGAGGGACTCACAGTTCTTTCTTGAGGGAGGGCTCATGATGTAGGTCAGGAGGCAGGGCTCATACACACAAACAGGACTGGGGAGCACCCGCCTAGTTACGCAGAGTGGCTATAAGTCAACATCAAGCCGTAGTAGACAGAATGCCAGGCCAACAGGTATTAGCAACCCCCCTAGTGTCCTCCCTCACCTTGCAAATAAGGACACAGGCACAGAGGAAGGAAGGGGCCTGTCCAAGGTCCTTGTTTGAGGAGGAAGCCCCCTAAGCCCTCTTCCAGGGTTTGAGAGTGCCTCAGGGAAAGGGCCCCAAGGAGATGGGATTGGGATATGTGTGCTTTAGGAGAAAATGCCTGGTCCCCTAAAGTGACTGTGATGGTGGGAGCTTCAGGTAGCCTGCGTGTGTGTGTGCACACACATGTGCACCTGCAGCATAGGGCTAGGCAGGGAGAAGTGGAGCCAGGAAGCCAGGAGACTGAGCTGGGCACATGGGCTGTCTCGGCCTGGCTGTGCTGGAGTGTCAGAGGTGGGGGACATTGGCACAGAGCGGGGTTAGTGGGTAGATGGGCCAAAGTGAATGAGCATGCCAGTCCTGGCATCCTTTTGAGGCATCTCCTGCAGACCCAAACATCAGCCCACACATAGCTCTTTGCAAGCGGCCTTGTTCAGAACCTGTTCTGCAGGCCAGTGGTGAAGACCCAGGTGACATAGCCTCAGACCTGCCTCACTTGGTTGTGTGAGGCTAAGATGACACCCAGGGCTGTTGGTGCCCATCTTCAGGGCCTCAGCTCTACCTACAGACTCTGAGCAGAGTCTCTGTTAGAAAAAGATCACTTGGTGCGGCAACATGACAGCACCTTCCTCTGGTGGTCCCTGGGTCAGCATGTTTCCAATTCCACCCCAAATGTCACAATAGGCCTCATACATGTCCTCCTGTCTTCCCCTCTGCCACTGAACACTTCCCAGGCTAGGTTAGGTGGGTGAGATTGAAATGTACACATACATCCCTTTCTGTCTTATGGTCCTTCCTTCTGCCTATCTCAAGCTTCAGCAGGCCAGGATGTTAAGACCTGCCGGGTGGATGGCTGGCTGCTCTTGGGGGGCCCTGCCCTGTCATAGGTCTGGCCTGCTCTGGGGTGGCAGCATGACGAGGCATGCGTGGAGGTCACTCAGCTAGGAGCATTGCTTTGGAGAGGCTCAGCCTCATGCCTCCTCCACTCTCTCAACCCCACCATTTGGTTCAGTTCAGTTCTCTCACCACATCTGTGGCTTTGTTTCTCGTCTTGTTGCCCAATTCTAACACAAAAGCTGAGCCACTGGCTGCTGGGCATGGGCAGCCGCTGGTCCTTGCGTTTCTGAGCAGCGCCGGTCTGCCCAGGAAAGCTCTTTGGGATTCGGGAAGGGGAGCCGGGCTAAAGGCCAGGGTGTCCTGGAGGGGCTGGGCCCACTTTCCCTGGAGACCTTGGTGACTTTGGGGGAGAATGCTTGCTCTGGGACAGGGTGGGTGAGAAAGGAGGTAGGGGGACCTCTCTGGGTGCTAAGGGGGAAACAACAAAATAAAAGAGTCTTGGAGACAGGAAGCAGGGGAGCAAAGTGACAGGCAGGCAGGAGACAACCCAGTGTCTGTGGCACACACCTGAGTGCCAGTGCCGGGCCCAGCATGTCCTACTTGTAGATGAAGAAACAAGGTCAAAGTCGTCAAGAGACTTACACAAGTTACAGCACTCAAGAGCGGCAGAGCTGGGATTCCTCTCCACTATTTTAAGCCTTTTTGTTCCTGTAGGATTGGAAGGGTCTTCTTGAGATCACCGAGTCCAGTGGCTCCCAAACAGCAATCCCCAGACCAGAATCAGCTGGTGAATTGTTGAAACACAGATTCCCAGGCCTTAGCCCAGGAGGTATTTTAAAGGTCTCCCTAGAGAATTCTAATGTGTAGCTGGGTTGGGAATCAGAGATCTAGTCCAATTTCACCACAAGGAAACCAAGGCCCAGGGAGGGGAGGTTCCCACGGTGCCTGCGTCCCCATCTGCAAGGCGAAGGAGGAGGCTGAGGGGGCTGCTAACACTCTGTGGGCCTGGCATTCTGTCTTCTTCCCCACTCTTGGCCTGGAGATGGCCAGGGTGATACCTTCCTTGCCCCATCTCACCCCTCCCCTGACCTGAGGCTGTGAGGAAGCAAAAGGAGCAGTAAATCTCAGTCAAGCAGACTAACTGATCCTGGGCTGTTTGACGTCTGGATGGAAATGGGGAAATCTACCCAGCATTTCAGATTCTTATCCAGATAATTACCATTTGTCTGAGCGTACAAATTTGGCAATTAACTGGCTCATTTGGCAAATGTCACAGCCGACGGCCCATGTAGTGAATTCAGGCCAGGGGAAGATCATGGCCAGTCCTCTCCTCCCTGGAGGCAGTGCAGGTACACCTATCCAGGTGGGTGCTCAGGTGTGTCTCCATCTGAAGACCACGTCCAGGTTGAGGCACTGCTAGCTGCCGCACTACCCGTCTGCTCTCGGGACAACCTCTGCTCACCCAAAGCTGAAGGATTTCAAGGCTAGGTGGCCCATACAGGGCCCCTTCCTGGCATCAGAGAGCAAGAGGCAACCAGACAGGTGTGGGAGAAGGGAACAAAGGAGTCATTTAGGGACAGGCCTGGGCAGGGAGGAATGAAGCAGAGAGTAGGAAGTCAGGAGGGAGGCGTGGGCAGGGCGGGACTGTGGGGATCAGAGGCCCTGTCAGCCATCAGGGCCTTCAACCACTTTCTGAGGGAAGAGGGAGAGAGGGAGACAGGGAGAGAGAAAGCTGCAGCCTCAGAGGACAATGGGGAGGGTACTGGAAGGGAAGCGGGGGCAAGAGGAAACAGGTGGAACTGCTAAAGTGCACCATCTGCGAGGTGAAGAGAGCATGGGAGGGCTTAGGTCAGCAGGAGTGAAGGGGAAGGACGATGCCACAGAAGACACACAGGACAGCCTAGTGCCACCACCTCTGGATGCGCCTCTTAAGGCACAGAATAGAATCTGAGCCCTATTGTTGCAGCTTGGCCTTACCGCTTTCCAACTGTGAGAACTCAGGCAAGCTGTGTAATCTTTATAGGCCTTGGTTTTCACACCTGTGAAGTGGGGAGGATAATGCCACTTACCTCCACAGGAGGCTTTTGCTGGTTAAAGGAGAAAAGTCCTGGCGCATAGTAGATGCTCAGTAATCAACACTGCCTTCCTTCCCTCTCCTAGTGTTGAAGGAGAGCCCAGCGTCTTTTAAACCTTCCCATGTTATATTACTTCCCATACAGGAAAAATTGCCAAGAGCTGAACAGACACGAGGTGCATCCCTAGGTCTCACCCCAAATGCTCCTCTCCCGACAGGGTAGGACTCATCCCAGAGGTGAGAAAGGACGGTTCTAGCAGCACAGAGTTCCCAGTCCACGGGAACTCCAAGAGCCCACTGTGTCCTGCTGGTCTGGTCTTGCAAGACATGCTGTGGGAACCAGGCCCCTTCCCAGCCTGTGCCCGACTTCTTCAGTGCCCCAAAGAAATAGGAGGCCACGTCTCTCCTCCACCCTGACCGACTCTTCTGCCCACAGCTGCAGACAGTCTCCCCTTCTGACTCTGCCCTCACAGGTTTCCACATCATCCGCCAACACCTCTGGCTCTACTCTCCACCCCTCGGTGCTCAACTAGCCCTGTTGCCCTCTTTCCTGGCTCCCTTACCCAGGATGGACTCCCGGGGGACTGGCCTCTCCCTGCCCTTGGCCTAGACACTTCTTTGTTCTAATCCCCATTGAATTCTGCATCCCTGAACTCACTATCTCCTTCGTCTGTCTTGGCCAATGAATCCACGCTTACCTGGGGAGACCTTTCCTCCTCTGCAGCCCCAAGCATGCAGCCCTCACCTGGTCTCCCTGTGCACTTCTGCTCACTCCAGGCACTCAACTCGTGGCCTTCACCTTCTCTGGTCAGACCTTCTTCCACTTGCAGGTGGTTAGTCCACCCTCATCCCCTTTTGTCCTCCCTCATTTCCACCAGTGTCCTCCAATCTTCAATTATCCACGAGCTACGCTTCCATCTTGCATTCAGCCCAGTGTCTTGACCTCGACAGCCTCTCTGTGCACTCCCTACTGTTCACTCTGTGTCTGGACAGTGTACACACTCCATCTGGATCCCAACCCAACAGCGTACACTATCCTAACCACTGAACACCACCAACACCTCACCTGACCACATCTGCTGCGCTCCTCACTTGCCAGTGCCGGGCCCACCTGCCCACCATGCTGCACACACTGCTCCGAGCATGGTGTGAGTGAAAGCACCCGGCCTGGCCCCTGGTCCACGGAAGGTGCCCACACAATAGTGATGATGGGAACCATTGCTCAGACGGTGCTCACGCTTTGCCAAATGCTTTCTGGGAGCTTCACTCCCAATCCCAGGGCATCCCACAGCTTCCCTGGGAGGCAGGTCCTCTTCCTGCCCCCATGGACCAGACAGGGCTACTGAGGCACAGAGAAGCCAGGCAACTTTCAGAGGCACCTGCTGTCCTGTGCTTCCGGGGAGCTCCCTCTGAGCCCACCATTGCTCATTTCATGGAAGGGCTGCCCATCTCCTATTTGAGACAGGACTTCTACCACCGCTGGGCCCTGGCCTATGGTGGGAGGGATTGTGTTTTGTTCTCTGCTTTCCTTTCCATCAGACCTTGTTCTGGGGGTGGTAAGGTGGGGTGAGGAACCCAAGTGCCAACTCCTCCATCACCGAGCTGGGTCAGGAGGTTGGGGGTCTCCAGCTATTCCCCGACCTCAGGCTTCGCTCAGGAGTTCTCCAGGGATGAGAAAGGTGCTTGGGACAGACCCCCAGTTCACTCTCTTGGACTCTTCCTCACAGCTCAGATCTGCTTGCCAGGTCCAGCCCCCTCGGAGGCCTTTGGGGCTGTGGGATCTGCCAGCCTGTGTTTCCTGGGCTCTTGGGCTCTGCATCGTCAGAGTGTGAGGGTCGAGTTTCTGCCATTACAGTGGGCCTCCTTTCTTTGTTTTCCACTCTCTCACCACCTTATTTAGTGACTGCTGGCTTCTCTCCAGCCTTTTTTCCAGAGATGGGGCCAAATCTCCATCCTCCTCTACTTAGGTCCTCTTTTCCATCTCTGGTGATGGTATTTTCCATGCTATGGCATTTCCAGCCCTTTGCTGGTGGGGCAAATGCTACCGAGAACAACTCTGAATCTCCCTGCCTGGAGAGCCCAGGAATGTGGTGATGGGGGCGGGGAGGCCAGGGATTCAAGGACTCTCTGGGAAGCTCCATGGCTCTTGCCCCAGGCCTTTCCCACCCTCTGGGCGCCTTTTCCAGGAAAGCCAGGGAAGCTCTATCTGCCATTGGATCCACTTCCCTCGGTGCCTGCAGCAGGTCCCCTGTTAGCACTCCCTTGGCCCGGTGGGACGTTCAGAAGGTGTGCCACGCGGTGATGCATGTGCCCGGGTGCTCATGACTCCTGGCTGATGGGACTTCCCTTCCTAGAGGTTTGTGGCTTCCTCACCTTGACTATTCTTTTGGGCTCCTCAAGGAGATGGCCAGAGAAAGGGGTGGGACTCTGCATTCAAAACCCAGCGGTAGCAGGGAGATCTGGAGCAATCCAAGGCTCTCTTGGATGCTTTGTTCTGTCAGGTGGAGATCATCCAGCTATTGTCCATGCTAGAAGGGGCTTTGAGAGTCCTACAGGGCAGCCCAGCAGAACAGAGGCTTGGCTGGATGGGATTGGCCTTAGCCTCATGACCTCCTTTTGTCTCTATTGTGGCTGCTTTTCAGAGAAGGGCATTTCCCCAAATGAAAGGTGAGTATGGGAGTGAAAGCTAATGTCCCAGTGCGCTACTGATACAACCTCTTCCTAAACCACTCCAGACCCCAACAGTCTGTGTCCTCTTCCTGAGCAGGAGTCCCTACAACCTCTTCTTCCACTCTGCAGTGCCTTCCTGTCTAGCCTTTTCCTTCCCCAGAACCCCTGGGTAAAATTCTCTGTCTTGCCAAAATTGCAGAATGCCTTCCCTTTCCCATAAACAGGTTTTATAGCTGTGCCTGCCCAGACGGAGTCCACGCCGGCGGCAACCCTGGCTGCTGCTTGCAACACAGCCCTACGTCATGCCATAGAAACGCTGCACACTGTTACTGCCATGAGACACTCCCTGGGCTAGGCTGGGCTGAGCTGGGCTGGGTCCCCTTCCTTTCTCTTCCCAATGTCTCCAGGTCCACTGAAAGGGGCAAGCACCCTGTAAATGAGTTTCCCTCCTGCCTATGCTGGGTGGAGGAGACAGGCAGAGATTTAGCCCTTAAAAAGACATGGCTAGGATATCCAGCCCTAGTGGCGTGAGAATACAGCAAGATGGTATTTAACTTACTGCTAGATCCTTGGCGACTGGCATGGAGCCTGGCATATCTGAGGTCCTGATGAATGTTTGCTGAATGAAGAGCTGAACAGATGAGTGATGAGCCCTGGCTGCGAGTGTGCCCCCTGAGTGGACCCGCTCCGTGGTTCTCTGGTTCTCTTCCATCTCCTCCCCCTGACTTCTCCAATCCTGGCTCTTTCCCTGCAGACGGAGCTGTCACTGCAAAAGGAGCAGCTGCAGCTCAAGATCATTGAGATTGAGGATGAAGCTGAGAAGTGGCAGAAGGAGAAGGACCGCATCAAGGTGAGCAGCCCCCAAGCTCACCTTGCTGCTCCCTTACCCCACCTGGCCTGCCTGGAAAGAGGCAGGCCTTGGCTCCCATTTGAGTCCCAGGCCCACGTAGACATCCCAATGTGTTTCTTCTGGCTTCTCCCACCTTCTCTGACATTCTCACCGACTCACCTTCTCAGTCTGAGCCAGGCACTCAGGTGGGATCCTGTCTGTGACCTAATGCCCATTTCATGTTATCCCAGCAAGTAAAGACCCCAGACTTTCCTCCAGTGTGTCTTCCAATGTCCTCCAATGTCTGTTCTGCCCACCAGACTCCCCAGCCACCAAATACACACCATTTCTTCTCTACTTATGCCCTTGTGGCTAAATGCATGTCTGCCATGGTTTGGGTAATTGCAAACCACAATCTGAAATCACTGTCTTCTTGACCCTGACTACATACACAGCCAGTATACACATTCATTTTCTGAATACACATTTCTACATGTACATTCATTTTCTGAATGATGTTTTGTTCTGGTTAGGGTTTCAGGGAGCATATTGTGACCCATGGGAGAACTTTGGGGCCCACAGGGAATGATGGCTCATATCAACCCACCAAGAGGAAGGAGCCACAGGTAGATAAGAAGTGTGGGCTGTGAACAAACCTGGCTATCTCTGTCAGTAGGTGGCATCCCTCAGTGATGCCTTTGAATGGGATTCTTGGCCAAATAGGCTTGCCAGGTTGGGGCAATGGGAATGCCCTGATCCTGTGCTGGAAACCTAAAGACATACCCAACTAGGGTGATTTCTTTCCCTAACTAAAGCCCTGCCTAATCCCTTCCCTGACTCTGGACCTCCAGAGCTTCACCACCAATGAGAAGGCCATCCTGGAGCAGAACTTCCGGGACCTGGTGCGAGACCTGGAGAAGCAAAAGGAGGAAGTGAGGGCTGCGCTGGAGCAGCGGGAGCAGGATGCTGTGGACCAAGTGAAGGTGATCGTGGATGCTCTGGATGAGAGGGCCAAGGTGCTGCATGAGGACAAGCAGAGCCGGGAGCAGCTGCACAGCATCAGCGACTCTGTGTTGTTTCTGCAGGTAACAAGCCACTCCTCTGTCACTCAAGCCCTCGATTTCCCCATCTACTTTTTGAGACTCCCCTCCATCATCCATCCATCCACCTATCCACTTATCCACCTATTCATCTATCCGTTCATCCACCATCCAGCCATCCAACCATCCATCCTTTCATCCATCTATCCAAGTGCCATTCTCTATGTTTAATTTTTTTAATCCAATCCATTTCTTTACCTACTCTCAAGATGGCACACCAATATCACCTTTTACCAACTTCACTTGATATGTGCTAGCAGTGCTCTGGGCTCAGTAGGAAAGAGTTCTGAGATCAGTGAATTGGGTAGAGGAGGAGTGGCGTAGGAGTGCTGCATATTTGTTATCTTGGATCTAGTCCGTTTGTCTATTCATCCATTCATCCTTCCATCTGCTAGAGTGTTTTGGATACTGCTGCGTGCGCAGTACTCTATTAGGTGCTGTGGCGAACAGAGAAGTACAAGACATGGTTTCTGCCCCCAAGCAACTGCAATCCAGCTGGGAAGATAAGACGTGTACAATTAGAGAACAATATAGAAAAGTGTGTAATTAAATGATAAAGCATATGGCTCAGGAGATAAGTGCCTGTAGAAGCTCAGAGAAGGGCAGGCGAGCTGGAGGAAGCTAAGACAGCTTTGTGGAGGAGGTGGAGTTTGAACTGGGTCTTGGAGGCTGGTTAGGATTTGAGAGGGAGGACAGAGTCTTCGGTGAGGAGGAAGGGAAATGAGAAGTGCAAAGGCAGCACTGAGCACGGCACGTAAAGGTAGAAATACCGCTGTGGGCCAGGCATAGTGGCTCATGCCTGTAATCCCAGCACTTTGGGAGGCCAAGGCAGGTGGATCACCTGAGATCAGGAGTTCAAGACCAGCCTGGCCAACATGATGAAACCTCATCTCTACTAAAAATACAAAAAAAAAAAAAAATTAGCCAGGCATGGTGGCACACACCTGTAATCCCAGCTACTCGAGAGGCTGAGGCAGGAGAATTGCTGGAACCCGAAAGACGGAGGGAGGTTGCAGTGAGCTGAGATCCAGCCTGGGTGACAGAGTGAGACTTCACCTCAAAAAAGAAAGAAAGAAGAAAGAAAGAAAGAAAGAGAGAAAGAGAGAAAGAGAGAAAGAAAGAAAGAAAGAAAGAAAGAAAGAAAGAAAGAAAGAAAGAAAGAAAGACAGACCACCATGGCTGACCCCAAATTCTATAGTAATTCCTTGCATTTCTTTAGTGCGTTCACTCCCAGTCTTTGCAGTTTGTGTTCCTCTCATAAACTCTATGAGGTAACAGATGCACCCACTTTAGAGATGGGAGTCGTGGAGTCACACATCTGAATGCTGGTGCCATCAGGGATGTTAGCATCCAGTGGGTTTTAGTTGAACCTTTTCACCTTACAGAGAAATAAACATCCAGTGAGGAAGAGTGGGGCTTGCAGCACTGAGACCCCCAGCTGCACTGTAAGAGCCCCTGGCAGAGAAGCATCCTCATAGCTCATGAAGACCCAGGCAGTTAATGGTTCTTTCCTTTCTTGGTAGGAATTTGGTGCATTGATGAGCAATTACTCTCTCCCCCCACCCCTGCCCACCTATCATGTCCTGCTGGAGGGGGAGGGCCTGGGACAGTCGCTAGGCAACTTCAAGGACGACCTGCTCAATGTATGCATGCGCCACGTTGAGAAGATGTGCAAGGCGGACCTGAGCCGTAACTTCATTGAGAGGAACCATATGGAGAACGGTAGGTCCCCTCTCGTGGCTGGGCCCCAAGGCCATAGACCTTTCTCTCCCAAATCAATTCCTGCTACCTGACAGGGGCTGGCCTCCAGTGAGCTTCTTCTCATTGTTCCCACCCACCCACCCTTCCTCAGGCTGTTTGGACTAGGATACAGGGATTCTAACCCTCCTCCTCCTTTGAACTTG
This sequence comes from Hylobates moloch, assembly GCF_009828535.3. Classification (NCBI taxonomy): domain Eukaryota; kingdom Metazoa; phylum Chordata; class Mammalia; order Primates; family Hylobatidae; genus Hylobates; species Hylobates moloch. The sequence continues at coordinate 92,931,377 of NW_026652286.1, read as the reverse complement.
CTGCCAAAGTTATGCAACTATAGCAAGAGACCTCCAGAGCAGGGACATCCTGGGCACTGGCTCCACAAATGCCTCCTGTCTGTGGGTTGTCCGTCAAACTCAGAGACTGGTTTCGTTCAGATCTACATCTAATTGCTGGGCCCAGCCCAGCAGCTGTGTGGATGCTGCCACTAGTATGGGCCAGATTCCAAGCTGGTGGCTTTGCAGACTCTAGCAGACATGACCTAGAACTGCAGCCATGCCTGGAGGGAGGACTTGCCTGTCATCGTGGCCATGTTGAGCAGTGCTGAGCCCAGAGGCTGGACTTGGCCTGTTCAGCTGGGCTGGGGACGGTGGGACACAGTGTCTCTGTGACTCACCAGCTCCCTTGAAGTCAGCTGTTCTTCTGAGTCATGCTGTCCCCTCAGAGGTCAACTGAATCATCTCACAGAAAACCTCTGAACCTGAGAAACAACACCGTCAAGTCCTTTTCCACCCAGTCCCTTTAGGGCCTGAAGCCTAGGCACTTTCCCCAAGGCCCCACCTGGTGTCCCAGGTATTGCATGGGGACTTGAGTGTACAGCCTTGTTAATGACTGTTAGATGGGAATACCCCAAAGGAAAGGACCCCTGATTGCTCTCCAGACACAGCATATGATTCTTTGCAAGAGGAGAAGGGGGTGAAGGGGATGAGTGTGCAGAAGGGTTGGGGTTCAGGAGGCCGTTTGTGCACCTTGGCGATGGCAAGGCATTCAATCACACGAAGGACAGATAAGCCATTTCAGCAAGACAATCATTTGGCTTTAAACGGCACTCAGATCCCAAAATCCTCCTTCTAATGACAATAGTGATGATGCTAATGGTGATGGTGACAGCTGACAATGATTGAGTGCTCCCTCGATGCCGGGCATTTCGCTGAGCTCCTCATGCACATTACCTTATTTTCCCTGCGGGGTGTACTGCATTTTACAGGTGAGAAGGCTGAGGCTCGGAGAAGCATCCTTTCAAAGGGCGCACAGCTCGGTAGGGGGTACAGCGGGGTTGAACACTCTCCTATTCAGTCTCCCATGCCCTCTCATCTGAGAAGCTGTGGCTGGCGGTGGCTGCAGAAGTGGGGTTGAGGAGTGTGATAATCATCATCCCTGGGGTACAAACTCGGCAGGGGAGCCCCTCTGGTGAGGTCCGGCCAGGCCTGGGGGCATGGCCTAGACTGGGGTGGGGTGAGCCTTACAGAAACTGTTCAGGCTCCTGGCCGCTCACTGTCCCATTTCTAGGTCACAATGCTGGCTCTGTACAGGTGTGGCCCTGCGTCCTGTACGAGGTGTGTGGCGAGGTGGCAAGCAGGAGCAGGGATGGGCACTGCTGATTCAGTGGCCCACACCTGTGCCTGGGGCCATGGGGGCGGCTCCTCTGCCTCTATGTTGTTTTTTCGTGTGGCTGCTGTGTGGATGCTGGGAGTGTGTCTGCTCTAGGAGGTGGTGGCCGGTGAGTCAGACAGTGAAGTGACCATCCACTCCTCCCCGATGCCAGCCTGCCCACCAGACCAGGGACTCGTCCACACCCTCAAAGTCCCCTGCGCTAAGAGACACCAGGCCACTTCATCCTGGACTCTGTGGGGCACAGGGATGGGCTAACGCCTAGGAGGGCATTTGTTTATTCTTTGAGTATCTGCTGTGCACCAGAACACTGATAGGCGCAGGTGATGAAGATGAAGAATGAGTGTCTCAGGCACATTCCTCTTCTTGCTCAGGAGAGAGAGGGAAGGACAGGGAAAGTAGAACACGGGGAAGTCGAAAGAGAAAGGAATGGGGTGGAGGTGGCTGAGGGAAGTCAAGTGTCGAGGAGCAGATCTGTTTGAGTTAGGGGGTCTGCAGGTGAGTGGCCCCTGCCATAGCAGCTCACTCCACTGCCTGGATCCCTGGGCCATAGAGGCCAACATTGGGACCTCATCCCCTTCAGTGAGGAGGAAGGGAAATGAGAAGTGCAAAGGCAGCAGTGAGTATGGCATTTAAAGGAAGAAATACCACTGTGTGTTGTGCACACAATCTTATTCACGAGGGCTCAGTCCAAGAGGGTGGATGGCTCTTTGCAGACACCTTCTCCACCAAGAACTCAGGAATTGAGTGAATGCTGGGCAGGGCGTCATATTCTCTGAGGTTGGGGAAACTTGGCTCTCCCTGGGAGATAGGGGAAGGGCTATGGGGTGACTCATCTGAGCCCCAAAAGTCCCCAGTGGGCTGGCTCCTCCTTCCCACCTGGTTCCTCTGCTGAACCGACCCTCTCCTTCCTAGGTGGTGACCATCGCTATATGAACAACTACACGAACAGCTTCGGGGGTGAGTGGAGTGCACCGGACACCATGAAGAGATACTCCATGTACCTGACACCCAAAGGTAAGAGGGAGCCCCTTACCCCAGACCCAGTGTCTCTCCTGCTGCCCAGGGGCCCCCAAAGTCCGTGCAGTGACTCTCAGCCAGGTTCCTTCTGAGTGGGGGTGATGGCATGTCCAGTTTGCCTGGGAAAGTCCTGGCATCTATGTGTTGTCCTGACGTGATGATGAACAGGTCTGCGTTAGCTCTCAGAAGTGTCCTGGTTCGAATGAGAAGTTACCTGGTGCCAGCTCCTCAGAGGCATTCCTCCCTGGCCACACAGGCAACCGCTCTTTGCCCTCCTTGCCTTCTCACTTCCAGCCCACACCTCTGCTTCTCTTTCCTTCCGGAGGTCTCCTGGGCTCCCTTCTGCCAGGCCGTTGCTGTGTTTTGCTTTGGCTCAGGTTTCATAGGGGCTGAGCCCTGTGAGATGGCTGCCAACCCCAGGACCCTAGGCAGGGAGAGTGGTCCCTCCTCTTCTGAGTTTCCTGGCTCTGCACCCTGGCCCCCTTGGCCCTCCCTCCCAGGCCCTGGACAGTCCTAGCCTGCAAGGTGCCGGCCTAGCACAGACCAGTGCCTGCCTGTCCTTGCCCTGTGGTGGCCTCTCACATTCTTGGGCGCCAGCAACAAACCACAGCGATACCCGTTACATAAGGGTGGGTGTGCCGGCCCTCGGACCATGAGGATGTGTGCCTGTGCATGTGGGAGAGGGAGGCTGGGGGAGGAGGGAGACGTGGGTAAGGCATAGGGGCTGGGGAGGGGGAAGCCTCCGGGAGCTAATCAGTAATTCACACACGTCTTACACACACACACACACACACACACACACACACACACACACACAATGGGAGAGGCTTGGGGGATTTGGAGAGATGAGCTCAACAGAAAAGCACCTGTGCTGCCCCACCCAGTTTGAAAACAACCCCTGGGCTTCTTGGTTGTTGGGCTGTCCCTCCTCTGACATTCCTGGTGTGGGCCAGGCCCCAGCCGGCCAGCCTGCCTCCTCCCTGCCCGGGGTGCTCTGCTTTTGGGCAAGTTCTGGGAGAGGATAAGCTGTTCTAACCAGCCTGCCCCAGCACCCCTCTCCTCAGAACCCCTACCTGGCCTCACCCCGGCCCTGTCCCTCCTGTCTCTCCCTTCCATCCATGGACCAGGCCCTGGGGTGCCATCGAGTGCCCTGACAGGCTCCTGTGGGTCTCTTCTGCTCTGTAGGAGACTGAGGGCCCAGTGTGAGCCTCCTGCAGGCTGTGGGAGGGGGTGGAGGGAACAGTAGCCCCACTATGATGCCACCCCGAGGGCCTAGGGCCTGGGGGATCTTGGGCAGGCCTCAGTACCCATATCTGAAGAGAGGGGAGGTTGTGCTCACATGCTGGGAGACTTCCCAGCTCTGTTGCCGTAAGTCAGTCTATGATGTCTGTGATGGAAGAAACAGGTTCCCCCGGCATCCCTGCCCAAGCACTGTGGGTAGCCTGTGCCGAGGACAGGAGGGACAGGAAATCTGCCCTCTGGCAGCTCCCAGGCTCAGGGTGGGGGTGGGGGGAGGACACGAAGGAGTCACCAAGGAGATGAAAGAAATAAGGCCCCTAAAGGGACTGGGTCCTGAGTCTGGGAGCTTTGAGGTCAGTGGGATTGACAGTGGCTGTGACTCCTTCCCAGGAGGGGTGGGTTTCCAGGAACCTGTGCTCAGTAGAGGGAGCATGACTGCAAAGGGCAGAGGGCATCAGGGACCACAGGCACAAAGGCTTACAGGGCCGGAACTGGGGGTGTGGTGTCATCTGAGGGTCAGGTGGGGAGGCACAGAAGTAACAGAGGACTAGAATACACATGGGGAGCTCATTGTTTTCAGCTGGGTATCGGTGGGGGTATCAGTTCCCGCTGCTTCCTCACAAGGCTATTGTGAGAGCCCAGGTGTGCGGGAAGGAAAGCGCTTGTGAAGTGAGGCTCTGATCTCCCGGGAAGCAGCAGCCCCGGTGGGCCCCTGGGAGGTGTTCCTGGCTCATCAGGTCACCTCCAGGAGGCTCCACCCTCACGTGGCTGAGAGCCTACTGCTTCTGCCCCCGCGGTTGCCATGGCCTCTCCAAGTTTATGCTGATGCTGTCTGCACGGTTACTAACAGAGCCCTTCTACTCTCAGAAGCATGCCAATTTGGGTGATAAATTAGTTGATTGACTTATGTCAGACCCAAAGGACCTCTCTCAATGGTAGAATCCAGGGCCTGTGATGGGCACCTGGGCAACTTTTTGGGGGCAAGCAGTCCTGCATGAGACTGTTTTCTGCAATGACAGCCCCCTTCATCTGCTTCATAGGTGGGGCCCGGACATCATACCAGCCCTCGTCTCCCGGCCGCTTCACCAAGGAGACCACCCAGAAGAATTTCAACAATCTCTATGGCACCAAAGGTAGGTGGTGGCTCAGCTCGAAGGTGCACAGAGTTCATGTGGGACTGTGCAGGCAGGAGGGGTGTAGAGGTGGGGTCGGGGCCACGGGGCTGGGACCCCAGTGTGAGATGAATGTGGGAAGCTAGGATGGGTGGAGGGTCCAGGCATGGGTAGGGAGGGGTCCTACTTACCGAGCTTAAAGCGTGTATGTGTGTCTGTGTGGTGGTGGGGGGTGGGGGGGGGCACTGTTAGTTAGACTGGAGGAAAACCAGCCAGGAATCTCGGCATCCCTGGAGATCCCTGAGTCTGTGTGCTCTTCTGATCCCTGAGGAAGGATCTCGGGAAAACTGGGGCTGAGCTGCCACTTGGGCTTAAGTGTGGGCAACCCCCCCAGCAAGTATGAGGGCACGAGGACCCAAAGAGAATCTCTACTGAGTCGTGTACTTCTGCAGTGAAAAGTCATGTACAGTGGTTAGTTGTCAGCTTGGCTGTGACTGGAAAGGAAGGCATGGCAGGAAATGGGGCTGGCCCTGAAGCTCCAGGCCGTGAGGCGAGCGAGCAGCACCTTAAGACCCAGATAAGATGAAATGGGGGTGGGGACGTGGCTTCCCCAGGGGGAGCTGCTAAGTTCAGGGTCTCCCTCTGCCCCGTGCTCTGAAGGGACCATTTGCTGAAGGGCAGGGCCATGCACTCAATGAGACCTGGTTCTGGCAGGCCCTGGTTCTGTCCTAGGGGCTCCTGGTCACATGTCAGCCATGCATGGGGAGGGAGGGGACTGGGTCTGCCCCCACCCCAGACATAGCACTGGAGGACTCTTCAGTGAGGGCAAGACCCATGGAGACTGGAGGGTCAGGGGCACCAGAGCAATGCCTGGGCGTCTACATCCAGCACTGGATTCACAGCCGTGACCAGCGGCACCCCCTCCTCCACATATGCAGTAGTGGGCACCTTGAGGACAGAGCTGTGTCTGTTCTGTTCACTGCTATAGCCCCAGGGCTCAAAAGTAGGAGGGGGTCAGGAAGCAGTTGTTGAGAGAGAGACTAAAGGCGTGAGTGAACAGAAGGGCAAGGTGTCTGGCCTTACGGAGCCCTGGCTGGACGTGCTCACTGAGGCCTTGCTGCAGAAGCTGCCTGGGATCCCTGTGGGAGGGCTTTGCACTGAGGCAGGTGGCCAATCCCAGCCATCTCTGACCCCTGAGCCCAAAAGTCAGCTCTCAGCCCTCCCCACAGGCAGCTAAGGGGTGAGCTTCACTAGGGAGGCTACTGATGCTTCAAGCCCGGCAGGTGGGGGTGTGGTGCTGGAGAAGTGTGCATCACCCATGGGGGCTCTAAGCCCCCCACTCCAGTGCCCTCTGAGTGTCCTGGCTGCTCCTCCCACCCCCTTTCCACTGCCTTCTCCTCTGGACTACGGGACATGCCTGCCCATGGGCATGTGTTAGCCTATTCAGCTTGGCAACTATCAAGTGTCTTGTACCCAAGTTTTAGGATGTGTTTGTATTTATTTGTTCGTTGGTTCATGCATTCTATCCATCAGCCATACAATGAGCACCTTCCAGGAACCAGGCTCTGTGCCAGGCGCCAGGTGTGATGCAGGGGCCAGACAGGCACATTCCCAGTTCATGTGAGCTCACTGCGGGAGACAGACAATCGAACATGCAGTTGCCACCCAGAGGGTAGGGGGTGCAGGATGATGTGGGGATGGGGCTGAGGCACATGCAGACATTGGGGAGGTGCCATGCAAGCTGGCACTTGGAGACCCCACCCATGAATCGCCAAAGGTGGGGAGCAGAAGTGTCCTAGGCAGAGGACGGGATCTGGGCACACAGCCTGGGGCAGGAGAGAAGCTGGAGTGTCTCAGATACTAAGGCTTAGCCTGGTTTGAATGTCCAGTGGTGGAGGGAGGGCAGAGGCAAAGTCAAGAAGTGGGAGATGGTGGGTGGGTGGCGGGGGTTGGGGGAAGCAACTCACGACAGGGCTGTGGGCTGCTCTTGGGACTTTGCCCCTTATTCTGAGGACAGTGGCCTTTAGGTGGGGCAGGGACCAGACTATGCTTTATATTTTAGAAAGATAGCTTTGGTGGCAGAAGGATGGGGGTGAGGCGTCACTGGGATCACACAGTGGCATCCTGGCTTAAGTTGTGGCCAGCGGCTGAAGAGTCATAGACCTGGCTGTGTGCTGGTCCTGCCTCCTCTCCCACTCCCAGCTGTGGCAGCCTGACATCCCTTCTTTGCCCTGCCAGGTAACTACACCTCCCGGGTCTGGGAGTACTCCTCCAGCATTCAGAGCTCCGACAATGACCTGCCCGTCGTCCAAGGCAGCTCCTCCTTCTCCCTGAAAGGTGAGCTTGCCCACCCTGGCCCCTGCTTTCCTCCGCAGCTGCCTTACACCTCCCAAGCCCTGCTTAGGTCTCTTCCCTGAGCTGCTAGTTCCTCCCTCACCTCGTGGAGGAGAGAGGCCTGGCTTGAGAGCCCGGGAGCTGCCGCCATGGTCTTTGCTGAAAATGAGGGCAGGGGTGGGGGCTGGGCCACATCAGCGTCTGCCAGGGCTTGTTTCAGCGCTCTCTAGTCTCTAACTACACGCCGCAACAACAGCTCTCAGTGGTCAGGACGGGGGGACAGGCCATACACCCTGCACCCGACCTCTCTGATCCTCAGGATGCTGCTTCTCCTATTGCAGAGTTTATTTCACTCTCAGCGTTGGCTGGCTCTAGGGTCCTGTGGCCACGGAGCACCTGCCAGCATCCTGCAGAGCCAATCCTGCAGGGCCAATCCTGCAGGCGCCCCTTTGGGAAAGGCAGGACCAGACAACCCTTAGTCCCCCCAGGACTGATCCTCTTTTCCTGCACTCTGCCCCCCGCCTGCCTGCAGTGCTCCCCAGCACTCTGACAAGGCAGAGTGGTTGATGCCTCCTGTCCCCTGGGGCTGGGGGCATCCCGAGGGGGCAGGCTTGAACCAGACCCCAGTTATGGGCCCCAAACCCTCATGTATCTCCTGAAAGATCCCAGGGACAGCTCTACTGGCTGTGGTGGGAGTAACCCTGTCTCTCTTCTGGCACCCCAAACATCTGGCCTGGAAGTCAAGATCAGCAGATTGGGTGGGCTCAGGAGAGGGAAAGGGGCTATGCAGGGCAGAGAGACCCCTGAGCAGTGGCCTCTGAGGCCTCATCACTCAACTGTCCCTTCCAGCCCAGGGTCCTATACTATACCCAGGACAGGGATTCTTGGAGCTGCCGGCAAGATGGAGGAGACAGGACTATGGGTGGAGGGTCCTAGCCTGCAGGAGCTGGCTAGGATCCGTGATCCAGGCCTGGGGAGCTCCAGGACTTGCCTTGGCCTGTTTGGCTTCTAGCAGGCGCCTTTCTGCTCTCTGCTCAAGTCTGGACCACAGAGCACCTGGCAGGGGAGGTGGCCGCCCTCAGGTGTGATTCAGAGCAGCCCCCAGAATGAGGTGTGGGTCCTTTTGGCCCCTCTGGGACCAGCACTCTGCCACTAATGCCTCTCTCTCTCCCAGCAGGCACTGGGAAAACCCCCTATCAGTTCACCACCTTGGGACAGGCCACTGCAGAGTTTTCCAAACCACTGGGTCGCAGTGGGCTGTCTAAAAATAATCCCGGTACCTGCCCATTTTCCATCCCTCCCCTTTTCTCTCCCATAGTGGGACAGGTGGGACATGGGGGGCTGTCTGCCACTTCTAGGGTGTGCCGGTCCCTTCTCCCCAGAGCTCCCTGGAGAGGGATGCATGCCCCACCTGCCACCCCAGCACACTCTCTATCTGGACTTCTGCCTGCTGCACAAGGCGGGTGTCTTGGGCCACCCTGACCCCACCCCTGTTTCCATTCTCCCCTCTCTCATGGCTGGCATGGGATTTTCTTTCTGGGAACTGAGAGATGAGGCCTGAATTATTCCTCTTAATCTCCACTCAGGATCCCTGGAACCCCCCTTTCCAAGGCTGCCCCCACCTCAGATGCAGGAAGAGACCCAGGTTCTTTGCTCTGTCTCCTCCCCCTCCTCCTTGCTCAGTGCCACCTGGGAAGGGCCATCCCAACTGGCAGCCTGGCAGTGCTCATCATGAGCCTGACCTGCTCATCCTCGCTTAGAGCAGGGCAGGACAGGGGCTTTCCCAAGACAGACCGCAGCCTCTCACTGGACAGAGATCTGGCCCAGGACAGACCCTGCTTATTTCTTGAGGGCCTCAGCATCCAGGTCATGGCCTGTGTCTTCCCAGGCATCCCTGCAGGCTGATGGCTGACACTGAGAGTGCCTTCCCTATGCTGTGAACCAGAGCTCCTTTCAGGTTTGTCTGGGCTGAGGCGGAGGGAGTCAGAGTGGCCCCGCCTTAGACTAGCATCTTTGCAACCAAGCTCAGAGAGCGCACCTGCTCCAGGCCTCTCAGGCTTGCCATCCTAACTGTGGGTGGCGGCCACAATGACAAATTCCTGCCCCTCTCTAGGCCCTAGTCTCTGGCTAGTGAAACAGGGGAGGGGTCACAGAGCCGGGGAGAAAAAACCTGAACTTGGGTTTTGGATTTCCGGCACTCTGTCCCCCGCCTGCCTGCGGTGCTCCCCAGCACCTGGTTTGGAATCCTGACTGCTGCTTATAAGCTGTGCAACTCAGGCAAACTGCTGAGCTCATAGATACAGGGGCCAGGCTCAGCAAGGAGACATCTGCAAAGTCCCTTCCACAGTGCTTGGCACAAGTGGGGCTCCGTGAATGGAAAGCATCGTCCAAACAGCACAGGGGAGTCCAAGTGAGCGCCTCCTGCTGGGAAACTCTGGCAGGCCATGCTTATGTGTGGCGCTCCTGGGCTCTGGGAAGGGGAGGGCCCGTGGTGTACACCTCTAGGGTGGGTGAGTGGAAATTCCTGCAGAGCAGCGTGATGCTGCGCTGGATGTGGGGGCAACACTCCCCTGCTGCCTGGTCCAGCCCACCTGGCCGGCTCCTCCTCCTTCTACCTGCTTTGCTGCCTCCTCCCTTTGGCCAGCCTCCCCAGGATTTTTGGTTGCGGCACCCTGGCTGCTGCACGCGTCTTCAGGCGGCTGCATTTGGTAATGGGCTGGATGATGCTTGGTGGTCACTTTGGAGAAGGCAGCTGTGCTGCTCCAGCCCCGGGGTCCCCTGACCACCAGCGCTGCTCCCTTTGACCTGAATCTCTTGTCTTCCCAGGCTATCCCTCCCTCATGCGGAGCCAAAGCCCCAAGGCCCAGCCCCAGACTTGGAAATCTGGCAAGCAGACTATGCTGGTAAGGGAAGTGCTGCGGGAGGGCCTGGGCATGTCCAGAGACCTGGGCACTGAAGGGGGCTCCCTGGAGGCAATAGGTTCCAGGGCCTGTGGGAGGACTTCTCTGGGCCATGGGGTGGAAGAGAAGGAGGCAGCAGTGGCCTGAATACCTGTGCACAGCAGAGGGTAGTAGAGACCCGGGGCTAATGGGCAGGGGACTAGCTAAGCACACACTGTCTGGACCTCAGTTTTCTGATCTATAAAGTGGGCAGCCTTGGTTTTTTTATTTGGCAAATGCTTGTTGGATGCCTATGCTAGTGGAATGACAGCTTGGGTTCTGCTAGCTCTGGGATTGTAAAACAGCCCAGCGGGAGGACAGGCCTCCTCCTAGAGATGGGTCCCACCTCCCCGGGGGCAGTTCTCCAGTTCTGACAGCATAGAGGCCATTGGGGTGATAGTGTAGGGGCGGGAGAGGCTGGAGAGTTGGGAATAGATATATTTAGGGTCAATATCTAATGACCCGAGGCCAGGCATATCAGAAGAGCAGCATGACAGGGAAGCATGACTTTGGGGTCCAGGCCACCTGCTGACTGTGGGGTCCTAGATGAGTTAGATACCCTCTCTGAGACTCTTTCTTGCTTTTTATTATGTGGGGACTGAGATGATCCCCAGTGCCCATTAGATCTGGCATATGTGACCCTGACTGAGACCTCAGTGATCGGGGACTGTAGTTCACATGCAGAGCCCCCATATGCCTGAATGCCTTGCTCCTGAAGGTCCATTCTAGGCCCTGCTACAGGAGTCGGCCAGCTGCCATGGCATGTGGGTGGCATCAGGAGCTCTGCTGGAACCAGGGCCGGAGCCCTTGGCTCTTGCTGTCCTTGCAATTGGAGATCAGAGCAGGAGGGGTGATTTGCCCTGGACCACAAGGAATGGCTGGGGATGGTCTAATTGGACAGAATCTTTAATTGCTGGCGATGGGAGCTAAGTGATCGTGTGTGTAATTTGGAGCTGGACCCAGGGGCATTGCAACAGCAGGACTGCAGAAAACAGATATGGGGAGAAAAAAGAAGGTTTCTGTTCTAGACTCAGTCCTTCCCCTCCCTACTACATACTTTTCCACCCTCTCAGAGCCTGGGGTCCTGAAGAGAAGGCTCATCAGCACTTTGAGGCCCCTGGCAGAGCAAGGTTTTGGTGTCCAGCAAGCACCCAGCACTGGGAGAGTGGAGACAGGTGCTGGGGTGCAGAGAGGCTGAGCTGGGAATCAATTTCCCTGGGGGCTGGCCCCAGCTGTCTCATTGACTTGCTGTGTGACTTTGCATGAGGAAAAATGATTCCTTTGTGCCTCAGTTTTCCCATCCATAATTAGGATGATTTCCCAGCTCTTCCAACTGCCGTATGTGCTGTGACCTCAAGCCAGGGAGGGGAAGGGAGGATGAGGAGAGCATTTTGCCCTGATGCCCACCTACCACTCCAGGCTTTTAACCAGACAATGCCATTCATTGACCTGCAACCCATATTATTGACCCAGTCTTCCTCAAAGAAAGGCTTCAGCCATTTCCAAATCTATTCACTTTGCCCTATTAATTGCTTGGGGTCCAGGCTGGCCCCTGGGGGTCAGGAGACCTGGCCCAGGCTCTGCTCTGCCAGTGAGTAGCTGTTCTTTCCCTTCCCTGGGTCTCAGTTTCTTCCTTTGTTTAATAGGTGGTTTAAGCAAGGTCTGAGCATCCCTCAGGCCCACAAGTCCTGCTGTGGACCAGACATAGGCAAGGAGCTGACCAGGAGGTGTCAGTTCCGTGAGAGACAGGGCCAAGGGCAGTGCACCCTTGAGGTGTGTGTGTGAGGGGCAAATGATGTCTCCTGTATTGGGATCCGCAGGGCATGGGGGTGGGCTCAGCCTCTGACCCAGCTCAGGGACAAATCATCTTCCTGAGACCCTCCGGGGGCTGACGGTGCTTGCATGGGTGAGCAGCAGCTAAGCTGTGCTCTTCCACTCCATCCCGGAGGGCTGCCTCCTCAGGGCCCTGATGAAGTGATCTGGGCAGGGTGGGGCATGCTGATTTCATGAAATTACTGGGAGATACGATACATGGAGAAGGCTGGGAGAGCTGTCACTGGGCTCTCTCTCCGGAGATGCTCCCTGTACCAATGGCTGGGGGAGGAGGAACAGGACGAGAGAGGCAAAGGGCTGTGGGGAGCCTGGGACCGTGTTGGGCTGGGGCAGTTCTTTACCCTCTCTGCAGCCCTTCTGTAAGGGAAATTTATGCAGAGAGAGCCGAAGAAAATCCTGGAAGCCCTCGCCGTAAGAGAAGTGATGCTGAGAACTGGCAGCTGGGGGTGGGGTTTTGCAGGCAGTGCGCTGGGGCTTGGATTCCGGCTCCTTGCTTACCAGCTGAGTGACCTTGGGTAAGTTGCCTAGCCTCTCTGTGCCTGGGTTTTATAGTTGTGCCTTCAACTATAAAATAAACATGATAATAGTAATCTATTTAATTGGGTGGTTGTAAAAATTAAATGAGTGTGTCCACATACAGCCCTCGGCACAGTGCTGTGAAGTTCTGAGGAGTAGAAAGTGCTATATAAATAGTAGCTGTGGTGGCACTGGAGGAACCTCCCGAGCTGTGGAGAGAAATTTTGACCAGTGTGATGGGGGGTTGAGGTCCAAGGTCACCCACTAACTATGGGAATGGACTCTAATTAGGATCCAACCTGGAGATCCTGACATTAGGGACCAGCCCCTGATCACAGGGTAGGTAGATCTTGCAGATTAGGCCAAAAGGCCCCTGGAATTGTCGGAGCTTGGATCACTGCTGCCTCCTGAGGCAGGTTAGGGTAGGGTGGGTCTAGCTAGTGGGCTCATCTGTCGTCTGGCCTCGCTGACCACTCTTGTTTCCCCCACAGTCTCACTACCGGCCATTCTACGTCAACAAAGGCAATGGAATTGGGTCCAACGAAGCCCCATGAGCTCCTGGAGGAAGGAACGAGGCGCCACACCCCTGCTCTTCCTTCTGACCCTGCTGCTCTTGCCTTCTAAGCTACTGTGCTTATCTGGGTGGGAGGGAGCCTGGTCCTGCACCTGCCCTCTGCAGCCCTCTGCCAGCCTCTTGGGGGCAGTTCTGGCCTCTCCAACTTCCCCACTGGCCACACTCCATTCAGACTTCTTTCCTGCCTTGTGACCTCAGATGGTCACCATTGTTCCTGTGCTCAGTGGCCACCCCATCACAGGGGTGAGATAGGTGGGGCCTGCCCTAACCCACCACCCTCCTCCTCTCGGGCTGGATCTGGGGGCTAGCAGTGAGTACCCGCATGGTATCAGCCTGCCTCTCCCGCCCACGCCCTGCTGTCTCTAGGCCTATAGACCTTTCTCTCCAAGGCCCCATCCCCCAATGTTGTCAGCAGGTGCCTGGACAGCACAGCCACCCATCTCCCATTCACATGGCCCACCTCCTGCTTCCCAGAGGACTGGCCCTACATGCTCTCTCTGATCCTACCTATCAATGCCCAGCATGGCAGAACCGGCAGCCCTTGGCCACTGCAGATGGAAACCTTTCAGTGTCTTGACATCACCCTAGCCAGGCAGTGGGTCTCCACCACAGCCACTTTGAGTCTGTGGTCCCTGGAGGGTGGCTTTTCCTGACTGGCAGGATGACCTTAGCCAAGATATTCCTCTCTTCCCTCTGCTGGGATAAAGAATTCCCCTAACACGATATAATCCACACATGAAAATAGCTACTGGCCTAGCTACCATTAACCAGCCACTATACCATTTGCCTACAGAATTTCATGCAGTCTATAATTTGGCATTCTCTCTGACGATGGAGAGTGTGGCTGGGCTGACCGCAAAGGGTGCCTTACACACTGCCCCCACCCTCAGCCATTGCCCCATCAGAGGCTACCTCCTCCTTCTGATTACCCCCCATGTTGCATATCAGGGTGCTCAGGGATTGGAGAGGAGACAAAACCAGGAGCAGCACGGTGGGGACATCTCCCGTCTCAACAGCCCCAGGCCTATGGGGGCTCTGGAAGGATGGGCCAGCTTGCAAGGGTTGGGGAGGGAGACATCCAGCTTGGGCTTTCCCCTTTGGAATAAACCATTGGTCTGTCACTTCTCTTGTATTGAATGACCATTTCCCTGAGGGTCCCCAGAGGAACAGGCTGCAGTTCTTCTGAATGCACTTTTTCCCTCTGATGAGGGCACGGTCATCTTCCTGCTCTCCTCTCAGAGACGTGGCTCCTTTGAATCGCCCTTGACCTCTCTCACCCTGTCTGGGACACAGAGGTGCAGTGCAGGAGCCTGAGCCTTAGGGAGGCAGGCCTGGGCTAACAATGAACACAGGGAGAATGACGGTGGGGTGTGGGCCTAGGGATATGCTCAATACCTTCTGCCATGCTCAGACCTTCTGGCCAGCCCACCCCAGAGTTCCCAGGGGGAGAGGGGCCCAGAAGTGGCTGGGAGCCTGTAACCCCAAGCACTCTGGTGCTCAGACGTGGGCTGGAGTGGAAGCCCACTGCAGGCTTCAGACCTGAGGGCCTTCTCAGTGCACAGAGGGCCTTCTGGGAAGGAGAGCTCACCTTTGAGGCTGGCAGGAGAGTCAGACTCCTGAGGACAGCATCATCTTGGGCTTGGGGGATGGAGGAAAGGGAAAAGGCCTTCCAGTCCCTGGAAACCCAGAGAGGCCTGGAAGGACAGTCAGGGACGGCTTCCTGGAAGAGGTGAGCAAGCCAGGAGGAGGCATGATGGTAGAGAGGGAAGAGGGTGGGAAACAACCACATTCTTTCCCTGGTGTGGCAGGGACACCAGGGCCCCTCTGTTCTCCCTGTTCTTCCTCACTCTGCTCCCCACCAGGGGCCTGATGACACCAGGGGAGCAGTCCCTCTGTCCTAGTAAAAGTCCCTAAGTGAGCTGGCTGCTGGTCCATTGTGGAGGGACAACACTCTTCCTTCCTCCTCTCCACCCTGCTGGGCCAGGGAACTTAGGAGCCAAGCAGCCAGGCTTGCCAGGAAGGGGCTCTTGGGAATGAGAAAGTGAGGGAGAAATGGCTGAGAAGAGAGAGACAGGGGATACAGCAGGGTAAGGGTGAGAAAGGAAAGGAGGGAGAAGGGGCCAAGTGTGTCCATGGAGGACCTTCCAGCACTGTCAAGAAGAGAGACCACAAGTTGAACCCGCATGCTTTGGCCACCTGGGTGGTGGTCTCCCTTGGGAGCTGGGACTGCAGAGTGTCCCTGGGGTTAGTTGCTGCTCCCTACAGCCTCCTGCCCCGGGTGTTGGTTCCCTACCCAGTGCCCCAGCAGGTCCACCTCTGTGGGCACTGTGCCCTGCAGCCTCCTGGCCCTTCTTGAGGACCCTGGAGTTGTGATGGTGATAAGGGCCCATTCCTGGGCTCCACAGATGCCCGGACTCTCAGAAAGACCCTGGCCACAAGAGGCTCCCCGTTCTCCAGGCCCTGCCCTAAGCCTACCAGCTCCAGGGAAGGGGAACTGGATGGGACAGCAGGTCTGGCTAAATTCCCCCGAGACGGCAGCCGGGCCCTTCCCTGTCCCATGCCTGGGCCACACCAGGGGCTGCACCTGCTGCACAGAGGCTGGCTGGTGGGATGTTGGGAAGACCGCTATGTCTGGAGGCCCAGGGCTCTGCTGGGAACTGGGCGGGGACGTCGCTGAGCATCACACTCTCCCCATCAATCCCCACCAGGTCCATTATCGTCTGAGCTGTGATTATAAAGCAATCAGGGAAATCCTTTCTTCCCAGTTCTTGAGAATGCCTCTGTCCCCAGCATGAGTGAGAATAGGAGGATTACTCCAGGCCCCGAGTGGCTCAGGGGAGGGGAGAGAAAGGAGGGGGGCAAGGCTCTATGTCAACTTCTGTTCCTGTCAGACCCAGGCAGAGTCTTGGGCCATGCTCCCGTGTCTTCTGCCCTCTCCCAGATCTGGCTGTTTGGTGATTCTCAGAGGTATAGGTAGCCCGCTGGCAGACAAGCGAGGAGGGAGGCAGCAGAGGGGCTCAGCAGGGAGCTCTGGCTTGGTAGTTCGGAGCCCTGAGTCTCATCCAGGCTCTGTCACTTGGCTGTGTGATCTGGGCAATCTGCTTGCCCTTTCTTGGCCTGACCTTCTCCATCTACAAAATGAGGTGTATTCATTGGATCATTTCTGGGGTTCTTTCCCAGCTCCAACAGCCTGTGAGGTGGAGACCACAGCAAAAGGAGGGTTGGAAGGGACAGGAACATTGAGCTTGGTGTCACATTGGGAATCCACCATCAGACTTGGGCTGATAGCCAGGCAGGTTGGACTCCCAAATCCCCAAGGCTCCCTGTACCCAGTCCCCTGCCTCTCCTTTCCTTTAGACCCTGTCAGGGCCATGGGTCCCCATCTGAGGAGCCTTCTCTGTCTGGGAGGGAGGAAGGCTGGAGACCCAGGAGCTTCTGAGCTCTGCTCTGGGCTTCAGGACCTGCTAGAGTGTGGACTCGGTGATAGCAGGGGTTATTCCATCACGTTGTCCTAGAACAGTGCCTGGCACATGGGTGGGCCTTGGAGGCTAAGAAGCAGTTAACTGGGAAGAGGAAGTGGGAGAGGAAGGTGAAAAAATCAAAAGGGGAGCTGGAAGACATCCAATGAGGGGTGCCTGGTACATTTCACTGTGTGGAGAGCTGAGGCATAGGCTTCTGAGGGCAGTGCGTGGAGCTGGAGCCACACTGTCAGGGCCAGAATCCTGGCTGCACTGCCCATCAGCTGTAAGACCAGGGCCAAGCTGCCCACTCTGTCTGGGCTTCAGTGGGGATAACATCTTAAAGGACTGCTGTGAGCAACAAAAAACTGCACAGAACCTGGCTTAGCAAGGGCCCAACCATTGAGAGATTATACTATTATTATTGTGGAATTAACAACAATGACGACATTTCAACCTGGGATGAAGCTTGATTTCCCCTCTTTTTGGCCTTCTGCACTTGGTGGAGAGTCACGGGGTGGAAGCTGCTGGGCCCAGCCCTAGGAGCCTCACCAGGGCTCCTGCAGTTCTGGGGCACGGCCGGCAGGTGACAGCATTTCACTGCAGTGAGTGGGCGCCAAACTCCTGCCCCAGCCCGGGCCGTCACGACTGGGTCCCAGGGCCCTTCCACAAGGTGAGCCTCTCTCTTTCTCCTCCTTCCCTCACTTCTGTATTAGCTGAGTAGACCCTTCTGTCCTAGCCTGTAGAATATGTGACCCCAGGACAGCAGTCCCCTGGTGTGAGTAGGAGATAGGGGCTTACTGCTTACCCCACCAGACCTTGCCCGAGCTGGCATGGAATTCTGCAGAAGGGGCAGGCTCCTCTTATGTGGGCGCCACCTTTGGGTTCCCTCTGCAGGTAGCTGGCCTGAGGAGGGGGCTGGGTGGGCACAGCAGGCTCAGTTCTGCATCCCCCAAAGAGGGTTTGCATGAGTCAGACAGGGCTCTACCCAAGGCAGCTCTTGGTGAAGAGTGAGACAGAAAGCCAGAGTCCTCAAAGTCCAAGGGGGAGGGGACACTGAGGGGCTGCGAACTGCCAAGCTGCTTGACTCTTGTCCCCCTTCCATGTCCCGGCTATGACATGGGGACCTTTGTCCTTGCCTCCTGATGGACCATGGAGAGAGGTCAGAAGGGTAACAGGTGGGACCCCAGGAATGCCTATGCATAGGGGCGGGGGCTGGATGGCTGAGGCAGGGCCAGCTCATATCCCACCTCCCTTTCCCACCAAACCCTCAAATCACCTCCCAAGAGTGACCCAGGCAGTTTTATCTTTCTGAGTATTGACTATTAAGTTTGAAAATGAACTGTTGTTCAGCCACAGAAACAAGGAAGATAAACACTAATTGCTTGGTGAATGTGCCAACTCCTGGCTCCTAATTCATCATCTTGCCAAGGCAGAGGCTAAGAAGAGGCAAAGGAGTGGGGAGGGGGTGAGGAAACTTGGGAACCAACAGACTCTCTTGCAAGATGTGGCAGTGGATGGGTGACCTCAACCCAGGGGCTGAGGATGGTGCCTGGGATCCCTGAAGCTCCCCAGGAAGGACAGGAAGCCAGGTGAGGGAGGGAGGAGAGGTCTTTGGCTGGGCTTATCTTTATCAATACATTCATTCCAAGTGGAAATATAACGTGTTCCCTCGCTGGCCTTGAGGTTGGCTTTGGTTAGCAAATTCTGCATTTTTCTGAGGTTGTTCCCATTATCACGTTAAGATCCTCAACTGGCTGAATTGAGGGGCTGCAAACCCTGTTAGGGATTGGTAACTTGCAGGACTCAGATCTGGCTGTGGAAGGTGGAGCCCTGAGGGCTTGTCTGAGAAGGACGCTCCATATTCTTTGAGGGTGTGGTGTGGGTCTTTGATGGTTCAGGTATGGATCTGCCTGGAGCGGGGACTGCACTAGGTGACCTGAGCCCAAGGCTGGGGGCATTGCACAGGCCCAGGGGAGAGAGACGAGCACAGATATCTGATAAGGAGCAGGAATGGAGGCATGGCTCGGGGGAGGCCTGCATTCATTCAGATCTTTGTGTTGGACCAAGATCTAAGCACAAGATACAGGAGACAGAAGCTGCCGCTCTGCATGACTTTGCAAGACTGGGCTTGTGAGCTGATCCAGAAGGTGATCGGAGCATGCAGGGCCCAAAACAGGGTGATGAGGAGGCATGTCCTCTGAGGAGGGGACAGCTGTGCTGAGAGTGGGTTGAGAAGATCTGGGGGGACCAGAGGGATCTGACTTGGAGAGTGAGTACTGCATGTGTGAGAAAGGCAGGGCAGGATCATGCCGGGCTGCATAGGGGCTGAGGTTTACCGTAAACACAGTGGCCACCTCCATGGGAGGGTGAGTAATCAGATCAGTGCTCTAAGAAGAGGACTCAGGAATGAACCGAGGTGAAGCAAGAGTGAGGGCCCAGGTGCGCTATGCCGGTGACTTGAAACATCATTGATGGGACCGACTGTGGCAGGTGGAGACGCTGGTGGCATTGCAGGTGCAGGAGCAAGCAGAGACACAAGCAGGATGTGCAGAGGATGCAGGGTTTAGGAAACGGTTGAGAGCTAAGGGCCAGTGGGTGGAGGAGGGGAGTTGGAGAGTAGGTCCCTGTTGCAGGAACGCTAATGCCAGAGAGGGAGACTGCAGCACAGCTGCCATGAGCTGAGGGGGACGGAACTGCCATGAGGGGGGTATGGAAGCAGGGAATACTCTTGGGGGGTGATACAGTCCCAGAGATCACCCTCTGTTTGTGCCTCTCTGAGGGAGGCAATGTGCCACCCTGTACCTGAATCCTGACTTGGCTGGGTCAATAGAAGAAGCTACTTACACTTCCTTACCCTCAGTTTTCTCATCTGCCAAATAGGGCTAATCATAGTGACTGTATGGGTTTGTAAGAGGATCAAATGAAAGGAGGCAAGTAAGTGTCGCCACAGTGCCTGGTGCATCGTCATTTGATAAATAGGTGCCCGATGCACGGTGGAGAGCAGGACAGAGGGTCCTTTCCCTGCCTCAGGCACTTCTTCACTGACTGCTGCTTTTGTTGCTGGTGGTGATGGCAGAATCTAATCCCTGGCGTTTCAGGGTGGGCCTGCTTAGCTCCTCGAGGCCACTTGGCTCTGGTTCCTGGGTCCTTCCTTCCCTGGTGGCCATGCAGCCATGGGTCCTCTGGGCTGCATCTGGCAGGAAAGCCAGACTACGGGAGGAGTGGAGGCTGATGCTTCTCCTCCCAGTGGCAGACCAGCCACTACATGCATGGGTGGCCGGGGTAATTAATTTACACATTTTATCCTGCTTAAACTAATAAGCTTCTCTAGCTTCCTCCACTGAACCCAAGCCTTTGAGCTGAGCCTGCCAGAAACGTTATCCTGCCCCCCAGGAAGTCTGATGGGGCGTATAGTTGTCCTGTGGGCTCGGGCCAAGGCTCCCAGGCCCTGTGTCCACACTTCTGAGGCTGCTTATTTTGGCTGCTCCTAGCCTGCTGGTCCAGGTATGCCACAGAGGCATCTTAAGATGCCAATCAACACTGCACACCCTGATGGAAAAGCAGGACTTGGGAGCCCATCGTTCCAGCCCCCTGCCCTGCAGCCTCCCGCTCCTGAAGTAGCAGGGTCTGGCTCAAAGCCGCCTGGGATCACAAAGACTTCCTCCATGTAGCGAAAAAGAAGTCTTTAAGAAAGGTTGTGGAGTGAAGATAGTGACGTGGGAATAATGTGTGACATAGCCGCTATTTTCTTGAGAAAGGAAGAAACGCACATCCACATTTGCTTGCATGAGGATAAAGCCTCCTGGATGGGTGTACAAGGGACTGGCTACTCCTAGGGAGGAGCTGGAGAGCTGCGAGGCAGGGCAGGAGGGAGACTTTCCCTGTGGACCCCTTTGTACCTCTTGAGTCTTGAAGGCTGTGAATGTATCATATGTTCAAAATGCATCAACTATTGGAAAATAAATGCAAACACAATAGAAACCCCATCTGTGCAGCGCATGTTTAGTGGCTGCCCCTCTGTGCCTGGGAGAAAAGGTGTGGGAGAGCAGACCACGGTCACACCTTTCAAAAGAGTGAGGGGAGAGGAAGAGAGGTATGTCTGTGATTATAATCATCATTGGTGAGTTCAATGCCAGAGGAAGCATGGAGTCCTCTGGGCTCACAGAGGAATCCAAGTGGGTAGTTAGAAAGGGCTTCCTGGAGAAAGAGATTCTTGAGCTGTTTCGAAGGTAGCATAAGAGCTGACTGGATGGAGAAGGGAGGGAAGGATTGGATGAGACTGAAGTGTGGGTTTCTATTCTGACTGCCAAAACCTGTGGTGCCTTTGGGTGTTAGTCTTCCCATTCATAACATAGGAAACCTTGGTTCAGGGAGCCAGGCAGGAAAGTAGGTCCAGCCCCTAGAATTTCAGCTCTCAGCTACCACTCTGAAGCCGCTGTGGGCACCCTAGTTCTGTGCAGGCTGCTGCTTCCCAGAGAGGTGCTCTCGCTAGCTGAGGACAGCGGGCCAGCCCCTTCCGGCTGCTTCCCCTACTTATGGATTCGTCTTGTATGCTCCGATTCCAAATCCTGCAGGATTTAATATCCACTCTGTAATCTACTGGCACCAATAGGCATTATCTAACTAAACCTTAAATTGAAAATGCTAGGCTTCTATTTTCCCCACGCCGTCGGGAGAAGTCGGGACTCTCTTCGTCCAATGTAATTTACTCTTGCACTAATTAAAGTGCGTCACTCTGCTGTCCTCGAAGGCACGCAGCCTGCCCCGGACAAGGAATGCAGCCGGGGGTGGACGAGGCAAAGCAGGGGCTGGGCGGGCTGGCCAATCTAGGGCTGCAAGATGATTCCTGTGTCCATCCCAACTGCCTCTTGCTTTAAGGCCATTTCATTTCCTGAGAGATTGAGAGTTCACTTGCTGTAATATTCATTCATTCATTCACTCACTCATTCACTCCCTACCTCCCTCCTGTGTTTATTAAGCACTCAAGGCAGGCACAGAAATAAAAGCTGCTAAACATATGGTCAGGCTCTTCTCTCCAGCGCCTTCCCCAGTGTCGTCAGGGTTTCACAGGATGCAGGTTCCCAGGCCACGTCAGCTCGCAGAGGAACCCAGGGATGGGGAGCAAGAATAGCTAATGTTACAGATGCTTCCTTTCACCCAACATTATTTAAATAACTCTGTTTTTTTTTAAATGAAAATTCTTATTTTGAGATCATCGTAGATTCACATGCAGTTGTAAGAAATAATAGAGATCCAGTGTGCCCTTTGCCCAGTTTCCCCCAGTATTAACATCTTGTAAAACTATAGTACAAGATCACGACCAGGAAATTGATGCTGACACAGTCAAGATGCAGACTGTTCCATCACCACAAGGATCTCTCCTGTTGTCCCTTCATAGGCACTCTCCCCTTTTCTCTTCTTTTCTGACACCTGGCAACCAGGAATCTCTGTTTCTATAATTTTGTCATTTTAAGAACATCACAGAATCATTTAACCTTTTGGGATAGGCTTGAATAACTCATTTAACGCTTTTTTATTTTTTATTTTTTGATAGAGTCTTACTCTGTTGCCAGGCTGGAGTGCAATGGCGCGATCTTGGCTCACTGCAACCTCCACCTGCCAGGTTCAAGTGATTCTCCTGCCTCAGCCTCCCAAGTAGCTGGGACTATAGGCGCACACCACCATGCCTGGCTAATTTTTGCAGTTTTAGTAGAGATGGGGTTTCACCATGTTGGCCAGGAGGTCTTGATCTCTTGACCTTGTGATCCGCCCACCTCGGCCTCCCAAAGTGCTGGGATTACAGGCATGAGCCACTGTGCCTGGCCTCATTTAATTCTTATAACAACCTGATGAGCAAGGTCAGCATCAGTGTCTTCATTTTACAGACACACTAGTTGAGGCCAGGGCAGTGAAGTAACTTGCAGAGACAGGATTTAAGCTCAGGTCGCCCTGACAGTAAACCAGGCTCTCAAGTCTCTTCAATGTAACACTGACTTGCAGGCACTGCTTGAACTGATGGCCCTCAATCCTCCATGTGTCAGGTTGAATTTCCTCTGCCTCCAAAACACAGCTGGGGGTCTTGGCTCTGGAATGCTAAGGTCTCAGTCCTGGAGGCTGGAGAGGGCAATCCTAGCCTGTCCTGTCTAGCCTGAATTCTCAAGTGCAGGCTGTCATACAGGGGCCCAGAGGTGATGCTTCCTGGAGACAGAGGTGAAGCTCTAGCTGTGTGCAGTGGTTGGCCGGGACTCAGTGCTCACTCCTGCCTCAGTGGGGGAGGCAGAGGCTCATACCGTGACGTGCTCCTCCTCCCCAGTGCTCTCCAAGGCTGTCCAGGCCTCACAGCCCAGAATTGGAGTCTCAGATACTGTGGTCAGATCCGCTATGGGGCCACGATGGGCCAGCCCCGAAGTAGTGTCACTTGCAGAGCTAACCAAGCGTGAGATTGCTCAGATGGCTGGAACAAGCGAGTCCCCCGTGCGTCCCCTCTCCCTTCAGCCAGCCACAGTCTCCTTTAGCTCTCACCTAGGTCCTGTTCCTGCCATAATATGACCTGACACTGATGAGGTCACAAAGCCAGTATCCATGGGTCCCACTCACTGTTGACAAGGGCCTCATCTCCCAGTGGGAAGCCTCAGTCCCTGGTCCCTGGAGAGGGGATCTGGCTCTCTGCATCCAGTGGGAGAACCTGAATAGACCTGTGGGAGGTGGGTGCTCCCAGCTTCATCTGGGGGTCAGATGGGCCAGAGCTGGGGCTCTGCCTGTGTGTATGAGTGGGGGATGAGGGAGGACTTCTGTATACTAGAGTTGGAGTCAGTGGCATTGACCCTGGTCCCTGGGCATCAGGGATTCTCTAGAGGGCAGAACCAGGGCCAATGGGAAGGAGTTATGCTGGGAGATGGGTGGGTTTTGCTCAACAACAGTGAGATTTTTGTAGTAAATAGAAGAATCCAACAGCAGAGGAGACTGCTTTGTGAGACAGTGAGGTTCCCATCAGTGAAGGCATTCATTCATTTAACACACATTCGTTGCCTGCCTTGGCTCTTGGCACTAGAGTTACAGAGATGTGGGTTCAAGTTCCAGTTTTGCCACTTACGATTCCATGATCCACAGTGAATTCCTTGTGCCTCAGTTGCCTCACTTATAAACAGGAGTAATAACAGTTCTTTACCTATCTCCGTGGAAAGGTTGAACAACTCCAAGCTCCATGCCTCGCACAGGTAAACACACGGAGTCTCGAATGTCCTATTTCACAGGTGTGATTACCTCTATCCTGCAAGTGAGTTAAATAGCACATTCTCCATTACTAAACGTCTGAGTGGAGATCTGAATCCAATTCAGTCTAATTCCGAGTCATTATCTTCCCTCTGAACCATAAGGCTGGGCTCAGTTAGGTATTCAAATCTGAGCTGTGGGACTTGTATCTAGAATATATAAAGAACACTTACAACTCAATAATCAAAAAGACAAATAACTCAATTAGAATATGGGCAAAGGATCTGAATATACATTTCTCCATAGAAGGCATACGAATGACCAAAAAGCAAATGAAAAGATGCTGCACATCATCAGGCATCAGGGAAATACAAATCAAAACCACAAGGAAATGCCACTTCACACCCAGTAAGACGGGGATAACCAAAGACAGACAATAGCCAGCGCGAGGCTGTGGGGAAACCGGAGCCCTCATACACAGTTGTGTGGGAGTATAAAATGGGGCAGCCACGCTGGAACACAGCCTGGCAGTTCCTCAAACGGCTAAACAGAGAGTCACCATAAGACCCAGTAATTACATTCCTAGGCTGATACTCAAGAGAATTGAAAACATACATCCATGCAAAACTTGTACAAAAATGCTCAGAGCAGCATTATTGATAATAGCCGAAAAGAGGAAACAACCCGAATATTCATCAACTAATGAATGGATAAACAAAATATGGTCTATCCATACAATGGAATATTAGTCAGCCATAGAAAGAAATGAAGTGCTGATACATGCTACAACGTGAGTTAACCTTGAAAACATGATGATAAGTTGCCGGGTGCAGTGGCACGTGCCTGTAGTCCCAGCTACTCTGGAGGCTGAGGTGGGAGGATCACTTGATCCCAGGAGTTCAAGGCCACAGTGTGCTCCAGTGGCATGTGAGTAGCCACTGTACTCCAGCCTGGGCAATATAGCAAGACCCCATCTCTAAATAAATACAAATAAATGATAAAATTTAAAAAAACAAGATTTAAAACTTATTCCACTTGTTACATAATTCAATTTACATGAAAGTCCAGAATAAACAAATTTGTAGAGAGAGAAAGTAGAGTGGTGTTTGCTTAGGTTGGGAGCTGGGGTGTGGGGTAGGGGAATGGAGGAGAGGTACCTAAATGGTAGAGGGTTTCTTTTTGAGATAATGAAAATGTTATAAAATCGGCTGTGGTTATGGTTGCACATATTTGTGAATGTACAAAAAAACATTGTATTGTATAAGTTAAATGCTTGAATTGTATGGTATGTAAATTATATCTCAACAAAGCTGTTAAAAAAGAGAGAAAGAGAAATAAACCCATAAAAAACGTGATGATGCAAACCTGTAGTCCCAGCTACTCAGGAGGCTGAGGCAGGAGGATCACTTAGCCCAGGAGTGCAAGACCAGCCTAGGCTTTTTTCTAAGACCCCCATCTTGGGAAAAAAAAAATCTGAGGCTGTGAGAAAAGTGGGCAAGGTGTGGGTGGAGATGGAGTCTGGGGAATTTTAGCACGCAGGTGCAGGGGAGACTATGAGGATGGATGACCTTGCTCAGGAAGAATTTCCCAAGTGGGAAGATGGATGGAAGCTGGAGGAAAGGCTTCTAGGGGAATAGGCACTTCTTGGGTGTACCTCTGGGTGGGGTGGGGGAGAGGAGGCTGCACCAGTGTCCTCTGGCAGCACTCACAGCCCAGCAGGAAAGGGCACATCAGTGTTGGGATGGGGGAGTTCTGATCATGGCTGGACATGTGCCCCACCCGCCTGCCAGACCACCCACATGATCCCATGGAGATGAACAGCACTTGACCCACTTTGTGTCTCCCAGGAACACAGGTTTGGAGGCAGCAGAGCCAGGTCTGGACCTGGGTATTTGCTACCTCTGTGGCCTTGGTCTCCATATCAATGGTATGAAGGTGGCGGTTTCTCCCTCACCGTGTTGCGTGGCGTGAAAGTGGAAGCTGTGTCGAAAGCACACGGTGAGCCTTCACATGGGGGCCAGAATTCATCTCAGCCAGCCTTGGTCGTCACTTCAACTGTGGGTAGTTAAGCAGCATTACTGTTCCCATTTCACAGATGAAGAAACAGAGAGGCTGTGTGTATTGGTGAGTTTCTAAAGGACATGTTGTGAACAGGGATAGGACGGGACCCTGCTCCAACTGTGTGCCCACCAGGCCATCCTTGTTGCCTCGTGCCTGATAACCGAGCAGGGCTGGAAAAGTGCTGTCAACAAATGACTTCTTTTCACCTTTAGGACAAACTTCTGCATATGTAGGCCTGGTGGCATTCCTCTCACCTTACAGGTGAGAAAACTGAGTCAAGGGACACGCATGAGGTCCCACCGCTGACAGCGACAGGCCAGAACTGTAACTTTCCTTCATTCAAACCTGGTACCCACATGACTCAAGCGAGGGAAAGGTCAGGGCACCCCTGCCTCCCACTGGCCTTAGAGCAGCCACAACCATGATCCTGGAGCCTTCTGGACTCTGAGATGCAGCAGATCAAAGGCCTTGTGATAACAGTGGAGACCTAGGTAGGTACTGTGGATGGGGAGGACATCCAGGCTGGGGTACATGTCTAGGGGCTTGCAGACTCCATGCCACTGCCTGCAAAGCCAGTGTGGGTGACCAGGCAGCCCCTTCTATGGATGCTCTACCTTTCCTGGAGGCTGCTGTGGCATGAAGGAAACTGGAGCTTCTCTGCCCAGGGAAGGTGGCTGCATTTCAAGCGGGAATCGTACAAGCACTCTTGATAAACAGCAGGTAGCCCTACTCCCAGCAGCTAACAGGATTAATCTAAATGCACACAGACGCGGCTGGGCAAAATCAAAACACAGAACCCAGGCTAAATTACACCACTTAACTGGAGCCCTCAGAGCCTTGGAGCGCATCACCTGACTGGTGCCCGGCGTGGGGTGGGGACATGGGAGGAGGCCGTGTGTGCTGATGCTTCCTTTTGAGGGGCCATGGAAGCCCTGCTGCAGTGTGGGGGTCAAGGGAGCCCTGAGGCAGGGCTGCAGGGCTAGGCAATGGTGCGTCAGAGAGGCCAGGCGTTCAAGCCACCATGGCGGGGAGCAGGGCCATCTCTGAGGGCTTGGGGTGGCAGGTGGGGCGGTCAGCCTGGAAGGCCGCGGCAGCTTCACGCTCTGGGAAAGTGGGAGAGGCCTTCAAGTGCTCCTGTTGACTCCCACTCCCACTCAATCAGCCCCATCCAATGAAGGGTCCCATTCCAGGGACGGGACGTTCACAGGAAGGAGAGAAGCTGGGGCTTTGGGTAGCTCTGGCATCCTGTGGCTTGTTCTGGCCTCCACAGGGAAAAACAGAGGGAACACCACACCCAGACAGCCGCAGCCTCTCTCCACTCCAGCCACTGTCAGCTGCTTTTACAGTGGAGGACGCTGAGGCACAGCCAGTTTTCAGGTCATGCTCTTTGCCCTGCCCCCAGCTTCCTCCCAAATCAAGGCTCTGGTGAGAAGCAAGTTCTCTGTCCTGCACCTGCCTCGGGCTCAGGTCAGTTCCACCCAAGGTCACAGCAGAGCCTCGTTCCTCCCCAGAGCCCGGGGCCATCATCTGTGGGGTCCTCCATGAATACTCTGTGGGGCCAGCCGCTGTGGGCTGGAAGGCCTCAAGGAGGAGCCTCCTGGGGAAAAGGAGAGTGGCCATGGGAATCACTTCCTGGGCCCCTCAAACGGGGCGAGAGCTGGGAGTTCATCATTGTCACCTCTTGGCCTTCAGAGTGGCCAGTAAGCCAGCAGGTGACCCCTTTTTCCTTGAACCACAGGAATGATGGTAACAATTGCTAATGTTTACTGAGCGCTTTTTCACCCCTAGGACCTTAGCTAAGCCCTTTGAATCCACAATCTCCTCGAATGCACCCAGCAACTTTACGAGCTGAGCACTGTTTGTGGCAAGATCTCCATTATACTGAGGAGGTTCTGAGGTCACATGCTGGGAACCAAACCCGGACCCCAAAGTCCTGTGATGTCACCTTCCCAGGATTCAGCTCCATTCCCAGTCAGCTCCATTCCCAGGCCCTTCAGGAAGGGGTAATGGGAAGGGAACAGGTAGTGTCTGGAATCACAAGACTTGAGCTCAAGCTCCTGCTCCTTCCCACTAGCTGACTCTATGGCCCGGGGAGCAGGGGGACCCTTTACTCTTTGAACCTGAAATTCCTGGTTTGTAAAACAAACACGGAGAAAAATCTTTGCCTTACCTGCACTGCTGCGTTGTGGGAATCAAATGAGAAAAATATATGACCGTGGTTTTCATGCTGTGAGGCGCCACATAAATGTGAGTTATTATACCACGCCCCAGAGCAGGCATGTTCCTGGCTCTGCGTGATTTTTGTTGTCAAAACCGTTAGGAGCGATAATTACTTAATAATAATCCTATTCCTAATCCATGCACCTCTGCATGGGGACGTCGAGGCCCCTGGCATTGAGACATAATTGGTCTCTGCACAGGGCCCAAGAGCAGGGGATAGTGCTCCCTATTTTGCAGTGGGGTGAACAGGCTTCCAGCATGAGCAAAGGGATGCCCAGAGTTCCCCAGCCCTCCAGGCTGATGTTCTGGGCTTAGAATCTGGGATTGGAGCCTTCCCCCTCCTGCTGCGAGGGCTCCCAGGCCGCCCTGAGAGTGATTTATGGCAGGAATCTGCAGTGAGTGCTGTGTCAGCGCTCCCCGCTCCCACCTTCCCACTCTGTCTCCGCCCCCCTTTATCTGCCTTCTCCCCGTTTCTCCTGTGCTGCCACTCACCTCCCACAGCTCTGTCTTTCCTGGTTGCCCCTAGGCTGATCGGAGCTTAATTTCAGCTCCTTTCTGGAGCTGAGGAGCTCATGCTGCCCTGTCAAGAGCGGCTGGGGCATTTGAAGCGGGAGGCCCATGGGGGAAAGCGCGGAGGGAGGAGTCCCTGTCCTTTGTCCCAGGCCATCAGCCCTGAGGCCCTTCAGGTCCTCTTTCTGGAAAGGGTCAAAAGGGTACCTGAGGCAGAAAGGCCAAGTCACCTCTTTGCATTCATGTAACCTGTGTGTGGCAGAACCTGCATTTGAGCCTAGGTCTGCGGAATGCCCAGGCCCACGTGTGTGTCCCACACCTAGGATCATTAAAGCCCAGCACCAGGGCTGTGGGCAGAGCTGTCCCCTCAGGGCCATGCAGACCCCTTCACAGAGATCCTGGTGCTTTGCCGCAGCATCTCAGATTCCAAGTCCTACTGGGAAGGAAATTTGGGGGGAGTGTGCCAGGGCCAGGAGGGCAGGAGCAGACATCCGAGCCTCTTTCCTGAGCTTTGATCCGGGCTGGTAAGGTGTCAGACCAAGGGCGTCTGGAGAGGCGTTAAACAGAGCCTGTGAGTGGGCACTGCCCAGGCAAACAGCATGTCACCAAATAGTGAAAACCAAACAGTTGAACATTAAATGTATGAAAGCCAAGGATTTGTTGTATTGCTAACTCATTTTTTAACATGCATAAAATGGAAACTCGGAGAGGCTGTTTAACTTGCCCAAGGTAACACAGTACCTTCCTGGCACAGAAGCTAGGGGTGTGGGTCACTCTCTGGCCAGTTGCTGGCTATGCTTTCCCTCCTTCCTTACCCCTTCCAGCATCCAGAATCCCAGGAGGCTGCTCTGCCCTTGGCTTCTGGGGTGGGCCAAATTCAGAGTGACCACACTCAAGGCCACTGCCAAGCCTCCCTCCCTGGCTGCTCAGGGCCATGCGCTGCTCCTCCCTCTGCACCCAGGACCCGCGTGGCCTGGGGAGGCTGGCAAGGACCTGAAATCACTAACTAACTCTCGTTTCTGGGACCAGAGAGTCAAGTGGGTACTTTGGAGGCACTGGTGGGTACAGAAGGAACTTGGGGGAGCTGAAACAGGACTCTGAGATTTAAGGTGCTCCAAGGGAGAGCAGGTACAGAATGGGAGGCGCAGCTGTGATCTTTGAGTCACCAGTTGCAGCCTCTCAACCCCTCTTTTGGCCTTTCCCTAAATTCAGGGACAATGAAACACTAGGGCACTGGGCCAGCGGGGCCACCTGACTCTCCAAGGCCGGATCCTCCTGTGCTGACTCTGACGAGCCCAGCTGAGGAGGCTGGCACTGGCAGATTTTCCATCCTGTGGACAAACTTGTTATTTACGTTGATTGGTGCGTGATTTACAGCTAATTTGTTAATCAACCACAGCCTATGCAACGTGGGTGAGGCTGCTTCTCCTTAACGATCCACCAAGATCCTGCTCTGAGAGGCTGGCCCAGGCAGGCTGTGGGGAACCAGGGTGGTGATGTGGGCCTGGGATGGGATGCACCTCGCACCCAGGAATCCCCATCAACCCTCACTGCCTCCATATGAAGCTACTTCCTCTGGCTCTCCTGGATTTCCATCACGCCCTCCCTCACCCCATACCCATATTTTAAGGCCACTCTTGCTCTAGGACAGCAGCTACCAGTGCCTTGGGCATCTCACCTCACCCCTCTGAGCCTCGGTTTCCCCATTTTTTGGTAGAGGTAGCTTCCTGATCTCTGAGTGAGGAAGATGGGTAATTTCCATGAAAGCACCACACTCGTCAGGGTGGTGTTAGAGCTGGCATTATGGGCTCATGAGAGTCGAGCATTAAGCCTTCAGTGATTTTGTGAGCTGGTTGATAAACATAGCCATTATTAGAAATTATATAAACTACAATTAAATAAGTTATATTAAACATCAGGGTAATAAATACTCAAAACTCATTACTTCCTAATTATTTTATAACATTTTACTATCTATGCTTGTGCTTATTTCCATTTCTGGTGTCTGTCTGGTGGAGAGGCTGTATGATACTACACCAGCAAGCATCCCTTCCCAGTGCCACACTCAATGACGTCAGCTTGAAATGAGCCAGGGTGGGAATATTCACAATATGGAATTGACAAAGACTCTAAATCAGGGTTTCATTCATTGTTCTGTTCTTTATCCAGATTTTAAAAAGCGATGGAGAGGCTGGGCACGGTGGTTCACACCTGTAATCTCAGCACTTTGGGAGGCCGAAGCGGGCAGATCACCTGAGGTCAGGATTTTGAGACCAGCCTGGCGAAACGGTGTCTCTACCAAAAATACAAAAATTAGCCAGGTGTGGTGGCACATGCCTGGAATCCCAGCTACTCAGGAGGCTGAGGCAGGAGAATCGCTTGAACCTGGGAGGTGGAGGTTGCAGTGAGCTGAGATCGCACCACTGCACTCCAGCCTGGGTGACAGAGTGAGATTCCATCTCAAAAAAAAAAAAAAAAAAAGATGGAGACTATCTTAACAATGCAGATTAAACTTAAAAGTGTGCTGTGTCTGTGGCTATTACACATCAGTGAAAAATGAGGAAATATTCTTGCAGTAAGTGAAAACTAATATCTGATGCCACAGAGAAGTCATTCACATCATTGATGAACAAGGGAAGTTTCAACAAATAGTTTTGTCATTTCACTTTTTTTCTTTCTTTTTTTTTGAGATGGAGTTTTGCTCTTGTTGCCCAGGATGGAGTGCAATGGTGTGATCTTGGCTCATTGCAACCTCTGCCTCCCGGGTTCAAGCAATTCTTCTGCCTCAGCCTCCTGAGTAGCTGGGATTTCAGGTGCCTGCCACCATGCCCAGCTAATTTTTTTTTTGTTTTGTATTTTTAGTAGAAATGGGGTTTCACCATGTTGGTCAGGCTGGTCTTGAAATCCTGACCTCATGAATTGCCCGTCTCAGCCTCCCAAAGTGCTAGGATTACAGGCATGAGCCACCACACCCGGCCTATTTCACTTTTTTTTTTTTAACCCATTAATGTAAATGAAAATATCAACCAACATTCCTGTGGGAATTACACTAGCTTGTCAACTGCGATCATAGGCTGGCTGCAAATACAGGAGTTCTGCAAAAATCAACTAAAGCATTCTGTGAGAATCAGTTGTTTATATGGAATTTATGATAAAGGATAGTATATATTTTATTATTATTTGTAAGATATATGCCACACATTCTTTAGACCTGTAAAATGACACACATACATACATACACATGTTTTTCCCAGAGAGCCCGCTGTTAAAGATTTACCAGCACACCACCGACTGTACTCATGGGAGAGACCATTATCCTTTTCCTCTTGAGCCCCTGCTTCAGCTCTAGGACTTATATGATGTCATCAGCCCTTAATGGCTCACCCAGATTTTGGGGAAGGAGCTAGAACTTGTCCTTGTCATCATCCTTTCCAGCCCCAACCAGAGCAAAGACTATTCCTAGCTGCGAGTAGGCATTTCCCCCTGGGGTCCCAACAAAGAAAGTGTATTTAGGACACTTCCCTGGGCAGAGAGCAGAAGGGCTCAGAACGCTGGAACTTGCCTGGGAAGCTCCGGGGTGTCTCCATCTTTGCTTGACTCCATCCAGAGTCTGAGCCCTGGCATCACCTTGGGTGGGGGCCCCAGGCCCTCTGGTCTGGATTTTTACAAGAGCCCCCTAACCAGCCTCCCTGCTTCTATTCTTGCCCGCTTTACAATGTGTTCTCCACATGCTCCCAGAGGGATTTTTTTTTTTTTTAATTGTTTATTTTTTTAAACTGGAGATGAGGTCTCACTTTGTTGCCCAGGCTGGAGTGCAGTGGTGCAATCATGGCTCATTATAGACTCCTACCCCTGGGCTTAAGCGATTCTCCTACCTCAGCCTCCTGGGTAGCTGGGACCACAGGCGTCAACCACCATGCTCGGTTTCAGAGGGATCCTTTTAAAACCTAAATCAGGCCTGGCTCGGTGGCTCACGCCTGTAATCCCAGCACTGTGGGAGGCTGAGGTGGGCAGATCACGAGGTCAGGAGATCAAGACCATTCTGGCTAACATGGTGAAACCCCATCTCTACTAAAAATACAAAACATTAGCCAGGCATGGTGGCACGCGCCTGTAGTCCCAGCTACTCGGGAGGCTGAGGCAGGAGAATCACTTGAATCCGGGAGGCAGAGCTTGCAGTGAATTGAGATCACACACTGCACTCCAGCCTGGGTGACAAAGCAAGACTCTGTCTCAAAAAAACAAAACAAAACAAAACAAAAAACCAAAATAACCTAAATCAGATTGTGCTACTCCTCAGCCAGAAACCCTGCAAAAGCCCCACCTGGGTGTCCCCTCAGGCCTCGGGCTACCTCATTCCCATGTCTTAGGGCTCTGCCCTTCCCTCTGCTCTCTCTCGGCACCAGCCACACTGGCCTCTGCAGTTCCAGGCATCTCCCCTCTCAGAGCCTTTGTTCTGGTTATGCCCCCGGTCTGTGTTAATCTTCACCCAAATACCTGCTTGGCTCATTCCCTCACCTCCTTCAAATCTTCACTCAAATCCCACCTCCCTACAGAGGCCTGTCCTCATTTCCCTTCAACACTATCCCTGGCCCCCACCCCAACACACCTAATCACCCAATGCTGATCTACTTTCTGTTTGTTCTTAGTCTTTCTCGCCTCGTAATAGACTAATTTTCTTACTATCTTTGCAATGGAATCTGAGCTCCATGAGGGCAAGGATTTTGGTCTGTTTCGTTCACTGATACACCCATACTCCAAAAGCCTGGCACACGCTGGGTGTCAATAAATATTTTTGAAGAAATGCTTTGGGGAAGGAAGGGCAGCTTATAGAGAGGAGCATATGTGGAAGAGCAGGAAACACTTTCTTTCTCTATTGGTTGTGGACTGGGAGGAGGCCAGCCTTCTCAGCCGATTTCCCGGCTCGTCTCCCACTCAGAGCCTCTGGGGCCCTGTATTAGTCAAGGCTCTCTGGAGAAACAGAACCAATGGGATGTGTGTATATATATGTATTAAGAAAGAGATTTATTCTAAGGAATTAGCTCATGCAATTTTGGGGGTCAGCAAATCCCAAGATCTGCAGCCAGCAGGCTCGAGACCAGGAAAAGCTGACGTTCCAGTTCAAGTGAAGAAAATACCAATGTTCCAGCTTGAAGACAGTCAGGCAGGAGGATTTCCCTCTTAATTTTGGGAGGGTCAGCATTTTTGTTCTATTTAGGACTTCAACCGATTGGATAAGGCCCACCTAGATTAGGGAGGGCCATGTGCCTTCTTTAGTCCGATTCGAATGTTAATCTCATCGAGAAACACCCTCGCAGACACACAGAGTAATTATTGACCAAAAGTCCGAGCACCTTGTGGCTGAGTAGAGTTGACATAAAATTCACTGCTGCAGGCGCTTTGCCTGGCCCAGCCCTCACAGAGCAGGCTCAGGTACAGGTGACCTTCCATCAAGGAACAGTGCTCTATCAACGTGGCCTGTTAGCACCACTCTTTCTTTTCTCCTGTTCTCCACGGGCCTGGAACCTGGGTAGAAGGAGAGGGAAGGTGGCCTAGAATGACCTTTGAGGCCTTGGCTCAGCCTTTGTTTTCTCATCTGTAATATGAATTTAAAACAGTATCCCTTATCTTACAGTCATAAGGCTGAAATGAGAAAATGCTTTGGCAAACAATGCATTTTGCAAGCCTGAGGTATTAACCTTGCAGTCTACTCACACCTACACTTCTCTGGCAAGTGTCTATCCACAACAAAGAAAGGGTTAAACCTGCCTTCTTATTTGTACAGTTTCTCACGTCCCTAGGAGGAGCAAAGAACAAGGCTTATAAATAGGACCATGGTCTTTGCAAACAACAGTAGCAACAACACATTTGTCTGAGAGGCTAGGTTGAGAATTGGTGCTTGCTCTATCTTGTGCCCTAGAGACAATCCTCGGACTGCTAAATTTCTCCACTCTCACGGCATTGCCCATCAGGAGGGATTGCAGTTCTGAACATGATGGATCAGATGCAATATCAGAGGTGCTTCATGCCTGCAGGCCTGTCCCAGGTGAGTTCTGTGCAGGTATGTCTGAAAGCCAGAGGATGAATGGGAGACCCGAGGTCCTAAATGCTCAAAGAATGTATGTTCTCAGTGATGCTTCCCACCGTCCTCAGCACATCATCCCTTCCCCCTGGCCCTGTGGGCTTGGGAAGCAGAAATGAGAAGGCACTTTCCTTTGTCCAGACCTTTTTTCTGGCTCCTCCACCCAGTCACTGGCAGAGCCAAAGTTCAGGTAGGAACTTGTGTAGCTGGATTGCCAAAACACCAGTGCCATCCGCTGCCCACCTGTGAAAGCTGCCTGGCAAGATGGAGTATGGATGCCTGTGCCATGATACCGGGTGACGAGAGGCACAGGGTGTTCCCAGTGAGGGGCCTATCACGGAGACAAATGACTGATGGAAACCTGCATTGATTGGGGCAGGGAAGTGTCGGTCTGCCTGTCCCTGCCAACAGCAGAGAGCAGGGACTCACCCCATCCTTGTTCTCTGGGAGGACCACACCCCAGTACCCATCCTTGGATACTGTCTGTGTTGGGGCTTCACTTCAGAGGTGGATATGAAGCTGCTTGGTTTCATCTCGCAGTTGAGGTGAGGCTGATTCATTCATTCGATAGTTATTTATTGAGAGCCTATTCTGTGCCTGTGTATTGGCACTGTTTTCAATCTGGGAATCCAAGAACAAACAACATAGACAAGGTCCCTTCTGTCATAGAACTTACATTCTAGTTGGGGAGACAACAGCACACATGTGAACACGTGTAAAGAGGAGGAGAATGGCCCAGGTCTGGGCCTTGGATCTATCACTGACTAGCTGTACGACCTTGGGCAAGTTATTTAACTGCTCTCAACCTCAGTTTTCTCATATTTAAAGTCAGGAGGATAATAACAACATCGATGTCATAGGGTTGTTGTGAGAATTATTTGGAAGTATATGAAGGACACAGTAGAGTGCTTGGCTCATAGCAGATGTTCCCATGTGCACATGTACCCATTATTGTTATGCTGTTGTTATAGTTAACATCACTTACCTAGAAATGGAATCAGAAGAGACCAAAATGCCATATTCTTTCTTTCAGCAAAGTGACACCCAGGAAGGGGTAAGCCACAAGCCATGTCTGTACAGCATCACAAGCTTTTAGTTGGTAAAACATCAATTCAGCCAACTCCTTGTGTGTTTGGTCAACAAAGGCTTTAACAACTGACTTGTTTTTTTTTTTTTTTTTTCCATTGGTGGGATCAGGTGGTTGTTTGAATTGGATGAACCAACTGATTGTTCTAATTGAATGAATCAATTCATTGTTCTAATGTCATGGTGACCCAAACTAAGATTGGTTACAATTTTATCTAAGGCCCTGGCTGCTTTCTCTTTCACAATGAGCCTTTTGGCCTGGTTCTTAGTTTTATAGCTGTTAAAAATACATGATTGAGTGTGAGGATGCACGTGTGTGCATGTGTGCACATACACACATATATACACAGAAGACGTGCCAACCCATCACTGTCCCTGCTGAGTTGAGACCACGAGAATGCGAACTTTATATTTTGCCAACAGCTTTTACCTCTTCTCAGCCAGTTTTTTTTTTTTTTTTCCAGAGCAGAAGCCAAAGAGCCAAATGGCATAGTCTGAATGTGGTCACTTTCCTGCCAGCCACTGGGCCAGACTCTGGCTGTTGGCACAGGGTTCTGCTGCCTGTTGTGAGATAGCATCAGCTCTGCCTGGCATGGAAAAGGGAGAGTTGGCATTGTCAGCCTGTAGGTGCTTGTGGGGAGAGGTAGAGGATGTTGGTTACTGGCAGGTAAACCTGTTGCCACTAAAACTTGGCACGTCTGGGCGGCTTCAGCAGTCCAGACAGAGAATTAGCGGGGAGGAAGAGCTCCACAGAAGTGCCCGTCTGGCTCCTTGGTACTGTCCATGGGAAGAGATTTCTTTCTTGGTAGGGAACTTGGTAACTTGCAGAGGCAAATATATTCATAGTGGGGTAAGTCTATAAGTCTAACCATAATCCTAGGATGACTTTGACCCCATCATCTAGGAGAGGTCTCCTAGGGTTCTTTTTGCCCTGTGTGTGGGGAATACACACACACACACACACATTTTAGATGGAATTTTGCTCTTGTTGCCCAGGCTGGAGTGCAGTGGTGCCATCTCAGCTCACTGCCACCTCTGCCTCCCGGGTTCAAGTGATTCTCCTATGCCAACCTCCCAAGTAGCTGGGACTACAGGTGCACGCCACCATGCCTGGCTAATTTTTATATTTTTTAGTAGACAGGGTTTCACCATGTTGCCAGGCTGGTCTCGAACTCCTGATCTCAAAGTGATCTGTCCACCTTGGCCTCCCAAAGTGCTGGGATTACAGGCATGAGCCACCGTGCCCAGTCCCAGGACTTATATTTTCTAAGTGTTTCCTGTAGAAGCAATAAATGCTGCTTCTGAGCTCTTGGAAATTGGTGAGCTGGTAACGTCTTGAAAATTTCTCCTGTCTGCCCTGGGAGCATCATCTCCCACTGTCACCCCAAGCCCTTGATGGAGTCCATAAGGGCTCTGCTTCCCTGGGCCAGGAGACAGGCTGCATACCCAAGCACCTTTCCTTCCACATGCAGACAGCCCGAGAGCACTGCCTGAGGAGCCAGGAGACCAGGATCCCAGGGTCAACACTGCCTTTTACAAGCTGTGGGACAGAGACAAGTTGCTTAACTTCCCCAGCCCTCAGTTTCCAGCTGCCCTACTTAAAGCGATGAGGATTAAACGAAATACTACAGGTGGAAGCAAACTGTAAATCGATGAACTTCAAACACATGCAAGGGGTTACATTACGCTCTCCACACAACCCTCCCACCAGATGAGCTCCCTGGGATGACTTTCTCATCCTGTCTTGTTAGAAAGCTGCTTACTTGGATAAAGCCCTCAGGACATGTAAGATGTTCATCCCAAGGGAACCTCCACTCCCTCCTGGCCTGTCTGCCTGATCCCTAGATTTTTCTCCACCCTGAAGCTCTCGGCCTTCTCCAAAGCTAGTCCATGAGCAAGCACAGACTTCAGCAGGGGAAGGGAGAAAAGGGAAGAAAAGATTAGGGATTCTCTTTCTATTCCTTTCTTGGTTTCCTGTTCTGAGATGGGTGAGCAGCCTGATTTATTTTTGACAAATGTATCTGCATTATGAATTATACTGGGGATGGAATTGTTACATTAAATCAAAGTTAATTTTCGACTTCCGTTCAGGGCGCCATAAATAATCAACTCCAGGGTAAGGTTACGGACTGAAGTCGCCCAAATTATGCTAATAAGGATGATTAAACTTTGGAATTCTAAGTTTCTGTAAGAATAACAATCAGTTAGCATTTACAATTCTGCCATGCCCTAGGATCTGCTGCTTTCTCTGAAGCTGCTCTTAAATATAAATAATAATACCAATTTTTAAAAGTCAAGTTGAGCCCTTTGGGGCATATTCTATTCTCTTTCCTGGTGCTCAGCTTCTGCAGATGTGTCTGAGGCAACCAGAGAAGGAAGGGAGGGTGGCTCAGAGTACGCAGAAACTGCATTTGCATTTGCCTTAGAACTGCAAAGGGATTTTCAAGTTCTAACAGAGACAATAATTAAATTTCGCCTTGGTCCATTTGGTGAGGAATGCCAGGAAGCCCTGTTGAGCTTTAGAAGTGCTACCCTCAGTAAGCCGGCAATGACTTCTAAGGGATTTTGAATCTAGGATGGGGTGGCAATTCTTAGCCTTTTCTGCTGACTTGCTGTGTGTCTTTGGGTCCGTTGCATTTACTTTCTGTGCTCCGTTGTCCCTCCACAGGCTCTGGGGACCTTATAGAAGATGCTGCTGAATTCCCTAGCTTGGCTTATGGAGGAGCAAAAAGATTCAGTTGATTTCCAGCCTCATGTTTAGCCACCTGTTATCAAAGCCTGCCCTGAGAGATGTTCATCTCCCGACATCTATGTAGGGCCCAGGCAGCTGCAATCGAAATGACAGGTCAGCTCAGAGGTTAGGTTGCTGGCTGAGTGGCTATTGTTTATCCCGGTTTCAATTTCATCGTCATGACAACCCACACAAGTCATTGTCCCAGCCGATGTCTCTGTGTGACGGTGTGTGAGGAACACACTTTGTCCCAGCTCGCTCTGCTGATCTCAGGCGGCTGCTCCTTTCTTTCCTCCTTTCTTTCCTCCACGTGTTCTCAGTGTTCTTATTTTCTCCACCACTTACCCAGAAATTGTTTTTGAAAAGTGTCTCATTTCAACCGAATTTGGCACAGAGCGATTGGGAACATTGCTCGGCTGGGATTTGCTCTCTCTCCTCGGCAGTTTTG
This sequence comes from Hylobates moloch, assembly GCF_009828535.3. Lineage (NCBI taxonomy): Eukaryota > Metazoa > Chordata > Mammalia > Primates > Hylobatidae > Hylobates > Hylobates moloch. The sequence goes on along the minus strand of NW_026652286.1, from coordinate 92,892,645 downwards.
CAGGCCTTTTCTCACTCCTGTGGGCTTCCAGAACTGCTGAGACCCCTGGCTGAGATCAAGGGGGGGCAGTAGATGGGAACCTGCCTGTTTAACACTCGGATCATCCAAGGGAAGACACGAACATTCTGCACACAAAACTTGGTGTAAGCTCAGCACTTGCCTTAATGCGTCTTCCAAGCTATGCGGGACCCCCTCCTTGAAAATTTTAAGAAACAGATGGCTGGTGTTTCTGTTGTGCTCCATGGCTCTGAGAAATCCTGTGTCTGTGTAGGGCTGTGGAGATGCCAGCTCTGGATGGTAACATCGGTGAGCTTGGAAGGCTTCGCCTTGGAAGCCTGGGGCCTGTGTCTATTGAACTCCTCTTTTGGGTCCTCCAGCACTTGATGATTCTGAGAACACATGTTCCTTTACTTTAGGAGGCAGCCTCAAAAGTGGACCCTTCTTTGTTTTGGCACGGTGGCGATTCCATCGGGAGGGGCCTTGGGCCAGGTTTGTCCTGTTGTGGAGGCTCACAGGCAGGCCCAGCACTGAGAGAAACCCTGCCTGGCCCAACAAGCCTTCTCCTGAGGTTGGCTTCTCCTGAGGGTGGCTTCTCCTGAGGGTGGCTTCTCCTGTGGCTACAGGATCATCTCTGTTGGTCAAACAGATGGCTAAGTGGCCTGAAATAATGGTACAAGATGCTTTTAAAAGATATTGGGATTGCTTTGACTGAAAGAGAGGCTGTGAGGGACTGGGGTGTCATTAAGAGTCTCAAAATCAAGGAAGGTTTTTATGGAGACAGGTTGATCACTGCTTTGGGAAAGGCTGGGGTGTGACAGGTGGATCACTGCCGTGGGAAATGCTGGGGTGAGGCAGGTGGATCACTGCCGTGGGAAAGGCTGGGGTGAGGCAGGTGGATCACTGCCGTGGGAAAGGCTGGGATGAGGCAGGTGGATCACTGCTGTGGGAAATGCTGGGGTGAGGCAGGTGGATCACTGTTGTGGGAAAGGCTGGGGTGAGGCAGGTGGATCACTGCTGTGGGAAAGGCTGGGGTGGGGCAGGTGGATCACTGCTGTGGGAAAGGCTGGGGTGAGGCAGGTGGATCACTGCTAGGGGAAATGCTGGGGTGAGGCAGGTGGATCACTGCTGTGGGAAAGGCTGGGGTGAGGCAGGTGGATCACTGCTGTGGGAAATGCTGGGGTGAGGCAGGTGGATCACTGCTGTGGGAAAGGCTGGGGTGAGGCAGGTGGATCACTGCTAGGGGAAATACTGGGGTGAGGCAGGTGGATCACTGCTGTGGGAAAGGCTGGGGTGAGGCAGGTGGATCACTGCTGTGGGAAAGGCTGGGGTGAGGCAGGTGGATCACTGCTAGGGGAAATGCTGGGGTGAGGCAGGTGGATCACTGTTGTGGGAAAGGCTGGGGTGAGGCAGGTGGATCACTGCCGTGGGAAATGCTGGGGTGAGGCAGGTGGATCACTGTTGTGGGAAATGCTGGGGTGAGGCAGGTGGATCACTGTTGTGGGAAATGTTGGGGTGAGGCAGGTGGATCACTGTTGTGGGAAATGCTGGGGTGAGGCAGGTGGATCACTGCTGTGGGAAATGCTGGGGTGAGGCAGGTGGATCACTGCCGTGGGAAAGGCTGAGCTGAGGCCCATGTGCATGGCCCCTGTTGTCATGGTGGGGGTGGCCGGGAGACACAGAGTTGAGCCAGGCAATGGGAAAGGGCAGAAAACAGACATGCAAGTCGAGAGCCAGGGGCTGAGCCAGCAGAACTGGGAGGAGGAGCACTGTTAGAAGGTGGTTTGATCTGCGGCTCAGGCCGACTGAGCTGGTCAACACTGAGAGCCAGCAGGCTTCACCTTCTTCACCTTTATTCATTCAACAGACATTTTTGGAGCATTTACTACATGCCAGGTACTATTCTAGGCGCTCATCAGTGAGTGGTGAGTGAAACAGACAAAAATCCCAACCGCAACAGGGTTTTACCTTCTAGTGGAGGCAGCCAGGCAATAAGCAGATCACTTAGACACTCAGGATGCCAGATGGTTCCAAGTTCTGTTAGGAGAGGGGCATAGGGATGAGGCGGGCTCTACAATTTAAAACAGAGGGGTCAGATTAGCCTTTGTGAGATGATGCTCTAGCAAAAAACTAGCAGGGGGAGGGCTGGGGTCATGGGGACACCTGGGGGAAGATCAAGGCAGAAGGAGCAGCTAGGGCAGCACCCGTGGGCCTGGTGTGCTGAAGACCAGGGAGGGGCCTGTAAAGCTGGAATGGGGTGACCAAGAGGTGACCGCAGGGATGAGGTCTGAGGTGCCAGAAGCCAGAGCACGCTGGGCCTTGCCATCTTTGTAAGGGCTTTGTAGGTGGAATGGGAGGCCGCGGGAGGGATGGAGCAGAGGAGGGATATCATCTACAGGCTCTTACAGGACCCCTCTGGCTGCTGTGCTGAGAATATGTTAAATTTGAGATGATCTGCTTAGATTAAGTCCTGACTTTGCCACTGTCACTGGACCGAGAAGGTCTACATGACTACCAGACTATCTCAACTCTACTAGGATTTGAACATCTTTAGGAAAATGTTGAATTGAATGTGTCACAAATTTGTCAAAATGAGCAAAGTTATAAAGAGGCAGACTCAGGTCAAAGTGAATATGACCTTGCCCCACTGCCCTCCCTGGCGTTAAGGACACCAAACACTGCCAACTGCAAGCCCTGGCTCCCACCCTAGTCAAATTCTTCCAGGTCCCTGGAGCTTTTCTTGCTGCTCCAGGGCCCCGCAGCCACCTGCTGCGGGCTGGCCATGCAGCTCTCCACTCCACCACGAGGGGGCCTCGTTCAGGCCACCGTGCCACCCACCACCATCTGCTAGCTTCCCGCAGCCTTTGCTTTTCCCTCCTGCCCACCGGTGGCTCTCCGGGGAGCGTCATCTGCAGGCCCTCTTCTGAACTGAAGGAATCTGTGCAAAACCTCCTGGTGCCTAACTCAGATCTGCTGAAGCTCCAGCAACTCCAGCTCCCTGACGTTAGCTGGGCCTCCATGCCCTCTTGGAGTCTCCCAACCCAAGATTAGCAGCACCTATCATCTCCCTGGTTTTCTTGGGAGTTTTCATTTAAGAGTCCCAAGACCTGCCCATCAGACCTAAGAATGCTCCTCATTGCTTCTCCCATGATCCCCAAACCAGGAAGGTTGGTGATAAGCCCCAGGGGCGTGTCGCTCTTCTGCAGCCTCCCTCTCTAGGAGGAGGAAGGTACAGGAGGCAGAATAGTTCACACTCCTTCCTTCCAGCAGATTGGCCGTGGGAGTCTCAATGTTGTGAGAGGGGCTGGGCCTATGTGCCCCCCCACAGTCCTTCCCCCTTCAACATTTACAGTGTCTGTGTGATGTCACTTGTTGGTGTTCAATGAATGGGAACTGATTGTCTTGTTTTGCAGGGGTGGGTCTGGAGGTGTCTTTAGGGACACTCCTAGCTGAGTTTTTCCACGCCACTGACAACCATGCTTTGTGAGTTACCGACTGAGGAGAGATCTGAACTGGCAGAATCAAAGGACATGGGTTTAGGAAAGGATCCAAATTACATTGAGGGCCATCCCACTGCTGTTCCAAACAGTCAAATGCCCCCTTTTGATAAATAGGCTTGTTATTAAAAATGCATTTAAAAAAATGAAATCGAAAGCAAATCCCTTCAAATAAAATTTCAGCCTTGTCTTAAATCCAGGGGTTTATGTGAAAGTTCCATCTTCTTCTCACACTTTGCACAGAGCTGTGCTGGAGAGATCATAGCCCTCTGTCCCCTGAGCATGATGAACCAGGAAGGTAGATATCAGTCAGGTTTCCTGAAATCTGTGCAGAATGCTCCTTCCTTAGTTATTTTCTGGGTACTGACATGGGGGAGGTGATCGCCTAAATTGTGTTGCACGTCACTCCACAGAAATTCTCATATCCTGTAAGGACTGAAGCTTGAACTGATATGGAACCCATGACCCAGTAGCAGTTGCCTGCTAGCCCCTCCTGGGCTTCTACTCCTTTGTCCATTGCATCGCCTAAACTCAGCCCACCTGGTTACTTCATATCTGTTGGTGGATTGACTCCCTCCCTCTAGACCACTTTCAATAAGAAGATCTTCCTTATTTGACTAGGAACAAATGCCACGTGGCTTCCCTATGACCTGTAAGCTGCCTTGATCTTCTACCCTTGGAAGAAACAGAAGGAGTGAGAGAGTTATGTCAGCCAGGACAGCGTTAACTTTAATCCTACTTAATTCCAGCTCCACGATGAAAGCCTCACTTTGAGACTTGATTGAGGTGAGTTTAGGTCAAATAAGAGGAGGTTTCATTCAGCCACATTGTCATTTATTCAGCCAACGTTCACAGAGCCAGGCACAGAGCTTGGGGCTGGGAGTCAGAGGAACAATACTTGGTCCCTGCCCTTCAGGGAGACAAACAGAAGCAAATAGGAAATAACTTCAACATAGGCAATCAATTCTGAAGTGAAAGGGGGCAGGCACCCACGCTGGGGAGAGCCACTGATGGACACAGAGGCAGGGAGAAGGCAGAAGAAACGACTCGAGTTGGATTTTAAAGGCTGAGTATAAACTCGTAAAAGTAAAATTATGGGGCCGGGCGCAGTGGCTCAGGCATGTAATCCCAGCACTTTGGGATACTGAGGCAGGCAGATCACCTGAGGTCAGGAGTTCGAGAACAACCTGGCCAACATGGTGAAACCCCGTCTCTCCTAAAATACCAAAAAAAAAAAAAAAAAAATAGCTGGACATGGTGGCACACATCTGTGGTCCCAGCTACTCGGGAGGCTGAGGCAAGAGAATCACTTCAACCTGGGTGGTGGAGGTTGGCAGTGAGCCAAGATCGTGCCACTGCACTCCAGCCTGGGTGAAAGAACGAGACTTCGTTTCAATCTCTCTCTCTCTCTCTCTGTCTGTGTGTGTGTGTGTGTATATATATATATATATATATATATATATATAATGTAAAATTATGGAGTTCACGACCTCCTGGAGAGATGACTAGCAGGAATTGCAAATGGATTCTGAAAGTATTTGTAGAATGTGGATATCATGGGACAAAGCCTAGACTTGCACCTGGAGATGAAGGTTCAAGCTGTGTTTGCCAGGATGTCATTCTTGGCAAGTCACTCAACATCTCTGTGCCTTAACTTCCTCATCTGTACAGTGGGAAACATAACAATGCCTGCCCTGCTTATCTCACGGAGCTGCTGGGAGGATCAAAAGTACCAGTGTATATGAACGTGCCAGAAATCAGTTAAGTGTGAGGCACATAAAAGCATTTTAAAGCATTATGTTTAGAAATAATTTCAAGTTTACAAAAAGTTACAAAATGAGAAATAGTACAAAGAATATTCATATTCATTTTACCCAGATTTACTTATCATTTGTAGTTTAACCCATGTATGATTTATTCTTATTCTCTGTCTCATGTATATATACTATATGGACATGTGGTTATATATGTATGTTTATACATAATTTTTTCCTGAACCATTTTTATATTATGTTTATTACGGCTCTTTGCCCCCGAATACTTAACAGTGTGCTTTTCCTAAGAATAAGATTATTATATGCCACAGTATAGTTAACAATTTTATACATTTACATTGTTACAAATACTCTTATCTAATCCATCACCCATATTACAAATTTTTTGCTTGGTCTAATAATACTCTTTACAGCATTCTCCCTTCCAGTGCAGGATCCAGTCTAAGAGGTCAGATATTGCATTTGGTCTTCATGTCTTTTTAGCCTCCTTTAATCTGAAACATCCCACAGCCTTTCTTTGTCCTGAGCAATGCTGATATTTGTAAAGAATACAGTGCCTCCATTTTTGCATTCATCTACTGTTTCTTCATGTTTAGTCTGGGTGCTAACCTCCCAACTCCAGCATTCTCTCTACTTTTACTAGTTGGACCTCAGAATTCTACTGCAACCAAGAGCTTTCCCTTCTTTTCTCTCTTTCTCTCTTTTCTTTCCTTTTCTTTTTTCTTTTCCTTTCTTTTCTTTTCTTTTCCTTTCCTTTTTCTTTTCTTTCTTTCTTTCTTTCTTTCTTTCTTTCTTTCTTTCTTTCTTTCTTTCTTTCTTTCTTTCCTTTCCTCTATCTCTCTATCCATCTGGCTATCTAGCTATCTATGTCTTATCTATTTATCATCTATCTCTCTTATCTATCTATCTATCTATCTATCTATCTAATCACCTATCTAGTCTAAATATATATCTATTATTGGTATGGATTCATAAGTTTCTAGCTTTTCAATGATTTATTATCTATTTTTATAGTTAGTTATTTTGGTGCTCAAATTGCTCCAGGTTAGGCCAGCAGGAGCCCCTTTAGATGGCCTCTCTATTCTGTGACATGCCCCATCCTTTATTATTTTTGGAGCATTTCCTTACTCTCTGGCATAGGAAGATGTTTCAGGCTTGTCATATACCTATTCTGCTCCAGTCCTGGAATCAGCCACGTCTTTGCGGAGTGCCGGTTCCTTTTAGTGGGAAATGGTATTGGAGACCAAGATCTGGGCACTAGATGTGCTCATTGCTAGCAGGGCATCTTTGCTTCTTGGCCCTTTCAGTGGTCAGCGCTAGAGACATGTAAGCATGAAGATACAGATATCTTCAGATATAAAAACATTCATACATACACACATATTTTAGACATTGTGAGTTCACACCAGTATTTTCAATTCAAGTTAATTCCCACAGGATTCTTCTTACCTTTCTCCATTCCACGTTTGCGTGTCCCTTCTTCCTCAGCAAGAGCCCTGTAGTTCATTCCACTACAATCAATGAATCTACTATAAAGAGTTCAGGATTTGTTTCCACTTCTTTCCCTACCACCTCCCCTCCTCCCCACCCCAACAAACACCCACTCTTTCTTACCCAGACTGAGGGTACATGGTTAAATACTATTTTCATAAGTTACTTGGATTCGTTATTTCTTTCTTCTCCCACCTTCAATGTGGTTATAATTCACACTTGAAATACAATTAAGGGCCAGGTGTGGTGGCTCATGCCTGCAATCCTAGCACTTTGGGAGGCCAAGGCAGGAGGATTGCTCGAGGCTAGAAGTTCAAGATGCCTGGGCAATATGGAAAACGCTGTTTCTCTTAAAACTATAGAAACTTGTTTCTACTAAAAATATAAAAACCCTGTTTCTACTAAAAATATAAAAAATTAGCTGGGTATGGTGGTGCGCACCTGTTATCCCAGCTTCTTGGGAGGCAGAGGTGGGAAAATCACCTGAGCCTGGGAGGTTGAGGCTGTAGTGAGCTGTGATCACATCACTGCACTCCAGCCTGGGTGTTAGGAGTGAGATGCTGTCTCAAAAAAATAATAATAATACAATTAGATTCATTTGTTTCATTTTGCTTTCCGTCTTTTCCCCTTTCCTATTCTTATTTAATTTTTTGAATATTGGTATGCATTCAAAAGTAAAAGCTCTTAAAAATAGGTATATTCAGAGAAGTGTTACTTCCTCCCATACCCCTTCCTCCCCATTCCTTCCTACTCCTTGTATGCACCCAACTTCATTATTGTCTGGCTCATCCTTCCTGTGTTTCTTTTTGTATGAAAAACGTGTACATGTACATTTTCTTATTTCCCCTTCTTTCTTACACAAAAGGTGGTGTACCATGTATGTTCTTTTATACTTTGTTTTTTTCTCAATAGCATCTGAAAACCACTTCATATCAGTTCGTAGTGATTTCCTCTTTTTTAAGGTTGTATAGTACTCCACTGAGTGTATATACAGGGTGCATTCAAATAACCTCCTGTAAAGACATTTTATTTTTCAAGATGATAACACTCACTGTAGAAGCCTTGGCCTTGCTAATTGCACATTCTGTGCAACTGGACATTTTGAGCATCTTGACTGGACGTAAGCTGGGCCTCTGTCCTCACACCTCCCATCTGGGGTTTGGGCATTTCTGACAATTGGGGTTGTTAGGCAGCACCTCTCTCAACATGCATGCACTCATTTACACAGCGAACAGGGAGCTCCTGGGATGAAAAGACAAGCCTTGTCTTCAGGGCACGGACACAAACATGTCTGATGGCTGGGCAGTAGGAGGGCAGATAACATGGAGAGTGACAGGGCACTCACCGAGAACTCGCCTGAGTGGGCAAGCCAGACCCAGTCCCTGGTCCCTCCCTTCATAGGGGAGTGTGGATATTTCACCTCTTCCTGACCCAGCCCCTTGGTGGCATGTATGTGTTTGTGAGAAAGGGGTCTCTGCATGCCCATCTGTAACATGAGGCTGTTCAGAAATCCTTGCTGCATGACATCCCTGAGTGAGTGAGAAGAAACACCCTCCTTGTTCACAAAATCGGAGTTGCTGGATGAATCGGCAGAGATCGCTGCCGAGGCGGGGTCCGCAGCTATGCTTGGGGTAGAAGCGAGGGACCAAGGGGATGGGTCATTGGAGCAGCTCCTTTCCTGGGCTGTGAAAGCTCTTGCATGGCCACCAGGGATGGGAGTTTTGGTGGAGGCCTCCCAACTACAGTGCAGGGGAGTAGGTGGGCCCAGAACCAAAGAGCTCTGTGGAACAGCTGCATGGCTAGCTGGATAACATTTTAGGTGCCAACCTCGTGTTGCTCTCTGCGCTGTGAGCATTTCCCCTCTCACTTAGCAAGAATGACGTCCTGAGTTGCAGCTTTCCCAGTGGTTGGCAAAATCTAGGGAACCCTTCTGTTCACTAACTTTGGACTTCACTACTGTGGTGATGGGCTTGGTGGTAGCAAGATACTAGCAATAGAATAGAGTCCAAGAAGTGATGCCTTGAGGGGCCTGGGACTTTGGTGGTGGGAGGAGAGAGCAAAGCCAGGGTGGGTCTGTGCAAGCATGGGACTTCCCTGAAGTCTCAGGGATATATGGGAGCAGTGACTCCCTAAAACCCTGGACTTCTGGCTGGATACGGTGGCTCATGCCTATAATCCCAATAATTTGGGCCGAGGCGGGAGGATTGCTTGAGCCCAGGAGTTTGAGATGAGCCTGGGCAATACAGGGAGACCCCCATCTCTACAAAACCTAAAATAAAATAAAATTAGATGGGCATGGTGCTGCAAGCCTGTGGTCCCAGCTACTTGGGAGACTAGGGTGGGAAGATCACTTCGAGCCCAGAAGTTGAAAGATACTGTGAGCCATGATGGCACCACTACACTCCAGCCTGGGCAACAGAGTGAGACCCTGTCTCAAAAAGAAAAAGGAAAAAAGGCCTGGACTTTCCACCACTACACAGCTGAGGGCTTAGGGCATAGAGATTTAGGCATTAAGGTTAACGGAACCACCATTTTACTCTCCGGCTGCAGAAGCCTGTGACATTCAGGTTGCACTTGTCCACAGAATCACCGCAGAGACGGATGCCCGCCCCTCCCCGCACGCAGCTGTCCCTTGCAGCCGGCCTGACAGATGGCCAGTTTGCATCATATTAATTGGCATTTGTTCCTTGGCTCCTGTGTGCCTACCTTATGCCCTTTACTCTTGTGCTCGCTACATCCCTGAAGGAAGTGGCCGTCTCTTCCCTTTTCCTGTGTTCACGCAGATGTGCCTCTGAACTCCAGGGACAATCAGGCCCCGGGGTTCACAGATGCACTCTTTTGCTCATCACCCCTCATGACCAGGACTCAGATCCGGGGCCCATGATCTTGGATCCCAGGCTGCCTGAACACCCTGAGCGAGGAAGGTAGGAAGTGGGGTACTTGGCTCCTGTGTCCCCTCTCCTGGGAGACCTCCCTGACCCCCTATCAAAACAGCCCCCCCAACTGCCTTGCCTTCTTACCCTGACTTAGTTTCTCTCATGGCACTTTTCACTCCCATATTTTACTGTTTGTTTGTTTACTGTCTGTCTTTGCCATTTGAATTGAGCTCTACGAAGGCAGGGGTTTGTCTGTTTTGTCACTGCCAATTGTCCAGTGCCTAGAATAGTGCCTGGCACATAGCAGGCTCTCAGCAGATATTTGTGTTTGTTGAATGAATAAACGTCACCCTGCTGCTGCTAATGATGCCAATAGTGAAAACTTCCTGGACCCTTCTCAGCACCCATAGCCAGAAACAAAGACATTCAAACATTTGGCCTTCTCAGTCTCCAAAAACATTGATGCAAAGGTGTCCTGTGATTTGGAATTCACCTAGAAGGGGCCCTTCTTCTGTTCTTGCCTGGTTCTAACTCCCTGGAGGAGGGGACTTCTTAGGAGAAAACGTGGTGACCAGGGCCTGGGACTTCCAGAGCTCTTGCCAGTGTTCTGGAGAGGACAGGCTCAATGCCTCATTGGACTGGGCTGGTCTCAGCTTTGGTGTCCCTCTGCTGCCCCTCTCTCAGTGGTGAGGCATGCATTGCTTCTGAGCCCAGGCCAAGAGAATTAGTATTCCTAACTGAATGCTCAGAGACTCTGTTTCAAGTTATGCTTGCTGGTAATGAGGCCCTGATCTTGCTCCCAGTTCTAAGAACTGGTCATGTGTCTTAGAATGTGTGCCCAAACCTTGTTCTTGGTGTGGCACATGTAGTAAGGTGGTACCTGCCTCACTCCATAACTCTGTCTCCAGGGTGCGTAGGGCCTGGGGGCTCCCCCTCTGCATCCCAGCACCTAGGATAGGCCCCTGCTGGCTATAGGACAGCATAGGAAACAGTGTCAGAGGCATTGTGGGGAAGGAGTAAAATCCTCTCTTCCTAGCTGACAGTCCTTGAGCAAATCTATTAACTCCCCTGAGCCCATCTTGCAGAATTGTTGGGAAGAAGAAAAGATAAATACTTTTTTTAAAAAAAGGCTGAACAGTAGTTCTTCTTACTATTAGCAAGTAACTGACTTCCTTGATGCTGGATGGCTTGCCTGCTCTTGTCTCCTGGGTTCCATGTCCCAGGTCTGTCCCCCTCCCCTGGGGCATGCAGCCCTTCCAGCCTGCCACCTTCCACCACCCACCCACACCACCACGGGCTCCTCACCCCGATTCCAGACTCTTGCCCTCCTCCTGAGGCTCTTTTGTTTTTAACAAAAACTCACTCAAGCTTCTGCAAGAGACAAAGTGTGCAGTAATACCTAAAGGATGTTGCTGTGGTTATTCACCTTGGTTCATAAAGAAGGGCAATTAGCTGTCAGCCCATTCATGAGCTGGAAGTACTATGATATAAAAGAAAGCAAAATTAGTAAATGAGTTTTCATTGATAGGACCTCAAACTAGTGTTTGGAGTCCTAGTGTGCTGCTCAAACTTTGCCTTCCTAAGGAAGATAAAGCAGCTGAGCCAAAAATAATTAGACCTTCATGCCGTAACAGCAAAGGGCTGCAAGGCATACCAGGATGGGCCAGGGGTGGGGGTTGGCCCAGACTCAGGTAGCAAGGTCCACACTGCAAAGAACTTGGAAACGACAGTGACTAAAATTCAGTCTGCTTTTCTTTAATCACTATTCCCTGGAAATTCTAAACAATATCAGTGATAAAATTCTCCTTCCCAAAAAGTCTTTTATTGGTTTAAGTTCTAAATAATTGCAGCAGTTACAATTGAGTATTGATGATTGCAACAGTTACAATTGAGTATTGATAATATATATATATAAAACCTTCAGACTGACACACTTTTACTTTTTTTTTTTATTTTTATGAGACAAGGTCTCACTTTGTCACCCAGGCTGGAGTGTTCAGTGGTGCTATCTTGGCTCACTGCAGCCTCAACCTCCTTGGCTCAAGTGATCCTCCGGCCTAAGCCCCCTAAATAGCTGAGACTACAGTGCACCACCATGCTTGGCTAATTTTTGGTATTTTTTATAGATACAGGGTTTCACTATGTTGCCCAGGCTGGCCTCGAACTCCTGAGCTCAAGTGATCAGTCCGCCTCGGCCTCCTAGTGCTGGGACTACAGGTGTGAGCCACTGTGCCTGGTCCACACTTTTATGACTCATTCTTTAATAAACAGCATATGCACATGGAAGTTAATTCAGAGAATTTATAGTTGTTTGGAGGGCCTCTGACAGACATGGACTTATGTATATGTGGTTGTTTTAAGAGTCAGTTCATAATTATCTGGAGTTGAGCTCTATTCAGGTATAGGTTTGTCCCTAACTCTTGGGGTACTACATATTTCTGCATTTAAACAGTGGAATCTCAATCAACAATGACAGCAACTAATTTTCAAGAAGCAGCAAATCTTCAGTTACATCAAATATGAATTCTGTCGTTCTGTGGGACCACTTGGAATTTTTTATTTTTATTTTATTTTTATTTTTATTTTTGAGACACGGTCTCACTCCAACGCCCAGCTTGGAGTGCAGTGGCGCAATTTTGGCTCACTGCAACCTCTGCCTCCTGGGGTCAAGTGATTCTCCTGCCTCAGCCTCCTGAGTAGCTGGGATTATAGGCATGCACCACCATGCCTGGCTAATTTTTGCATTTCTAGTAGAGACGGGGTTTCACCATGTTGGCCAAGCTGGTCTTGAACTCCTGACCTTAAGTGATCCACCTGCCTCGGCCTCCCAAAGTGCTGGGATTACAGGGGTGAGCCACCACACTTGGCCTGGAATTTTTATTTCTGCTTGAAATACGAAACAATAAAACAAAGTGGGAACCACAAAGTATAATATTTTTGTTTGGTAGTTGCAAGTTTCAGTTCATACATGAAATATTTTGCTTAATATTTGGCTTAGTTTAAATATCTTTAAAATAGTATCTTTATTATTTCTTTATATTATCTCTATAATATCTTTAAAATCATATTTTTAAAATTAAAATGTATTATTCTTTTAAAGGTATTAATTGTTAATCATTTTAAAGCTAAAAAAATGAAGCCAAAAAAAGATAAAATATAATATCATTGGCACAATTTAGTATTTGCCTAAATTGTGCCATTTGCAAATGTTTGAGTTTTATTAAAATTCACTTATTAATTACTAGACAATTATTTACCTAAAGTATTTTTTTAATCTTTTATTGGAATGATTATATATATGAGGTTCAATAAAAGAACACTTCCACTGTTTGTGTTTCATTTCTGGCCATTATTAATATTTGTTTCATTCCATGGTTATTACTGAAAATAATTTTGTTGAATAGAGGAAAGGGTTTTATAAAAAATCCACTCTGAGTGTGGAATGTGCTAGAACGCCAGTGACCATGCCAGTGGGAGGTGACTCCTGCTTCTGGTGTCCTGGCTCTAAGTACAAGGATCCAGTAAGCACAGGCTCTGCTCTGATGGGTGGGAGGGCGTGGAGGAAGCTTTCTGGGGGGTTGAGCCTTGCCATGAAGTGGGATGGCTGTGGTGAACATATTCCCTGGGTGGAAACTGCACTAAGACTCTGTAGTTAAGATATAGTTTCAGATGCAGTAATGCTATAACAAACTCTGAAACAACAGTGGCTTTTACAAAATAGAAACGTACGTCTCTCTCCTATAACAGGATTGGTGCAGCTGCTCCCTGGTACAGGAACCCAGGCCCCTTCTACCTTATTGCTCTGGCATCCTGGGATTTGGCCTTATTCAGTGGTTTAAGGTGCCTTACCACCAGGTCTGCATTCCAGCCAGCGGGAAGGGTGAAAGGGAAGAGGAGGGCATGCCCCTTTCCATAGCCCTGATTTGTAAATTGTATACATTTTGCTCACATCCCATGTGGCATCCCTTTGGCACAACTTAGTCACATGGCCCCATCTAGCTGCAAGGGAGGCTAGGAAGGTGTTTGTTTTGGGCTGCTATGTGTCCAGCTAAAAATTCTATTGCCACAGAGGAGAGAAAAATGAATATTTGGGAACAACCAGAGATTTCTTCCACAGAAGTGTGACTTTCCTCTTTTCTGCAACTAAACTTGTTGGTCCAGCAGTGGCCCCAGAAGGCACTGACATCATATCCACCTGGTGACATCCATCCAGAGGGAAACTGCTCCAACGGTTAGAAAAGCCTGCCTAGGGGCCAGGTAAAGGATGAAGGAGATGAGAAATTTGTGCAACATCCTTTTTTTTTTTTTTTTTTTTTGCCTGGCTGGCCCCCAAAATGGTATATTTTTCTCTTTTTAAGCAACTTGGTGTTTGTACATTCAATTCAGCAGACTCAAGTGGATGAATTAAGGGGGATGGGAATAAACTAGTGTTTCCCAAGTTCGCCATAAGACTCACCGTGGGTGTTTGTTAAGTGCACATCTTGGAGTCCATCCTGGGCATTCTGATTCAATGGTCTGAAACGGGACCCTGGAGTCTGCAGGTTTAACAAATTGCCCATGTGATTTTTAATCAGGCAAATTTATGAACCTCTGAGCTGTTTCCCCAGCGTATCCAGAGCCTGCCAGAACATGGAGATTAATTGCAAGGATATTCACGATAACATCTAGATCAGGAGCTACGGCATGGGGGAGCCCTCATGGGGCCTGGGCTGGGAGACCGGGTGAGGCAGGGAGGTCAGGGTCCAGTGGAGCTCTCGGGGCATGGCTCTCTGAGGTCTTACAGCAGCCAGAGTTTGTGGCTCTTCCTTCCAGACTCTGCCACCAGCAGGACTCATCTGCTGTCAGGGAGCCTCCGTTCACGTCTACCACTCCCACCAGCTGCTTTATTATTTCCTGTTTCCATTGAGAGAGAGCGTGATTGGCTCAAATAACTGCAGTTGAGTAAATTGCCTCCTGCACCGAGTCATTTATCAGGCTTCTGGTCAGCCTATGAGTTGGCTGCCCATGGCTCAGGTGCCCACCCCCAGTCCAGCCAGTCATAGGGTTCTAAACAGGGGTTTAGAATCCTGCCTTGGTGAATAAGACCATGCCTGGTCCCACCCTGAGAGACAGCGTGATGAAGCATGGGAACGTGGTACAGCCACGGGGGCACCGGTGGGGTTGGGTCTCAGGTGCCCATGGCTGTGATGCTGCACTCTGCCAAGTGGCCTCTCTCTGTGCTCCAGCAGGGCCTCACCATGCAGCCTCCCCTGCCTTCCAAGCACATCAGTGAGGTAGGGGATCCACACAGCAGATGCGGAAGAGTTAATCCAATAGAAGAGATTATTATTCACAGATCCTTCTACTGCGCTTAGAAAGTGTGCATTATTGAGTCTCCTTAGCTGTTGAGGAGGAGATCTGAGATCAATGGAGAGGAAAGTGAGCATGAGGGATTTTCTTGCCAGCTGCCCATCTTGTCACCCCAGGGGAGCTGCTTCCTCCCTCTGACAGTCAGGCAGTGGAGAAGCCAGGCTGTAAGCCAGGGTCTGCCTGAGCTCTGGTCCTGCCCTCCAAGCACCTTGTGCCACCTCTGAGGTTGGCAACAAGTGGCAGCCCCCTCCTCTCAGCAGGCGAGAGGGGCGATCTGTCCTTCCCAGCCCATTAACACAGCACACACAGAGCGAGGTTAATGGACTCGAGATGGAGCTGGCAGGAGAGGGAGAGCCCTAGGGGAGCACGCAGCCCACCTTCTGTCTCTTAGCCCACTCTCTCCTCTTCCAAGCTCTGGGCACATTCACACAGTGGCCATCTGGGCACCTCAGCCTCAAAGACACACAGGGAGGTGGGGCAGGGGGCAGAGGGGCAGAGAAACGAGGGGGTCATTTGTCTCCAGCACTCTCACCCACAGGTCCCTGAGGGATGGCAGCTGTCAGCTCGGTTAAGGGAATCATTAGGACAGAAAATCAGCTTTTATGCCCACTCAGGTTGTGTGATTGAATTGTGGGTGCAGACAGGGATAGACTGCAAATCTCTGTGGCACTGGAGCCTCTGTGTTTGCTAGACGAGGCCCCAAAAGGGCGAGAGAGAAGAGAGGCATCCACATGGTGTGGGCGTTGTTCCCATCAGCCTAGCTCCTTGGAACCATCATTTACTCCGAAGTGAAAAGAAACAGCTCCAAGAGATGCAGATGGGTCTGAGGTCTGCCAGCACATCAGATGCAGATTAAATTCGAGGTAGGAGGTGAGAAAGTCCCCCATTTTCAGGGAGGATATGAGGTTAGTGGGTGCAAATTTCACAGATGAAAATGACACATTTCATAATCCGAGTTCTGGGTGGATTTTCATACCCATTGATTTGAAAAACAGTCAAAGCTGCTCAGATTACTTTCTTCTGATGAGGTAAGGGGGACACCCTCCCAGCAGTCCCACCTTACTGTGACTTGTTGGGCAGTGGCAGTGGTGCACAGCTCAAAGTTCTGCGTGGTCCAGGCCTTGGATGTGAGAACCTCCCAGACTGACCTTCCTTTTCCTCACCGAGATCATTCTCCTACAGTGGGGTGTGCACAGAGTGTGTGTGCACACACACAACACACCAAGAACAATTCAACTGTCTCACACACACTCAGGTTTACTTCCGACGTGCAGGACAAGTTGTTTCAGAAACAATTCAGGTTGGATACTGGGAAAGACTTCCCAAACAGTTACGAGACAAGGGCAGCTGTTACTGGGGGAGCTACAGGATCCTTTGCCCTGAAAAGATTTATAAATAAGATTGCCAGAAACACCGTCTAAGATAAGTACCCCTAATAGCTCACCTTTCCAAAGGACTTGGCAAGGCATTTTCACACCCCTCCTCATCTGTTTCTGGCAGGCAGTCACGTTTCACTACACTCGTTTTCACAGAGGAAGAAAATAGGCTCAGTCATCCAGTGAATTGACCAAGGTCACACAGCACCAACTGAGGAGCTGGGCCCACAGCTGAGGTCTCTGGACTCCTATTCTGGTGCTCCATGCACCTGATACTGCATCTGGCATTGGGGGTGGAGAGCTGCCCTGGATGCCTCTGGAAGGTCCTGCCCAGCAGAGAGAGGATGAGAAACCTGTCTTGGGGCTGCCCCATCCTTTTTGTGTCCTTGTTCTTAGTCCAGGGTCCTTTCACCAAAACAAATTAAATCCAGGCTCGAGCTGTGTGTCTGGAGCCACCACTGGCCTTCTGAAATTCTTCTTGGTGTGGGGCCGAGTGGATAAAGGAGGACCCTGCAGGGCTGCTGGCATCATCAAGCAGGAGCGGCACTTCGTCTGCTTCCTCCCAGTTATTGCAAGTTCTTCCCAGGCTCCCTTCCATTTCCCAGCCGATGCTAAATGGAGAAGAGGAAAAAGGTGCCCTCTAAAGCTTGGTTCATGGGGATATTCCCGTCTTTGGGTTTGGAGAGATTAGAATTTGAACGGAGTGGGGGTTATGCGTATGTGTCTGTGCGTACATGTGTGGTTTGGGAACAGGTAAATTCTGCTTCTTAATAAAAAAAAATTAAAGCTTGAAAGGGATTTGTTAAATCAACTAAAGGGGGCCCTTGGGGTCTCCATTTCTCTTCTGTGCAAACCCTTGCCCAGTGTGTAAATGAATGAGGACCGCATGGATTTGACTTCACTGAGAAATGGCACTGGCTTATAAAATCCAGGGAGAAACATCATCAAGAGCCAGGTTTGTTTTCATCTCTCTGTCCACACACTCTCAGCAGCTTGTTCTAGCTGCTCCAGCCTCCAGGCAGTGGAGTGTTTGCATGTTTGGGTGAGAGAAGGAGGAAGAAAAGTCACAATCATGAATCGACCAAGCCCAGGCCATGTGAGCACTTGGAAGAACTGAGATTCGTCACTTTATTTACCAAAAAGGGGCTGGGTCCTGCTCACCAGATGTAAGGATTCAGCCTGGGAAATGGAGCAGGAGGTAGATGCTTGGGTCTGCAGTGCATGGCTTCAAAGCAATAGGGAGAGTAACTTTGTCTTCCTTTCCATTTCTCCAGTCTTACTCTTAGGGCCTGACTACCAATGTGATGTACAGGATGATGGTGGTCTAGAAAACATTCCCCTCAAAGGAAGCCCGTGGTCTTTGTGGGGAGGCATCAGTAGGGGGCTGGGGGGCACACTGTTGGTGTGCATTGGGGGGATCTGGTAAAGACCTCCTAAAACCCTTGGAATCTCCTGAGTGATAAAAGTCTCTGGCGTGCTAATGAGGTGACTCTGAAGAGTGAGTTCCGTCACCAATGGCCATGATTCACTCAATCATGCTTATTAAATTAAATCTTCTTAAAAATCCCTAAGCCACAGAGTTTGGAGAGCTTACAGGTGGGTGAACAGGTTGAGGTGCTGGAAAGGTGACATGTCTCAAGAGGGCGTGGAAACTCTGCTCCTCCCCACCCCCCAACCTGCGTACCTTGCCCTACACGTCTCTTCCATTTGGTTGCACCTGAGTTGTACCATTTATAATAAACTGGTGTGTGCTTGGTAATTCGGTATGAACTAATTACTGAACCCCAGAGGGGACCCTAAGAACCCCTGACTGGCGGTGGGTGGGTCAGAAGTATGGGTGGTTCCCGGGACTAGTGACTGGCATCTGAAGTGAAGGCAGACTTGTGGGACTGAGGCCGTAAAGCAGTGGAGTCTCAAGTGAACTCTGGGCAGTTTGTGTCTGGACAGGACTGCATTGTAGGACACCCATTTGTGCTGGAGAATTGCAGAATGGGTTTGGTGGCAGAAGCGGTGGGAGAGAGGGAGAGGGAGAAAGAGAGCACTCTTCTGTCTCTTCTCACGAGGACGCTAATCCTATTGGATGAGGGTCCTACTCTCATGACCTCATATAAGCTTATTTACCTCCTTAAAGGCCCTGTCCCCAAATGCAATCATACTGGGGCTTGGAGCTTCAACAGATGAATTCTGTGGGGACACGCACTCAGTCTATGGCAGGCAGGGAGCTGGGGTGATGAGACTCGGGTCTGACTGGGCCCCTTCTTGCTTTGCAGGGACTTCGGAGGGAGAGCCAGCTCCCTCCGCATGGCAGAGGGTCTCTGCCTTCTAGAGGGAAACAAACATGCCCTCTGCCCTGCTCCAGGTGTCCAGGCCACACGGTCCCAATCCACCCTTGAATGCTCTCAGTCACTTCTTCCAGCTTAGGGGAGAGAAGGCTCGGAAATCCTCTTTCCCCTGCAGCCTCCAGCCCTGTTTCCCAAGCCTTGTTCTAAGGGGAAAGCAGAAGTGCAGCCAAGTCACACAGCTTGTCCAGGCTCACATCGAATCTGGTGGCTGTTTCTGGGAACAAGAACGTATGTCTCCCCTTTCCTGGGAAAGTGTTAAAGCAGCCACAGGCCCGGCGGCTTCTCCCATCTCTAGGAGAGCACGGGGTGTCCTGGCACCACACCCCCCTTTCTCTCCCAGGCTGCTTTTTTGTTGGACAGTGGGCCTGGTGCCTGCGTCCTGTGAACTTTGCAAGGACCTCCGGAACTGCTGGATACCTGAAAAAAGAATTGATTGGCTCCAAGATGCAAAAAGCGAACAGCAAAATCAAAATTAATAAATGACTACATGTCTACAAAACATGCCAACTAGTCAACGGCCACTTAACTCCTAGTTGTATCCAAATTATAATTAGTGTAGAATGTGTCTGCAGTTTAAGAAGACTGATATGCTCTGGGCCTCCAGATATCAGACTGAATAGCATACGGAGGCATGAAGTGACCCTGGCCCTCCTCGTCTCTGCCTGTGACTCAGAAAACTCACGAGGGATGGAAAGGCTAATCCCTCCCTGGGGAGGGGCTCAGCTGCACTCCTGATACAGGGGTCCCGGACCACCCCCTCCATGAAACTTTACATAACTCCCATTCTTTGTCTTTCGGGGCAATGTTTCAAAACTACGGTTGATCCAAATATCACTTGGGGTTGGCTTCAGGGCAGGGTCACACCTGAATACCCCTAGGTTGAGCCTCCAAGTTTCCTGGGCGCCATCTGTGTATGGATGACTGAAGGGATCACCAAGGCAGTGAAAACTCCATGTTTACTCAACAAGACCCAACAAATATCTGTGCCAGGCATTACGTTAAATGCAGGGGGTCCCAAAGGGAGCAAGCTTACCCCCTTCCTTCATGACACTTGTGTCTAATAGAGGATAACCACCAGCATTTGGGCCATAACTGTTCCTCATTTGATTCTCACAAAAACCCTGGGAGCAGACAGGGCGGGTGTTAGTTTTTAGTTCAGAAAATGGGGATCTGAGAAGCCATTCCAGGTGTCTAAGGTGGCAGCTGAAGAGCCTGGAGTGAACCCCTCAGGTCCTGTCTCCACATGCCCACTTCTCCCGACTCCATCAGGCTTCCCAGCCATGGTTGCTGCGGGCTGCCGGGACACTAAGGAGAAGCGTCTGGGTGGGCTGCTGTCTAAGGCCACTGGCTTCAGGACCCCCCTCAGCTCCAGCTGAGCCCTGTGTCCAGTGAGGCAGGGGTGGCTGCCACCCACTGCAGTGCACAGCGAGCTCTTCTGTGAACCTCCTAAGCTATCTGGAACTAATTAGCTGTTTATTTCAGCCAATTCATTATGTTCTCTTTGAACCACGCTTCCCTTTCCCCAGAAAAGCTGCCCTGGAATTTGTTTGAGTGTTGCAGGCAAAATGTGCTTGCAGGCTGCATTCCGGAGCCAGCTTCGTGCTTCTCCCCTTGGCTGCCACGTCTCCCTCCCATCCCTCCCTCCGCCGGGCCTCCTGTGTCACTGCAGCCTTCAGCCCGGGATGGATGGGAGCGGCCTGCGGCTCTGTGCCGAAGCACAGGTCCTGCCTGTCCTGTCTTCCAAGGTGCTAAATCACCCCTCCGCCTACGCCCCCGGGGGCCCGCAGCCGCTATCTCCTGCATCAACGTGTCCCCCGTGCTACATCAGGGCTCTGGGCTCTGCAGCAAATCCTTTGTCTCCAGCTTCAATCCCTCCCGACGCCCCGTTCAATCATCCTCAGCACCAGCACCGGGCTTAGTTCTGCTCTAGCCCTCCCTGTTGGTTCTGCCCCCTGATGGCCCTGCCCTGGTCCTGGAGTCTGCTCCAGCAGCCCCCCTCACCCCCAGCCACCCCAGATGAAAGCCCACCACTTCCTGCTGCCCCTCCGCTTGTTGCCCAGCCACCCTCCCTTGCACCACATTCTACCACCTAATGTGCTCGACTGGGCCTGTGCAAGCCACTTTCAGAAACTGAGAGAGGCCAGGAGGTTAGCGCAGTGGGAAGATGGGAGGGATCACAGGGGAGCGCTCCTCTTCCCAGCCTCCAGACGCTGCAGGTGCTGGCCAAGGTGGGATGACCTGGCCAAGCCAGCTGGGAACACCCTAGAAACCATGGCCTAGTGCTCCTGTCAACCTCTCCCAGCCCCAAATAGGCAAGCACCAGAAAATGCAGTTTCACCACAGGACACCTCCTCTCTCTAGCTTAGTAGCCCCAGCGTGGGGCTGC
Source organism: Hylobates moloch (assembly GCF_009828535.3). Classification (NCBI taxonomy): domain Eukaryota; kingdom Metazoa; phylum Chordata; class Mammalia; order Primates; family Hylobatidae; genus Hylobates; species Hylobates moloch. The sequence continues at coordinate 92,871,556 of NW_026652286.1, read as the reverse complement.
ACCACGGGACCTGGGTTGAAATGTTGTGATTTTCAGAACATATCATTAGGAACTCCCCAAGATGGTGGCGTGGGCCTACAGGTTCCCTGGGAATCCAGTTGCTGTGGCAACAGGAAAGCGTCCCACGGAAGAAGGGCGAGGCAGCCTGGAAAGTGCAAAGGGATGTGAGGCTCTCTGTGGTGTTACTGCCTGGGGACCAGAGGCCTTTGTGCCCTCCTTCCCCCAGCTCAAGAGAAGTGGCCTTTCTAGAGCACAGGTGGGTAGCCATCCTGTGGTGAGGATGGGGGACACCCAAGTCTGTTATTTTAGCAGAACTGGCAGGGGAGCAGTAGAAATGGTACCACTGCAAATTCGGTCAGTCGTCTTGGGGATGTGGGGGTCCTGTGGGATGTGGTGTACAGAAATAGAAGAATTATCCCCTAATTCCAAACCTGTGACTCATCTGTCTGGCCAGAACTCACCTGTGGCAGTGTTTCCAAGGCCATCTAATGGGAAAGGCTTTATCCTAGAGCTCACAACCTCCAAGTTAGGGTCATGCTGAACACCCACCTCTCCCTTAACAGCCCTTCAGACTCATTCACGAGTGTCCTAAACCATTCTGTTACCTAGTTATGTTTTCTGACTGTGATACTTCTTAGGGAAATAAGCTCCCTGTACCAGCTGCCCGGAGGAGCATTTCCTTCTGACCTGTCCCGTGACAATTTGATGGTTGTGAAGGACTCCCTTAGCGTCAATGTTTTGAGATTTGGTGAACTACTCTCCAGCTGACTGTTCCAACCCTCATGATGTTACACATTTTCTTTTTTTTAAGACAAAGTCTGGCTTTATCACCCAGGCTGGAGTGCGGTAGCATGATCTCGGCTCACTGCAACTTCTGACTCCCGGGTTCAAGCCATCCTCCCATCTCAGCCTTCTGAGTAGCTGGGACTACAGGCCCGTGTCACCACCACGCCTGGCTAATTTTCTTGTATTATCATCATTATTATTATTTTTGTAGAGACGGGGTTACACCATGTTGCCTAGGCTGGTCTCAAACTAGTGAGCTCAAGTGATCCACTCGCCTCGGCCTCCCAAAGTGCTGGGATTACAGGCATTGAGCCACTGTGCTTGGCCGATGTTACACAATTTAATTTCAAGAATGAATATTTTAGAGGGCCTGCTGCTTCCATACGACTTTAAAATATGATCTTATTTATTCCTCGGGACCCTGTGAGGTAGAAATTATAATCCCGATTTCAGAGATGAGGAAACCAGCTCAAGGAGGGTTGACTTGTCCACCCAGCTAGCACGGGCAGGGTTCGAGTCTGAACCCAGGTTTGAATATTACTAGCAGTCCTTTCCCCAAGGAGGCTCAGCTACTTCCAACCCTATTGGTCCTGGAAGGGCGAATACAAGTTTAAAATAAGAAACTTAATTCCCTCTTTCTTTTCATATCAGAATTTCTTTCTAGGTCCTTTTCAAACATACGTAAATCTTTATAATGGTGAAATAAGCCTCTTGCCAGTCAGGCATGGTTCAAGTACCTGGTAGCCATTTTTTGAAACCCTAACATTGAAGGAGAGAGTGCCCCCTCTCTCCCAGTTCTTGTGAGAGTAAGAGCCTAACTTTGGTGGGTCTCCTGCTTCAATTTGCAAAACTTGTTTTTCCTCTGGATAAAGCCAATAAGCTAACAGATGGTCACCCTAATTACCAGGTGAAGTTAGGACGAGCTATGTGTTACAAATGGGGATATTGTAAAAGTTGCCAGTACCAAAATGGAGTCACCTATGTCAAACGCTTAATCAAATGGAGATGAGGGAGGCCATAAGGAAGCCGCCACACACACATCCCTGTAACAGGACTATCACACAAGAACTTCCTCAAGATTGCGGTGTTCCAGCTAAGCCACTCACACAAGGACACTCACCTTGCAACGGCTGTCTCCACTGATGAACAAAGGCCGGCTCCTACCACGAGGAGCTTGTGACCTGTGATCTTTGTTTCAAAGCGGCTTGTGTGGACTTCTCTGTGTCTTTAAAAGACTCCCCTTTGCCCTGACCCCTCTGGATATGCCTGTGGTCTGTTATAACACACATAGCCCAGATTGCAATCTTCTGCTATTCCCAGATAAACTCATTTGTTCTGGAGAGCCTGTCTTTCTGCATTTCTTTTTAGGTTGAAGTTTTCGGGCCCTCTTCCTTGAGAACTAGTTTCTGTTTATTTTGAAAACATGTATGCAGTGGATTATATCTACCTGGCTATACAGGAGTTGAGATTACATTTTGCACTCTGTCTCTGCAATCTCTCAGTGGATTGCCTGTGATGTACATCACATCCTGATTTAATGCTTACTCAATGATAAAACTGTTTTCTGTCTCTACTACCTTTGAGGAGAGGTTTTCTAGGTTGAGAGAAGATTTTGTTTTTTTAATTATATTTCCCCAACATTCTCCCTGGCCTCCGCTTGCTTTCCAGCTACAGATTTTGGGTCTTCCAAGTCTGTCTTTCTCACCCCTGCGTCCTCTAAGACCCAACTTCCACTGACCTCCGGCTCAGATCTCTCTGGGGTGTGGCCTCTGTTTTGAATTCTGCCTTGCTGGTGTGTTCATTAGACATCAGATCATGTTAAGGGGTGTCCCTCCCTGCCTTCTTAGGGAACCCTTGGGCCATCCAACATTTCGATGGAGACTTCAGTAGCCATAGCTTTTTAGCCCACAGAGCTGCCCTTATGTCATTCACCTTTTCAAAAATGTTCAAGATCTAGGAGGTAAAGGTCACAGCTTGGTCATATGGGGACACTACAGCGGACTCAGCCTCCCTTCCAGCTGTATCTTCTGCTGCTCTTCCAATCCATCTCCCTATTCCCCAGGCCCCTCAGTCCACTCAGTACAGGACTCATTCAACAGGGCCTCACTTCATTCCCTCCAGTCCGGAGTGTTTCCTCCTCTGCTCCTCACCTGGGCAAGGTCTACCAGGGCTACCAAGGTCTTCCTCCTGGAAGCCTTCTCACTGGGAGGACCGGCTCCCGCACCTTGGGCCATCACCTCCGTGTTTTTTCTGGTCAGAGCTTTCCCCCAGGTCTGCAGCATGCGTGCTGCAGTAGACAGTTCTTTGAGGACAGGACCCTTCTCTCTGCTTCACATTCCCCACCTACACCAAGCATTCATTTTCAGGCTGGACCATCCTTGGTGACGTGGTGGCTTCTACAGTCTCTAGCTGTGAGGGCCAGGGTTTCCCAAAGAGGAGGAGCTGCATGGCTTTACATTTCTTCCTCCTCTGCTGTTTGGGGGTCACTGACCCTTTCTCAGCTAATCGGTGGGTGGAAATGTAGCCGTCCTGCTTGGGCCACCCAGCGCACAAGGCCTTCTTGCTCCCCTTCTCTCTCCAGAGTAATAAACAGAGTCGTTACCAGGTGCCTCTCACAGCCTCCAGTGCTGGCAGGTTATTTATATGCAAATTTGCCTGTCTGTGGTTGTGGAGGCTCATAAACATGATAACAGCAGCTTCTGTAGGGGCTGGGACGTGATGGAGGGTGGGGAGAGGCCCTCTAGCTTCTGTGGGAGAAGTTAATATGGGATTAGCCACAACCAATTAGATGGTATCAAACCCAAAGGGATCCGACGGTTTAGCTAAACTGAAGATTGGGCTGAAGGAGGGGGGCTGCGGCTGTCAGGCGGGCCTCAGCAGACCCCTTCCCCAAGAAGCCAGGCTTCCGGCAGCATCTCCAGTCCCACAGGCCTTGGAAAGGAAAGGCCAGGAGAGGGAAGGCATCACCCTGAGCTTCCCACAGGGCCCACATCCTGGCGGGAAGCCTCCTGGTTGGGGTGGGGCTTCGGCGCGGGTGCAGCTGGGGATGAAGGAAAGCTGCTCGGCTGGGCAATTAAGCTGCATGCTTTCCTGCTTTGGCCCCTTGGCCAGCAAGCAGTTCTGCCCACTTCTCTGCCCGGTAACTGTGACTCATCCTCTGGGACTCTCCTTCATGTCACCTCCCCTGGAAAGCCTTGTTTCCCCTGTCCTGGTCTGAAGTCCCACAGGACTTTGTCCATGCCTCCCATGTGTCACTCATTACACTCTATGTCTGTCTCCCCTCTAGACTGCGACTGCTTGAAGGCTGTACAACATTGCTTCATTGGTCTTTGACTCCACAGAGCATGGTACAGTGATCAGTGCAAAGTAAATGGTCAGTAGGAGTGTTTTTGAGAGGATGGAAAGGAAACACAAAGAAGCCAAGATTTGTAACGCTTTTGTGGTCTTGGGTAAATTCTTTCACTTTTTGAGACTCAATTTCCTTATCTGCAAAATGGGGATAACACTTTCTCATCTGACTGTCTATGCACTGCCATTATAAAGCTTGGCCCTTAGCAGTTTGCCTAGTTAAGTTGGTTACATTTCTCTTGCTAGGAATTGCTTCCCTTCCCACACCTCCAGGGCATCAGGCCACGGGTCAGATATTCTCTTGTCTCTCAGAGTCTGTTCCCGGGGAAGGTAATCAAGTAAGATGAATTCAACAATCAGGAAAGTAGAGGTTCCTGCATAATGGGGAGCAGGAAAGGAGAGGAGAGTTGGTTGGTGAAAGGGGAAGGAGAATGAGCCTAGTCTCTGGAAGCACCTTTTTATTTTTACTGCATCCTTAAGCAATAGCAGGAAGTGCGGGAGGGACAGTGATGAAGAAGGTGAAGAGAAGGAGCTGTGAGCCTGGAGCTAGGGGTGGCGGTGCTGGTCTGCTTCCTGGCCCAGTCAACAGGTAGGAACTAGCACCTGCTATGCCCTTGGCCCTCACCAGGCAGCTGCCCTAGACCCAGCAGAGGAGACCAGAGTGAGGCTGCAGAGAGAGTGGCTGCTGCCCTCAATTTACTTACAACTGAGGGGGCCGCCGCCAGGTCCCCTAGATTCTGCTCTAGGAATCCTTCCCTGTTGACCCCGTGGGCATCTGGCCACTTCACACTCCTGCCAATGTGCTGTGACAACGCATTCTGCTTCATCTGGTGCTCCAGCCAGTCCTCACAGGCTCAGTCTGGAAGGAGCCGTGCAGAGAATCAGGTTCAAAGCACTAGTTTTACCAACGAAGAAAATGAGGCTGGAGAGCTCGTGGGATGGGCTCTGTTTCACACCCCTCTTTGTGGCCCAGCCCGGCCCTCTGAGTCCATGCTGGAGGCTGGAGCCTGCTCTGAAGATTTCCCATCAGTGCAAAGGGTGGTCCACTCCCTTCGGCACCAGCCTTGGAGACACTCTCACTGGCCAGTGCCCAGGTAGGAGAGGCCAACGGGGCACTTGGCAGCAGGGTTGCCACTCGATTTCTTTCTCAAGGTTTGTCAAGGTGCCACTTCCTGGCTGGGGTGGGAGTCATAGCTGTTTGTGGCTCAGATCTATGGGGACTTTCTCTCCCATGAAAGAAAGAGAGAATGCATCTTGTCCTCTATTGTGACTAGTAGAACCACCCATTTCCCCATCAGTCCAACTGGAAACCCACAAGCCATTCTCCACTCCTTCCTCTCTTCACCTCCATAACCAATCACTCACCAAGTCCTGGGGACCTCAGCCTCTCTTGAACCCCCGTACATCTCATAAACTCTCTGAATTTGGTCATTCCTCTCTTTAATTCTTAACCTCAACACTCCCTGGCTAGGCCCAGGCCTTCTAAAACAAAGAGGCAGAAAGGCCTGGCTTCTTTTTTTTTTTTTTTTTTTTGCTTTAAGACACACAAAAACATTGTCAACTCCCCCCTGTGGCAAGGAAAGCCCAAGTCTCAAAGACATAAAAGCCTGGTTCCCTTCCTGGGGTGGGAATGCCGAGGAGAAGAGCTGAAATACCTTTCATTCCTTAGCAGGAGCCTACAATGGAGAAAGCAAGATACAGCTAGTCTCTCTCAATGGGCCATTTGGCCATATTACATTCTTGGTAAACCACTCTGCTACATTTCTATTAAAACAAATCCCATCATGGCTCCTCTCTGCCTAAGATCTTTCAATGGCTCCCCATTGCCCTCTGGATAAAACCCAAGCTTCCGGCCACATAGCACATGTCAGGATCTGGCCAGGGCTTATTCCTCTGACCCTGGGATTGCTGCTCCCTTCCCTCTCTCTGCTGTGACCAAACCAATCTAGAAGTCAACCATGTGTATAAGGCACAGAATGCTCTCTCTCGCTGTCTCTCAGTTCCTCGGACACACTATTCCTTCAGCCTGGAACACCTTCCATCCTTTGTTTCAGCTCCTGTTCGTCATTCAAGATTCAGAGAGTAGGCCTGGTGCACAGTGGAGGCTCAGTAAGTGTTAAGTGAGTTCCACTCTCTGAGATGCCCAAGAAATCTGAGATGAGTCCCATAGTTGTATCCAGGGCACCCTATAGCTGCTTTATCCTTGAAAGTGCTGGTATTGGCCCAAATATCGGGACAAGCTCATTTATTTTTATAAGACTCATAGTTTCCTATGCTACCTTTAAAATAATTTGATGGAGGAAGTGTCAATGCAGAGGGAATCAGGTCAGGAGCCTTTGTTCCTAGTGAGGAAAAGAGTGGCTCTCTCCTGTTCTCTCCCACATTAGTGTCTCCAGTGAGAACCATTATCTAAGTCCAGGGGTCTCTCTTGACCCCAGAGGGAGGCTTTCCCCAACTCTCAGGATCACACTGAAGTTCCTGACCCTGAAGAGCATCAGATCTAGGGCAAATCTTAGCCCAGAGAGAGATACTGGAATAGTATTTGTGCCTCCGGGTACCTAGGCTCATTCAAGTCCCAAGTGTGGCTGTCCAAGAAGAAAAACGAGTGAGAAGTTTCCCGAATTCTTTTCACTATTCTTGTCCTGCAACCCAACCCACACCTAAGCCATGAGGGGCCTGAGAAAGAAGTAGCCAGGGAGCACCCCCGGGGAGGGCTTTGCAGGCCATCCTGATTCAGCACAGCCCATTAGCCAGGTGGACCAGAATCCCTGGGAGAGGCCCCTTGGGGTAGAGCACACAGAGGTTCATTCCAGAAGGACACACTGTGGCTGTTGAGCATGGGATCCTTCTTCCTCAAGTGCTCACAGGGGTTTATTACATCCTCTTTCTCTTGACCTGTTTCTTAACCATGCTAAACAATGGACCATGGCTGAGGATGGTTCGGGCAAGTGTGACCCAGCTCCTAGAGCTATGTGTGAGGTTGCTCATAGATGAGGTGCACCATGGCCTTTCATGTCCTGCTTCAATGCCAGCGGAGAGCCATTGCTGCTGACCACATTATCGAGCTTGTCACTGCCTGGGAAGGAGCAGCTCCATTTGTGCTCAGTGACAGCCTCACAGTCCCCAGCACCACACTAAAGTTAGCTTAGCTAGTCAAAGGGTCTCTGGGACAGCATTCGGTCATGAACACATCCTTGGAACTGCTGGGGAAAGAGGGTGGGAACTCTGAACTTGAGCGCTTGAGTCGCCGAGGCGTGTGGCAGGAGCCCAGGATGGGACAGCAGGTACTTTCAGGTTGACATGCTCACAGCACCCTCCCCTGGAAGCATTCCTGGGCAGGTCCACCAGGCATCCCATTTCCCCATCAAAACCTCCTGGAACAATGGTTTCAATGGCATTCCCATCCTCTCAGCTACCAGCGCCCAAAACCTTGGAGTCAATCTTTTTTGATAGGTCTCCATATCAACTTGTCACTGGGTCATTTCCATTTCTCCTAAGCCATATGTTTTGTTTGAGGCCATTTCCTGGGTTGACAGCCTAGAGGGACTTCAGACTCCAGACTCTGGATCCTCTGGTCTACTTTTCATGCAAATGCCCACATGAGTCTTCCTCGCATTTTGCTGTCATCATGAGGCTTCCACACTCAAAAACCTTCCATGGCTACCTCCTTCCTTGCCCATTGAATCAAATGTGCTATCTAATTCTTTCTTGCCTATTCATCCTAATATTCTTCTGTTCTTACCCTGGTCACCACTAACCTTCACATTGGCAAATCAATGGCCTCTTTTCAGTCTTCATCCTACGTGACGTTTCCTGAAGCTCTCCTCTCCTCAGATTTCCTTAGAAACACTCGTTCTTATATTTTTCTTCCTATCTCTTGGCCGGCTCCTGCTCAGTTTCTTAGATCACTCCTGCTTTTAAAATTTTTGCCTAACTTAAGTATTGTCATTTCCCAATTTCTCATCCTTGGAGCTTTCTTCTGCCTCTATGTGTCCCATTCAACTCCAGAGCTGCAGCCACTGCCTATTTGCTGTTGATTTACAAATCTACATCTTCAGTGATCTCCAACGAGGCATGTGCCAGATGATCTCTTGGGGTATGAGAAGAAAATATCACATTTATTTTTATCTAAAAAGTAAGGAAAAACTAAGCTTTACAAGCATTTAATATACATATTGGCATAGATATTAATTATGAACAAATATAAATATATTGGGGTTTATGTGCTCAAAAGTATTGTGCTGACAGGGGTCCATAATCCATTTTGAGGGGTGTATGGCAGAGATTCCTAACCACCCCTTCTCCTCTTCTTTCATAGTGATGAAATAAACCATGTATGTGGCTGCCTGGAATAATGACTACACTGCCCTGCCTCCCTTTCAGCTAGATGCACGCTTCTGACCAGTTTCTGGGATGTGAGCAGCAGCAATGTGTGCATGTCTTAGCATTATGCCCCCAAAGGGAAGGAGCTTGGTCTCCCTTGCTCAGTGCACCCTTTCTTCTGGCTGGTGTGTAGGTGGTACTGAGGCATCTTAGTCTATGCATATGCAACCAGATGGAGGAACCTGGACCTTGACCCCTCAGAGCATTATGTCAGCCCTTATGCTTGTGATTCCTTATGCTGATGACAGAGCGGATCCGTATCTCATTTAAGTCACTGTTATTTTGGGGTTTTGTAACAGCAGCTGAGTCTGTAGCCTATCAAATATAAGATACGTGGATTACCTTGGTCTGGATTTCTCTTCTGAGCTCTTAACCCACATATACACCTGGCGTCTGTGAGCACAAGATGTCTGAGGCAGAGCTCCGTGTATCCTCCCTCCCACCACAATCTGCTCCTCCCTTAACCCTTTTTGGGCTCATTGCATCCCTTTCACTGCAGCAGGGTTCCCTGAGGATTCCTGGCTGAGAGGCAGAGCTCAGCTGCTTGCATGCTTGCAGGGCTGGGGGCCTTCAGGGTGTTAATCTTCATCAAGTCATATCCCCCAAGCTGGCTTATGGAGGCAGAAGGAGGTTCTTTTTGTCTTCAAGGGAGTCTTCAAGGGAGGCTGAAGGGACGTGAATGGAAGGAGGTATCCAGGATCATGGGGACAATGGGGTAGTAGGAGGCCCTGACCTGACCTCTTGGACTTCCTTGGGGCTCTGACGGGGAGAGGATGGAGGCCTGAGGCTGATGGGTCTCACTGTAGACTTTGGACACAAGCTGGGCTGCCTCAGTCTTGGGTAACCAGGCAGGACAGAAGTGCACAGCAGGCTCTTCTTCCTGCTGTAGAGCCCGCCCTGCTCTGGCATGTGAAAATGAGCATCAGGAGATAGCATCTTTGGTGTGAACATTGGTGTTTCATGATTAGGGATCATTGTAGGGCAAACCAGGAAGGGTAGAAATGATGCTATAAAGGCATATAGCAAGATTGTATTTCCCAGCCCCCTTGTAGCTAGATGAGATCATCAACCTGAGTTATGGCCAAAGGAGAGTGGGCAGAAGTTATGTGCTCCACTCCTAGGCCTTTCCCTCATCTCATCTGGTTCCATTTCCACACTCTTTCATTTGCTGACCGGCTAATGCTGGGTTGATGTTCAAGCTACAGGATGGTGGCAGCCTAGGTCTCTGGCACTACTAAGAGGAGAACCTCCCAGGAGAATTGTCCAACTAGGAACACCCAAATATATGTTATGAGCAGAAATTAATTTTTATTATGTCAAGCCACTGAGATTTTGGGGTCACTTGTTATAGCAGCTACCATTTATTTTCCTAACTAATAGAGTTCTCTAGTGGCTTTGTGAGTGAAGGACAGTGACAGACAAGAGGTGAGGCAGAGAGGGAACAGGGGCATTGTGTATTGACTGGAGCTCGCAGGCAGAGGTCCAAGTCTGTGTGTGAGGTTCCCTTTAGGGACATCTAGGAGATGAGATCTCATTAACCTCTGAGTCTGGATGACCCTTCTCCACAAAAGATTTTTGCTTTCCCCTTCTGTGGGCTCTGTACAGACACTTACAGAAGTCCATGCATTTCTCTGTCTCTCTCCCTCTCTCCTTCTCTCTCTCTAATATGTATATATATTATATATAAATGTATATATGAAATATACATTCTGTATACATATACATTTCCATATACATTTTTTAAAACAATTTACACTTAAAAAACAAACAAACTCATTTAATTTCTTGGAAGCTTGCCCTATGTAATTATAAACTGCATGGGCTTTTATAAAAATTAAACCTTTTCGGCTGGGCGGGGTGGCTCATACCTGTAATCCCAGAACTTTGGGAGGCCGAGGTAGGCGGATCACCTGAGGTTAGGAGGTCGAGACCAGCCTGGCCAACATGGTGAAACACCGTCTCTACTAAAAATACAAAAATTAGCCGGATGTGGTGGCACGTGACTGTAGTCCCAGCTACTTGGGAGGCTGAGGCAGGAGAATTGTTTGAACCCGGGAGTCAGAGGTTTCAATGAACCGAGATTGCGCCACTGCACTCCAGCCTGGGTGACAGGGCAAGACTCCATCTCAAAAAAAAAAAAAAAAAAAAAAAATTAAACCTTTTCTTTTGAGAGAGTTGTAGATTTACAGGCAGTTGGAACAAATAATACAGAAAGATCCCACGTGCCCTTTACCCAGCTTCTCTGATGGTAACATCTTGCAAAACTATAGTACAGCATCAGCCAGGTTACTGACATTGATACAGTTCAGATACAGAACATTTCCATCCCCACAAATGACCCTCGTGTTGCCTTTGTGTAGCCACACCCACCTCTCTCCCATTCCCCTCTCCATCCCTAGCAACCCCTAATCTGTTCTGCATTTCTATGATTTTGTCTCTTCAAGAATGTCATATAAATGGAATCATACAGTATGTAACCTTTTGGGATTGGCTTTAATCACTCAGCATAATTCTCCAAATTGTTGCATGTACCCAGAGCTTGTTCCCTTTTTATTGCTGAGAAATATTCCATGAAATGGACTTACCACAGTTTGTTTAACTATTCACTGATTGAGGGACATCTGCATGGTTGCTAGGTTTTGGCTATTATGAATGAAGCTGCTATAGCATTCACGTATAGGTTTTTGTGTAAACAGAGTTTTTATTTCTCTGGGATAAATGCCCAGGAGTTCAATTATAGGTTATGTGATAGTTGCAGTTTTAGTTTAGTTTATTTTTTTTCTCCTTTAACGAAATTGCCAAACTGTTTACCAGAGTGGCTATATCATTCTACAATCCCACCAGTGATGTATGAGTGCAGTTTTTCTGTATCTTTGTAAGCATTTGGTATTGGCACTATTGTTTATTTTACCCATTCCGATAGGTATGTTGTAGCGTCTTATTGTTATTGGTTCTAACTTGTATTTCCCTCATGGCTAATGATGTTGATCATCTTTTCTTGTGCTTATTTGCCATTAGTACATCTTCTTTGGTGAAATGTCTCTTCGTGTCTTTGCTCATGTTCTAATTGAATTGTTTGCTTCTTTTTTTTTTAAAACAACAATGTAATCAAGAACTCAATTTAGTCAAGGTGACATTTAATTTGATTGTTTGCTTTTTTTTTTTTACTATTGAGTTTTTCCCACTTAGAGTGGGAAAAATATCTGCAAACCACATATCACACAAAACACTAGCATCTAGATGGTTAGGTTATCTTTACTCCACTGAATTTCTTTTATATTTCTGTCAAAATCAGTTGGGGATATATGTGTGGGTCTAATTATGGGTTCTCTATTTGTTTTATTTATCTAGATATGTAAGACTCTCCAAATACCACACAGTCTTAATTATTGTAGCTATATAGTAAATCTTAAAATTGGGTAGGCTGATTCTTCCCACTCTATTTTTCAAAATTGTTTTTGTTGGAAAGAATTGAATCTTTACTATGCTGAGTTTTCCAGTCCATGAATACCATATGGCTTTCCATTTACTTAGATCTTTGATTTCTTTCATTAGCGTTATGTAGTTTTAAACATATAAGTCCTATGCATGTTTTGTTGGATTTATAGTTAAGTAATTAATTTTTTGAGTGATCGAAAATAGTATTATATTTTTAAATTTTGGTGTTAAGTTTGATGTTTCACTTCAGTATGCATTCAGTCTTCCATAACTAAACATAATGCCAACTGTTGGTTCTTCGGTGGATGTTCTTTATCAAGTTGAGAAAGTTCCCCTTCATTTCTATTTTTCTGAGAGTTTTTAAAATGGATATTGAATTTTATCAAATGCTTTTTCTGCATTGATTGATATAATTATGAGATTTTTCTTCTTTAGCTTGTTAATATGGTGGATTACATTGATTGATTTTCAAAATATTGAACAAATTTTGCGTCTCTAGAATATGCTCTATTTGTGGTATAATATATAATTCCTTCTATATGTTGCCAAATTAAATTTGCTAATATTTTGTTAAGGAATTTTACATCTACTCATGAAGGATATTGGCCTGTAGTTTCTTATTTTTATCCTTTATCTGATTTTGATATCAGGATAATCTGAGCTTTGAAAGATAAATTGGGGGTGTGTGGTGGCTTATGCCTATAATCCCAGCAATTTGGGAGGCTGAGGCAGGTGAGTCACTTGAGGTAAAGAGTTCAAGACCTGTCTGGCCAACACAGTGAAACCCCGTCTCTACTAACAATACAAAAATTAGCTGGGCATGGTGGCACAGGCCTGTAGTCCCAGCTACTCAGGAGGCTGAGGCAGGAGAATCGCTTGAACCTGAGAGGCGGAGGTTGCAGTGAGTCGAGATTGCACCACTGCACTCCAGCCTGGGTGACAGAGTAAGACTCCATCTCAAAAAAAAAAAAAAAAAGAAAAAGAAAAATTGGAAAGTATACCTTCCTCATCTATTTTCTGGAAGAGATTGTATAGAGCTGGTATTAATTCTTGCTTAAACATTTGGTAGAATTATCCTGTGAAGGCATCTTGGTGTTAAGATTTCTTTTTTGGGAGTTTTAAAATTGTGAACTCAACTTCCTTGATAGTTATAGAACTATTCAAATGAAATTCCATTTCATATTGATTGAGTTGTGGTAGCTTGTATTTTCCAAGAAATTGAGCCATTCTGTCTAAGTTGTCAAATTTATGTGTGTGGAATTGTTGTGGTACTCCCTTATTATTCTTTTGATGTCTGTAGGGTCTCTATTAATAGCTCCTGTTTCATTTCTGATATTGGCAATTTGTGACTTCTCTCTCTCTCCCTCTCTTTTTGTCAAAGTACCAGCTCTTTGTTTCATTGATTTTCTGTATTATTTTTCTCTTTTCAGTGCTATTGATTCTGCTCCTATCTGCATTATTCTCTTCTTTCTTCTTCCTTTGGGTTTATTTTGCTTTTCTTTTTCTAGATTCTTGAATCAGAGATTAGATTATTGATTTGAGACTTTTCCTATTTTGTAATATATGCTTTTGGTGCTGTGCATTTTCCTCTCGGTGGTGCTTTGGCTGCATTCCACAAGTTTTTATATACTGTAGTTCCATTTGCATTCATTTCAATGCATTTAAAAAAATTTACCTTGAGGATGGGTGTGGTGGCTCATACCTATGATCCCAGCACTTTGGGAGGCCGAGACAGGCAGATTGCTTGAGCTCAGGAGTTTGAGACCAGTCTGGGCAACAAGACAAAACTCCATCTCTACAAAAATACAAAAATAAGCTGGGCATGGTGGTGCACGCCTGTAGTCCCAGCTACTCAGGAGGCTAAGTTCGGGGGATTGCTTGAGCCCAGGAGGTGGAGGCTGCAGTGAGCTGAGATTGTGCCAAAACAAAAAACAAAACAAAAAGAAAAAAACACAACCATTTACCTTAAGATATCCTTCTTGACCCATGTATTATTTGAAGTGTGTTGTTTAGTTTCCAAATGTTTGAAGATTTTCCTATTATCTATTTCTATTTCTATTTTGATTTCATTATAGTTGGAAAACACTCTATGTGAGTTTAACTCTTTTAAATTATGTTCTAATTAATTCTGTTAACTTTGTCCTATGGGCTAGAATATGATCTATCTTGGTATATATTTTATGGTCCCTTAGAAAAAAATGTGTTTTCTATTGTTGCTAATTGAAATGATCTATAAATGTAGATTTACATCAGTTTACTCTCTTCTATTTATAAGATAGTTGTGTTAAATATTTTCTCTTCATACATTTAGAACCACATTAGACAGTGTGATAATCTTTGCTTCAATCATAAAACATAATTTACAAAACTCAAGAGAAAAAGGAAAGCCTATCTACCCATAGTTTTGCTTACTATGCTCTTTCTTTCTTCCTGGCATTATAAGGTTTCTTCTTTTATCTTCTCCTTTCTTTTTAGAGGACTTCCTTTAGCTATTATTTTAGGGTAGTTCTGCTTATGACAAATTCTTTTAGTTTTTCTTTATTTGAGAATGTCTTGATTTCTCCTTTATTCCTGAAAAATAACTTTTGCTATAGTATTCTGGGTTGCAGTTCTTTTCTTCCAGCACTTGAAAAATATTGTCCTATTTCCTTCTGACCTCCATAGTTTCTGATGAGAAATCTGCTATAATTAAAATTGTTTTACCCTATAGGTAAAGTAGCTCTTTTTTTCTTGCTGCTTTCAAGATTTTTCTTTTCAGAAGTTTAATTGTGATGTGTCATCATGTGGATTTCTTTGAATTTATCCTGTTTGGAGTTCACTCAGCTTCTTGAATGTGCAGGTTGATGTTTCTTGCTTAATTTGGGAAGTTTTCAACCATTATTTCTTTGAGTGCTTTTCAGCCTTGTCTACTTTCTTCTCTCCTTCTGAAACTTTGATGACTTGAATGTTAGATTTTTTTTTTTTGTTATACTCCCAGAGGTCCCTGAGGCTCTGTAAATTTTCCTTGTTTGTTTCAATCTATTTTCTCTGTGTTTCATAATGGGCAATTTCTGTCTTCTAGTTTATCAATTCATTCCCCTGTCCCCTGCATTCTTCTGTTGAGCCTACCCATTGAGCTTTGTATTTTGGTTACTGCATTTTTCTGTTCAAAAGTTTTCATTTGTTTCTTCTTTTTATCTTCTATTTCTTTGCTGACATTTTCTATTTTTTCATTTGTTTTAAGTGTGTTCATAATTGCTCATTGAAGTATTTTTATGATGACTACTTTAAAATCTTTGTCGTATAATTCTAACATCTCTATTATGTCAGTGTTGGCATTTGTTGATTATCATTTTTCTTCAGTTTGAGATTATCCTGGATCTTGGTATAATAAGCGATTTCAATTGAAACCTGGACATTTTCATATTATGAGATTCTGGATTAAACTTTCTGTTTCTCTGAGGTAGAAGTCCAGGTTCCCCACTCAGTCTTTGTTGATGTCTGATTTGGGATGGAAGTAGGGAAGGTTCCTCGTTTTGCTAGGCAGGGATAGAAGTTCCAGGTCCCCAGCTGATCTCCACTGACACCATG
The DNA here is from genome assembly GCF_009828535.3 of Hylobates moloch. Lineage (NCBI taxonomy): Eukaryota > Metazoa > Chordata > Mammalia > Primates > Hylobatidae > Hylobates > Hylobates moloch. Next base: position 92,856,031 of record NW_026652286.1, on the reverse strand, counting down.
GTGGGTAGCGTCTTTTTACTAACAGGTAACAGTAACAGTTCTGACTCACCCCTAGACCTCCTCTGGCACCTTTTCCCTAGAGGGAAAGGCACCTTTTTACTGTTGGGTGGGGATGGAAGTTCATGCTTCCCAGGTCATCTCCAGTAACATTGCATGATGATTCTGGGGGCTTGCTACTGCTTGGCAGAATTAGTCTAAGCTCCCTACATGGACTTCTCTGACACAACTTCAACGACTTCAGGGGTGTCGAGGGGCCTTGTTACAGCCTCACAGTATTGAAGTCTAGGGTCCTCACTTAGTCTTTGCTGACATGAGTGGATGTGGGGGCCACAGTTTTTTCTGTGGTGTTTGACTGAAGTGGAACTGTTATTGTATAAAAGTTATCTGTCTTCTGTCTTACTGGAGAGAGTAGGCTTTTGTTGGGGCATTTATTTTTCTGTACCTGTTGGCATTTTCAGGTTGCCAGCTTCTTCAGCTAAAAGTTTGGGATATATGAGGCAAAAAAACAACCCCAGGTAACTCCCCACTATGTCATTTCTGAGGTTCTGAGGTCCTTCTCAAGGCTGTTGATATGATATGGTTTCAGTGTTTGTCCCTTCCAAATCTCATGTTGAAATGTGATTCCCAATGTTGGAGGCAGGGCCTGGTGGGAGGTGATTGGGTCATGAAGACAGATCCCTCACGCACGGTTTAACACCATCCCCATGGTGATAAGGGAGCTCTCACTCAATTATTTCACACGAGATCAGGTTGTTTAAAAGCCTGGGACCTCCCTGACCCCAGTCTCTTGCTCCTACTCTCATCATGTGATGTGCCTGCTCCCCCTTCACTTTCTGCCATGATTGGAAGCTTCCAGAGGCCCTCACCAGAAGCAAATGTTGGACCCACACTTTCTGTGCAGCCTGCAGAACTGTGAACCAAAGTAAACCACTTTTCCTTATAAATTACCCAGTCTCGGGTATTTCTTTATAGCAATGCAAGAATGAGTTAATAAAAAAATTGGTACTGAGGAGTAGGGTGCTGTTATAAAGATACCAGAAAATGTGGAAGTGGCTTTGCAACTGGGAAATGAGCAGAGGTTGGGAGAGTTTGGAGGGCTCAGAAGAAGACAGGGAGATGAGGAAAAGTTTGGAACTTCTTAGAGACTTGCGAAATGTTGTGACCAAAATGCTGATGGAAATATGGACAGTGAAGGGCAGGCTGATGAGGTCTCAGATGCAAATAAGGAACTTATTGGGAAATGGAGCAAAGTTAACCCATGTTACACCTTCGCAAAGAGCTTGGCTGCATTGTGTCCAGGCCCTAGGGATCTGTGGAAGTTTGAACCTAAGAACGATGAGATAGGGTACCTGGCAGAGGAAATTTCCAATCAGCAAAGCATTCAAGAAGTGTCCCAGCTGTTTCTTACAGCCTATGACCAGATATGGGAACAAAGAAATGACTTAAGAGTTGGAACTTATATTTAAAAGGGAAGCAAAGCATAAAACTTTGGAAAATGTGCAGGCTGACCATGTGGCAGAGAAAGAAAAAGTGTTTTCAGGAGAGAAATACAGGTGGGTTGCAGAGCAACATTTGCTAGAGAGAGTTGTGTGACTAAAAGAGAGCCAAGTGTTAATATCCAAGACAATGGGAAAAAGGCCTTGAGAGCATTTCAGAAATCTTTGAGGCAGCCCCTCCCATCACCAGAGGCTAGGAGGAAAGGATGGTTTTGTGAGCCAGGCCCAGGGCCCTGCTGCCCTGTGCAGCCTCAAGACACCACTCCCTGAATCCCAGCCACTGTAGCTACAGCTGTGGCTCAAAGGACCCCAGGTACAGCTCAGGCCATTGCTCCAGAGGGCACAAGTCATAAGCCTTGGCAGCTTCCCTATGGCGTTAAATCTGCAGTTGCACAGAATGCAAGTATGAAGGAGGCTTGGCAGATCCCCACTAGATTTCAGAGTTGTATTGGACAGCCTGGGTGTCTAGGCAGAAACTACCTGTAAAGGCAGAGCCCCTAGAGAGATACTCTACATGGGCAATGCCAAGGGGAGATGTGGGGTTGGAGCCTCCACACAGAGTCCCCAATAGGGCACTGCCTAATGGAGGTGTGGGAAGGAGGCTGCTGCCCTCCAGACCTGAGAATGGTAGATCCACTGAGAGCTTGCATCCTGAGCCTAGAAAAGCTGCAGGCACTCAACTTCAAAACATGAGATCAGCCATGAGGCTACACCCTGCAAAGTCACAGGGGTGGAGCTGCCCAAAGTCTTGGGAGACACTCCCTTACACCAGTATGCCCTGGAGGTGGGACATGGAGTCAAAGGAGATGATTTTGGAGCTTTAAGATTAATGACTGCCCTGTTGGGTTTCAGACGTGTAGGGGGCCGGTTGCCCCTTTCTTTTGGCTAATTTTTCTCTTTTGGAATTAGAATGTATACCCAATTTCTCTTTTGGAATTAGATTGTACACCATTGTATCTTGGAAGTAAATAACTTTTGTTTTTTAATCTCACAGGCTATTAGATGGAAGGCATTCATCTCCAGATGAGACTTCGGACTTGGGACTTTGGAGTTAATGCTAGAATGAGTTAATACGTTGGAGAAACTATTGAAAAGGCATGATTGTATTTGGAAATGGTGAGAAGGACATGAGATTTGGGAGGTAGGTGGGTGAAACGATATGATTTGGATGTCTGTCCCCTCCAAATCTCATGTTGAAATGTGCGTCCTTGTGTTGGAGGTGAGGTCTGGTGGGAGGTGACTGGATCATGAGGGTGGATTCCTCTTGAATAATTTAGCATCATCTCCTTGGTGAAAAGTGAGCTCTTACTCGGTTCACAAGAGATCTGGTTGTTTAGAAGTCTGGGACCTCCCCTCTTTTGCTTTCTTGTTCCTGCTTTCACAGTGTCATGTTCCTCCTCCCCCTTTGCCTTCTGTTATGATCGGAAGCTTCCTGAGGGCCTTACAAGAAGCAGTTGCTGGCACCATGCTTCCTGTACAGCCTGCAGAATTGTGAGTCAAAATAAATCACTTTTCTTCATAAATTACCCAGCCTCGAGTATTTCTTCATGACAATGCAAGAACAAGCTAATACAGCTGTCGTCTTCTTTCCATCTTACAGGTCTTTTAATGCTGGTTTTATATATAATGCACAGGGTTTTCAGTGGTACTTAGCGAGAGGAATAGGGAGAAGTATATCTACTCTATCTTCCCAAAAGCAAAAGTCTCCCCATTATATTTTTAACAGCTTAATTGAGGCATACTTCATATGCCAAACAATTTACACTCTTAAAATGTACAATTTAAAGAATTTTAGTGTATTCATAGAGTCATGCAAAGATCACTACAATCAGTTTTAGACATCTCTTCATCCCAAAATAAACTCCACACCTTTAGCCATTACCCCACATACCTCCTCACTCCCCACTCCAGCTTTAGGCAACCACTAATCTACTTTATGTCTCTATGGATTTGCCTATTCTGGACATTTCATTTAAAAGGAATCATACATTATGTGATCCATTGTGACTGGTTTCTTTCACTTAGCATAATGTTTTCAAGGTTTATCCATGTCGTAGCATGTATCAGTACTTCATTTCTTTTTATTACTGAATAATATTCCATTATGTGGATATATCGCATTTTATTTGTCCATTCATCAGTTGATGAACATTCATCAGTTGTTTACACGTTTTGGCTCTTATGAATAATGCTGCTATGAACACTTCTGAATAAACATTTTTGGACATGTGCTTTCAACTCTCTTGCATAAATACTTAGGAGTGGAATTTCCAGATTGTATTGTAACTGTGTCTAACCATTTGATGAACTACCAGATAGCTTTTCCAAGTGGCTGCACCATTTTACATTCCAACCAGCAATGTACAAGGGCTACAATTTCTTCATATCCTTGCAAACACTTGTTAATGTCTTTCTTTTTGGTTATAGTCATCTCAGTGGGTGTGAAGTTGTATCTGGTTGTGGTTTTCATTTGTATTTTTCTGATGACTAATGATATTGAGCATCTTTTCATGTGCTTATTAGCCATATATGTATATCTCCTTTGGATAACTGTATATTCAGAGCCTTTGCCCATTTTAAAATTGGGTCATTTGTCTTTTTATTATTGAGTCATAATGGCTCTTTATAGACTCTAGGTAGAAGTCCCTTATCAGACATATAATTTGCAAAGAGTTTCTTGTATTCTGTGGGTTATCTTTGTACTTTCTTGTTGGTGTCATTTGAAGTACAAAATTTTTAAATTGTTGATGTCTAATGTATCTGCTTTTTTCATTTGTTGCTTGTTCTAGGAATCATTGTCTAACCCAAGGTCACAATGATTTATGCTAATGTTTTATTCTGGGTCTTATAGTTTTAGCTCTTATATTTATATCTTTAATCCATTTTAAGTTAATTTTTGTATATGGTGTGAGGTAGTGACCTGACTTCATTCTTTTGCATGTGGATATCCGGTTGTTCCAGTACCATTTGTTGAAAAGACTATTCTTTTGCCATTGGATTATCTTAGAACCCTTGTTATTGACTTTAATGTGAGGGTTTATTTCTGGATTCTCAATTCTATTCCATTGATCGATACTCTCTTATTATATTTTAAACCCCTGAGGACAGAAGTCATGCCATATTCATCTTCATATCTCTCATCTCTTAAGGGTCTGGGTAAAGGTAGGTAAGTCTAGGTGTATTAGTTGGCTGGGGCTGCCACAACAAAATAGCACAGAATGAGTGGCTTAAACAACATAAATTTATTTTCTCATAGTTCTGGAGGCTGGAAGTCCAAGATCAAGGTGTTAGCAATGTTGGTTTCTCCTGAAGCCTCTCTCTTGGGCTTGGAGATGGGCACCTTCTTGCTGTGTCTTCACATGGCCTTTCTTCTGTGTACACTTACTCCTGGTGTTTCTACCTCTTCTCATAAGAACACCAGTCCTGTTGGACTAGAGCCACACCGTGACCTCATTTTACCTTCATGACCTCTCTAAAGTCCCTATTTCCAAATATAGTCACATTGGGGTTAGGGCTTCGACATATGAATTTGGGACTGGGCAGGGAGCAGGCACAGTTCAGTCTATAACACTGGGTAATGTCTGTTGAACTGAATATAGGGCAGGAGTGCTTGCCGTCAGTTGTGAGGCTGCACAGCTGAGCATCAGTGGCTTGCAATGCCCCAGCATAGTCCCTGGCAAGTAGAGGCCAGTCTGAGAAGTTAACTTGACTTCCTCAAGTCAGCTGACGGCTGGCAGGTAGGAGAGGGCCGTGTGAGTGGGGGTTGTGAGGGAGAAGTCGACATGAGAGGGTCCTCTGAGAGGGTAGAGAGACATGTGCATATGTGTGCTGCACGTGCCCCAATGGAGAGAGTGTGCAGGGAAACACTCCCAGGCACCTGGGAATGCTGAGAGGGTCTGGTGACAGCTGTTTTCCCTACAGTGATTTCTGCCTGCTATTGCTAAACAATTGGTGTGAACATTCTTAGGGCAGACAAAACAGGCCAGGCCTAGCAGAGGCAGGACACACACAGGGAGGCCCCTTTGCTGAGAGAAGCTGATAGTGGAAGGATACCCAGCATCTCTGTTGCACACCTGAGTTTCTCTTAGGCTGTTACACATTATCCATTCTTTGCTCTACCGTAGGCCTGGGGTGGTGGATTGAGAAAATATCTCACTGAGATGCAGCTTCACTGTCTTTATAAGAGAGATACGAAATGCTCAACCCATGGGCTTGTAGAGAACCTTAACATCCAGTCTCAATGGGGAGAACGAAAGGGATAGGGAGAGGAGGTTGCTGGGGGTGGGGTAAGCTGGGCCTGAGTAGGGGAAAGAACAGGAGTGATCATGCGTAAGGAGCCTCCAATGCCTCCCAAACTGGAAGAAAAGTTGTGTTGTTATTCCTGGTGGAGGCCCAGACAGCATTCTTGCAATGCAATAACATCAGAAGGCTCAGGAGTAAACAATCATAACAGTTTTCATTGATCAAGCCTTTAATCTCACTCACTGCCTTTAGGAAGTTCAAGTCAGGGGTGGGAATGGAGTTAGGCAGGAGGGAGGGCTGGGGAAGTTAACTGAGAACTCAGCTCTGCTCAGCCCATTGCCAGTGGAGAACAGACATGACCTGGGCACCGGGTTTATATGGACATCAAAGCCAGTTTTCCTCTGCACCATTCAGATGCACTGGTTAATATCACCCCCTCTGGGCTGTAGAGATAGGGGGCAGGCCTGGAGATCTATAGGCTGAAATGGATCAAAGGAACCTGAATTTACCACCTCTGCCTCCTTAGGGGAGCTTGGGAGCTTTCTCAGACCAATTTCTTCCTCCCTCCCATGCTGCAGTGTTGAGGTGTTTACAATTTTCTCCTAATTAACAGGCCTTGGCTGTGGAAAGGCATTTTGGACACCTGGGTCCTTCTTCCCCACCTCCTTGTCTTCCTTTTGGTACATGGCTTTGGGGCACAGGCCCTGAGGATGCCATCTGACACGTTTGTAGGACTCTCTGCTTTCTACCACATGTAGTGTCTGTACCAAGCCCCACAGCAAGCCTGCATGTGAGGCACAGAGAGCCCAGGTCATAGGCCTTAATGACACAGAGTAAATTGGTTAAGGCCACCAGAACCAGACCTCAGGAGTTTGGATGTTCACTTGCTTTTTCCAGTATACCTCATGCCCGAAATAATATAACTACTCAAGTGACTCCTCCCTCATTGTGTCTCATTACCCTTTCCCTTCACCTTCCCATCCATGGTGTGTAGCCGGAGTTTCTAAGGGTGGTGGGGGTGGATGGCTGGAGAGAGCCCTCTTGCAAACCTTTCCTTAGGGGCCTGGAATTTAAAGTAGAGCTTCTGCAGCTTGGCGGGGCTTCCACTGGCAAAAGCTGGAACAATCCGAGCATTGAAAAGAATATGAAGTAGAATTTATTGTAAGTCATTGAACAAATATCCAGCAGAGTATGACAATAAGATATAGATAGATAAAAACTGGATGAGAAGAGAGAGGGAAACTCATTTACCAGCATTGAAGGTGATTATTGAACCAATTCCTTATTCAGGAAATTAGTAATTAAAAAGAAAGAACCAGGCATTTGCCTGTCCTTTTCAGAAGGCAATGTAGTTAATTCCTGTTGATAACAGAAAACTCCTCCTTGTGAAAAACACTAGTCAATAAATATGGACATAATGGCAGAATTAGAAAAACGATCATTTTGTTATATTGAAAGAAATAATTGATTAAGGCAAAGATCATCAATAAATGTTCAATGCATCAAGTGAAAAGTTGTTGGAGAATAAGATATTCTAGGGGCCAATGTATTGTTTCCCAGATTACTTGCTGATTGTCAAAGGGAAAACGAACCTTTTCAAGGGACAGATATGGCAGGGGCCACCTTAACCAAGTGATAACGATTAATGGGACAGCCTGACATAATATGCCTTTGGATGTGATGCAATATGTAGTTTATGGCATCACCTGTGAAGTTGTACTACTTATCTATTGACACATATATTAGTCTTTTTAGACTGGCATAACAAAATACCATAGACTGGGGGCTTAAATAATAGAAATTTATTCTCTTATAGTTAGGTAGTCTGGGATGTCCAAGATCAAGGTGCCAGCCAACTTGGTTTCTGGTGTGGGCTCTCTTTCTGGCTTGCAAATGCCACCTTCTCCATGTATCCTTACAGAGCAGAGAGAGAGAGAGACAGAGATCTTCCTTTTCTTATAAGGCCACAGTTGCTAATAAGAAATATCTGAGACGGGGTAACTTATAAAGGAAAAGGGGTTATATGGCTTACAATTATAATGGCTGGAAAGTTCAAAATTGGGCATCTTCATCTGGTGAGGGACTTAGGCTGCTTTAACTTATGGTGGAGGATGAAAGGGAGTTGGTATGTGCAGAGATCACATGGCAAGAGAGGAAGCAAGAGCGAGAGGGGGAAGGTGCCAGGTTCTTTTAAACAACCAGATCTCACGGGAACTAATAGCATGAGAGCTCACTCATCCCAAGAGAGCGCATTAATCTATTAATGAGGTATCTGCCCCCATGACCCAAATACCTCCCATTAGGCCCCTCTTTCAATACTGGAGATCAAATTTCAACATGGGGTTTGGAGGGCACAAGCATCCAAACCATAGCAGGGCCTCACCCTTATGACCTCATTTAGCCTTGTTTACCTCCTAAAGACCCTAACTCCAAATACAGTCACTTGGGGATTAGGGCTTCAATATATGAATTTAGGGGAGGGGCACAATTTATTTCATAGCTATGCATAGCAAAATGCCCCAAAACTTAGTGGCTTAAAAAAACAAATATTTATTACCTCAGAGTTTCTGTGGGTCAGAAATATGGCACAGCTTAGCTAGGTGCTTTTGGCTCCAGGTCTCTCACGAGGTTGTAGTCGAGTTGTCAGCTGCAGCTGAGGTCTCATCTGCAGGCTTGACTGAGGTGGGTTGGGGAGATGTGCTTCCAAGCTCATGCACATGGCTGTTGGTGGGCCTCAGTGCTCTGCTAGTTGAGCCTCTCTTGGGGCTGCTACTTCTCCCAGGTCTAGAGATCCAAGTGAGTATGAGAGAGGACATGTGAGACAAAAGCCACAGTGTTTTAGTAACCTAATCTCAGAACTGACATCCCATTACTTCTGCCATATTCTATTCATTAGAAGCCAGTTGCAGAATCCAGCCCACATTCCTGTAGAGTAAGAATGTGAATACCCTTGAGGTGGGATCACTGGGGCTGTTGTAGAGGCGGCCTGCTACAGAGCATTCTTACCAAACATCTTTAACTCGAATCGAATCAAGCTCAAGATCTAATGTCCAGTTTACAGGAATTACAGGGAGTAAAGTGACAAATTAAATAGCACCACAAGGAAGTCATCAGACAAGCCCAGAAAGCAGGACGTTCTACAAGACCACAAGCTTGATTTCTTTAAAAAAAAAAAAAAAAAAGAAAAAAGAAAAGTCAATATTATGACCAAAGACAGGGTTGGGGAGACTGTTTTAGGTAGAAGAGACTAAACAGACATAACAACCAAATGAAATGCATGCCCTTTGATTGAAGTCTGGCATTACAAAATAGCTATAAAAAATATTTCTGAGACAATTACAGAAGTTTGGGGACTAGCTATTAGATGACATTAGGAAATTATTGTTAATTTTTCTTAGGTATGATAATGGTGTTTTGGTTATGGTAAAGACTGTCCTTATTTTTAAAAGAAACAGGTTGAAATACTTAGGTATGTACTGGCTTGATGTCTGCACCTTACACCCAAGTGGTCTAGAAAAACACAGAGATAAAGCAAACTTGACAAAAATGTTAATTGTAGATTGTGAGTATATGGGCTATTAATGTATTATTCTTTGAGTTTTCCTGTATGCCTGCATTTTTGGTAGTAAAAAATTGAGAGCAGAGAAAAAGTCAGACTTCTAACCACAACTATCCGACCCTCAGAGATGAACTTCAACACCTTTCTTAGGCTAATGAAAAGTGTCCCTAATTTTTTCTTTTATTTAGACACTTAGTGTTTGCCTGTGTCTTTCTTCATGCTCCATCTTGTTCTAGAAAAGATTTGAGGTGACTCCTGCCTTCCTTCCCACCTTCCTGGGGGCATCAGAAGCCTAGAGATGGAAGAGGAGGGCACTGGCTTCCCAGTTTTCTCCCAGGGCTGGCCTGTGTGTGGGTCTCTGGTTATGCGGAGGTGAATAATGGGTGAACACTCAAACAGACCTGATCTGATTCCTGGCATTGCTGCTTGCATGGATGCTGGGAAAGCCTCTTAACTATTCTGAACCTCAGGTGCCTCAGGTATCCAAGAGGAGAGTAATCTGCTACAGGGTGGAGGGGGATTGGAAGCCATGATGTGGGGAAGCTCTATGCAACTGTGGCTCTTGGAATGCTGGCTGGTCTGTCCATGAGATCCAGGAGTGTGAGGGTCTCAGGTCCTGGAATCCCAAATGCTCTCTGTGGGGACTCAGGCAGGGCAGAAAGACTCTGAGGGTTCCCTGAGAAGCAGAGGAGGAAGTGGGTTGGACAGTAACCCCCACCCCCTGGGGACACAGAAGGAGCCAGGAAGGAGGGATATTCAATTAGCAGGTGCCATGGGGGCTTTGGGCCCTGCTGGATTGTGTGTGAGTCCCAAGGCAGAACACAGCCCAGGAAGTGGTTCTTCTCATTTCCTTTCTTACCTGTACCTTTCCTAGTAAATCAGTCACTCAGAAACAGCTCCACAGCCTTTTCCACTTGTATAGCTTGGGATCACAGCCGATATCCCTCTCCTGTCTGCCTGCTCCCCTCTTGTTTATGAGTCCAGCTGCTGTGAGGGGGTGGCTTGGCTGAGTGACAGAAGATCACTCAAAAGGCTTCCAATGCCAGCCACCTGCCCACCACTGTATCTTGAACAAAGCCCCTCTCTTGTGATGGGAAGCTCGATGGCCTGCAGGATTATCTGCAGAAGGAAGGAGCCAGCGAGATGCATTCATACTCATATGCTCATCCGTTCAAAACCCCAGGAAGTGAACTTGGTTCTCTGAGACCCCAGCCAGCGTGGCCACTAGCCTGGCTAGGGCCTGAGAAAGGCTGCTAAATGAGACTGTCAGATTCCCTGGCTTTGCCCATAATCTAGAAATTCACAAGCTGCAGAATCACAAATGAATGGAGCCCGGGGCTTTGTTTTCAGCTGACAGCGGGAGGGATGAGGAGCTGAGCCAAGGTGAGCCGACTCCTCAGTCAAGGAGAGCCACTTGGAACCATCAGAGAATGAAATGGAGAGGCCTGGTGATCCCTCTTTGGGAAGGCAAAAGGTCTCAGGGCACCTCTGAATGGTGTGGCCCAGAGGGCGGGACCAGACTCAACCTCTCTTGGAGCATGCGGAACCCTAAACATTGGGGATTTGAGAGGTGTCAGAAAGACTCCTCTGACCACAAAGCCTACAATTCCACCAGTCACATGCTATACCTCTGAGTTACACGTCACCCTTAAAAACAGCAAATACCCTGAAAAGAGTAAGTAATGAAGCCACTAACCTAGTCCCTCAACAAAGCACTGTACATCAACAAATCATGTATTATTTGAGCTCCTTCTGCTCATCCAGGCCCGGTGCTGGGCTCTGGGGACACAGAGAGTGAGACAGCTCCTTTCCTGGCATTGCAGTCCTCGGTGAGCCAGCAGGTAAACAAGCAATTACAATGCACTGCAATAAAGGCTGCTGTAGAAACGGGAACCCGCTTTCTGCTTGGCTCTGCAGCAGCCTGATGCTGAGGCCAGGTGCGGAGAGTGTGGATGGGGAGAGAGGAGGAGGCAGGCTGCAGAGGGTTTGAAGGGTCCAGGCACTAGCTGGGCTATTTTGCCTCTCCTCTGAGGGCCAGCGAGGGACAAGCTGAGGCAGTGCCGGAGCTCAGGAAGCCAGAAGGACTAGCCTCTAGGCCAGCCTTCTGCACCATGTGGCCTATGGCAAGTCACTTCTCTCTGACCCCATTTGTTCAATGAAAGGTGAGATGAAGAGGCCGCTATGGCGGCTTTGTCAGACCTGCCATAACAGAGGTTCTCAAACTCTGGTATGTATAAGAATCGCCTGGGGTTCCCTGGCCAACCCCAGACTTACCCAATCCCTGTCTATAGGGACGGGGCCTGGGCAACTCATTACCAAAACCCCTCCCCAGTGACAGCTGAGGATCAGTGTTCTGGAAAGCAGCAGGGATAAGAATGAGGAGGGAATGCCAGGGCACATGGAAGCTTTCTCCAAACCTCTGAAATCCCAGGACTTCTTTGTGAAAGTATCCAGAGTTCAAAGGAGTCCCCTGAGGGAATTCAGAGCCTCCTACTGATGGATTAAATGAGATAATGCCACCAAACATGGAGCATAAGTGGGAGCTGAATAAAGATGCATCTTCCCCATCTCACTCCAGTGAGTCTCTCGCTGAGTGGCTGGGTCAGGAGAAGGTAGTCTGAGAAATGTGGCAAAATACCATCAAATATTTTCCAAGAAAGAAATGGGAGGGAGTGGGGGTAGTTTGCAAGAATTCTTTTTTTTTTTTTTTTTTTTTTGAGACAGTCTTGCTCTGTCGCCCAGGCTGGAGTGCAGCGTCACAATCTCGGCTCATTACAAGCTCCGCCTCTCAGGTTCACGCCATTCTCCTGCCTCAGCCTCCCGAGTAACTGGGACTACAGGCGCCCGCCACCACCCCTGGCTAATTTTTTGTGTGTTTTTAGCAGAGACGGGGTTTCACCGTGTTCGCCAGGATGGTCTCAATCTCCTGACCTTGTGTTCCACCCGCCTCAGCCTCCCAAAGTGCTGGGGTTACAGCAAGAATTCTTTTGAGGTCTCTAGACTTTTCTTCTTCCAGGCCAGTGACAAAACTGGTTGGCCTGTCTGGGGTGAAGGGGCCTTAGATGGAGTGAGCTGTCCACTATGGGCAAGGTGGACGGGCATCAAAGACTCTGCCAGACTAAAACTGGAGGTCTTGGTAAGAGCGTGGGTCACCCAGAGGAGAACAGACTTCTGGCTCCTCCAGAACTTGGATGGACAAAGTAGACAGGGAGTGTACCAGCAGGGCTCCCAGCCAGGGCCATTCCATTGCTGTCTAGATAAGGACAGCCCATCAGTGCCAGGCTTGCTCTGCGATGAGAGCTGGATTAGAGCTCAGGCTCCCTCGAGAATCTCCCAGCATCAGTCCTGACACTGACCAGCTGGATCCAGGCTGGGCTTCCAGTGAATGCTAGGCAGGGATCAGGACAGCAGCTTCGGGAGGACTTCGGGGTGGGGTGAGGTGGGGTGGGGAGGCAGGAGCAGCAGCAGAGGGAAGAGATGGCAGAGGGTGGGAAGAGGGGGAGGGTCAGGAAGCGGGTTGGGTTCTCCCAGTACGCCCCGTTCCTCTCTTCCAGTCCGTGGTCTCATTGTTCCATGGACCCCACCTGGCCGCCTGCCCCCATTTCCACCCCCGTGCTTTTGCCTGTGTTGTTTGCTCCCTTTGAATGTTGTCCCTTTCCTGCTTCTGCCAATTCAAGTCTCTTCCCTCCTCAAGTGCCGTGTCCTCAGTGATGCTTTCCCAGACAACTTCAGCCCTTTCCTTCAGTTCATAAAGGTAGGTTTTTTGTTTGTTTGTTTTTCCACTAGGGGCCAGAATATGAGATGAAAGGTCCAAGATTCTCGCCTTCAAGGAACTCAGTCTAAAGCGGGTGGGTGTCTGACATGTAAATAAACAAAAAAATTAAGACACACAGGTGGGACACAAAGGGACTGAAGGACTGAGGGGCTGTCTGGGGTGCCAGGAGATGCTTCGCATAAGAGGACAGTGACGTGGAGCAGTCCAGGGAGGTTGGGGTGCTCTGAAGGCAGTTCCAGGTGAGGATGCCTGGTGGGGACAGGCAGGAGCTCATCTGCTGAAGGGGTAGGTGGCAGGTGGGGAGCGAGGACCTAAGGGAAGCCAAGCTGCCGGAGCATAGGGAAGGGACGATGAGGGAGGGAGGAGGCACCTGCATTCCCCTCTGTAGCTCTGGCAGCTCCAGGGGCACCTGGCACACGAGGGCACTCAGTCTGTGCTGGGTGCTGCAGACTCCTATGCTCCACTGAATCTGCATCCTCATCCAGCTCCCCAGGCTGGGCCCACCCTCTCCTCCCTACTTCCACCCCACCTTACCTGACCCTTTGGTCACACAGTGTTGTCCTGAGCACACAGATGGGATTTGACAAATCATTCTTGATAGTCTCCCTAATCCCTTTCCCATTCCTTCGTATATCTTCACTATAACCCTGAGACCAAGTGAATGAGTCTCCCTGTTTGTGTAAGATGTGTCAGTCAGGGGGCCTGCCTGGCTCAGACCCCTTCTAAGAGAAACTGCGCCCCCGTTCCCTACGCTCAGAGCCCTTGCTGCAGGGGCAGCCCTCGCTGGCTGAGTTTTATATCACATGACTCCTCCAGCTCTGGCCACTTCTATTCAGTCAGGAATTGGCTTCAAAGGCTCTGCCTAAACAGGGAGGGCTGGGCCATTCAGTGTCTTGTTCTTGAGAAGCTGAACTGGGAAATCCAGAAAGCATCAAACAGGGAGCCCAGAAGTAGAAGCAAAAGCCAGCATGGACAGCAAAGGCCTTGGTGTGGAGTCTGGGCCCCCACAGGTCAAAAGCCACCATTATGGATGAGAAAGAGACGCTGGGAGGCAGAAAAGGGCTCAGCAGAGGGTGAGGGTGTGAGCAGGCAGTGGGGAGAAGCAGAGAGAGCTGCAGGGACTCCGAGAGCAGCTGAGATGCCTGGGGAACACAGGAAAGGGACAATGCAGAGTCAGGTCCTGCTCTAAGATCCGCATTGTATTGATTCATTTAATCCTCACAACCACCCCTGGGGAGGAGCTACTCCCCCATCTTACAGATGAGGAAACTGAAATACAAGGGGTTTAATGTCTTTCCCAAGCTCACACAGCTACAGAGTGGCAGAGCCAGGATTCAAACCCCACAGCAAAGCTCGGCTGCATCGTGGGTCTCACTGGAAAACTGGATAGGCCTTGCTTCCCAACAACCCTTAGGTTTTCCTGTCTGGGAGCTTGGCCCCACTGTTAGAATTTCCTTGGGATTCTGTCTCCCTTATTTATTACTCTATGTCTCCTTAAAATACCGCCCCATCCCCACATTTATACTTGAGCTTATCTAAGGAAGGTGTTGTCCTTTGTGTAAGTGATTTATCATTCAGGCTACATTCAGTTGGGAACTAACATGAAATATTTATTTTAAAATTTTTTCTTATGCCACTTTTTCAACTGTACTCTTTTGAATCTCCCTTTTCTGTCCCTTGACAATGTCTTGGGCAGATTCTATGAGTTAGTTTTGATTATTGAATAAATTGAGTTTAAGATTCTGATCTTGCATGGGATTGAAACTCACCTTTCCTCGCGTAGGACACCCTGTGGCTTGGGGCCTGGAGTGGGGCAGGAGGTGGTCTCCTCCTCCCTGTTACCCCAGGAGTGAAGAGTGGGGGTGGGGGAACACCTTCCCTCTGGCATGCCAGCTCTCCCTCCCTCCTGGAGGCTCCCACAGTGTGCAGGTGAGAAGAGGGAGGGAAGTACCTTGTACTACCAGGGCACTGAGGTCTTCTCGGTTGGGTGTTGCTGCTTCTCAGGCTAATGTTAATCAGCATTAGTGAGCCCCAAAAGTGGGAGATCTATTCCAGCTCAACTCTTTCCAGCCTCTTTAAGTGCGGGGACTGTGGGGGACCCAAGAGGGTCCCCTGGCCTCACAGACTGGGTTATCAGCGAAGTGGCCTAAGCCACAACCTTCTGCAGGGTCCCTTGAGCCATGGAAAACTCGTCCATCCTTTGCCACATCAACAAGGGGCGTGCAGGCCCTTTCCCCTATTCAGGTTGGCTTAAGGCATCTCGTCAAGTCTGCTGCCTAAGCAAATGGCCTACTGCTGGGGAATGGGGGTGGTCTCTGAATTCCCTCCCTGTAGGTTTTCCCAGTCTCTAAATGAGTTTTGATATGGTTTGGCTCTGTGTCCCCACCCAAATCTTATCTCGGATTGTAATCCCTACATGTCCTGGGAGGGTCCTGTAATCTCCAAGTGTCCAGGGAAGGAGGTGATTGGATCGTGGGAATGCCTTCCCCCATGCTGTTCTCTTGATGGTGAGTGAATTCTCTGGAGATCTGATGGTTTCATAAGGGGCTCTTCCCTCTTCGCTCTCTCTTCTCCCTCCTGCCACCATGTGAAGAAGGTCCTTGCTTCCCCTTCTCCTTCCGCCATGACTGTAAATTTCCTGAGGCCTCCCCAGCCATGTGGAACTGTGAGTCAATTAAACCTGTTTCCTTTATAAATTATCCAGTCTCAAGTATTTCTTTATAGCAGTGTGAAAATGGACTAATCCAAGTCTCTTTGAGCTGCAACCCCTCCCCCAGGCCTGTGGTCCACATATCAGCAGACAAGAGCAAGAAGCCATGGCATTTGGGCTAGCCTCTTAGTAAGCCACAAGGAGTGGTCAAGGCCCAATTGTTTTATGGTACAGCGTTCTTGATACTCTTTGTTTTCAGCTTTGGGTCCTAGTTATCTACTCTGGGGTAGCCAAAAAAGGTAGAAGCGCAGCCCAAGTATCCAAGATCGCTGCCCCCAGAGGGAGCCGGATGCTTGAGGACCAACTCACTCCTCATAGCACAGGGATGGCCCCGGCTCACCCTTTGACTGGGTTCACTTCTCCCTGCCCCTACTGAGGGAAGAATGGTCCTGATTTCCCACCCTCCCCAGATGAGCAGGCCTGGACAAGTCAGGGGTTTCTGAATAGGCCACACCCCTCAGGTGTGCCCATCGCCCATGCTGCCCAGGAGCCCTGGCTCCTTCTCTTTTTCCCTGCCCGACACTTCTCTTCTAGATCCTTCTGCGAGTTTACCACTAGGACCACCTTTTGTTCTTGGCCTCCCGGGACATTCCTCCCACCCTTTAATCCACACCCCCACTGCTTTCCAGAGCTCCTTGCTGCCCCGCTCCCTGGACTGCTCTTCTGTCCTCCAGCCCTGGTTCCCTTGGACAAGCTGGGCTCATCCAACCCGGGAAAACTCCTGGAACACTCAGGCTCCATCACGCCAGTTCCATTTCGGAGGCTCCAAACCGAGGGGCCAAGAGTGGGCAGTGGAGAGGGTGCCTTGTGCACTGTGGCTCCTGGCCACAGAGCTCACACTCCATCCTGCTGGGTGACGGGTCCTTCCCACGGATCCAGCAGAGGCCCTACTTGCTGGAACTGAGCTCACTCTCTCTTGCACAAATATGCACACAGATACAGAGGAGCCAGTGCACAGGGAGGTTGTAGACAGGGAGAAAATTATAAGGTTCATTTAGAATGCAGTAAAGAGGGGATTTCAATTTCCTTTCAAAATCACAACACGATTATTCTTCCATGGTGGCTTCTGCAGGAACACTGAGATTCTGCTCTTGGGCCCAGGGCACTGGCATTGGGGGAGGCTGCTGGGGAGAGATTAGGTGGGGGCGTCACATGTGAGATGACTTCACGGAGGTAGCGGGTTGTGGGAGCGAAGCATGGAAGGCTATGTGTGGGAGGGGTCAGGGAAAAGGTGGAGCTAGGGCAACTGTGTGGGTGGACTCAGGGATGGAAGATGACAAGACGGGCCCTCACACCTCACATGAGTGTCTGCGTGCACGTCAGGGACTGGACCGGGGCCATGCCAGCAAGGTACTTCAGGCACAAAGTTAAGGAGGCTTAGCTCTCAGATTTGTGTAAGTGGGTACTATTTGCACAGGATGCTGGCTGGGTTCTGTACCATTTTTAAGGGGACATTATTTTATCTACTGTATCTCATGATCGCCCCCTCCTCTCCTCTTCCATCTCCCGCCATGGGTGCTTAAAAACAAACACTACAAGTGTATCTGGAAGAGGAAAGGCAGTAGGTGAGCAAACATCTGTCCATTTGTCAATGAAAAGAGAAGAGGAAGTGGGTTTAAGTAACAAATAGAGGGGATTAATGTAGATATCACAAAGCACTTATATTGACGAATTTTGAGCAGAATTATGGAGGAAGACCCTCAGCAGAAAGGCAAAGAATATATTATAGCTGTACGGGGAATGGTGCTGACTGCAGAGTCAGACAGACTTGCGTTTGAAGCCTGGCAACTGCTACTTTTTAGCTGTGTGACAATAGCAAGCCACTGGACTTCCCTGGGCCTCTTCTATAAAATGTTGATAAAAATATGAACTGCATAGGGTTATTGTGAAGCATAATGAGATAGGTTAGAAAGCGCTGATTCTCATGAGATCATTAAACGTGGTCCTGCCCTGAGGGGGGCAGTGGGAGGAAGTGATCTTGGAGTAAGGTGTGAGCTCCTTGAAGATGGGCTGAGCCTGTACCTGTGGAGGCCCTAGGTGGCTGTGCAACCAGCTTTTGCTGTTGGATGAATGCAGAGCAGGACTGCCCTTTGCCAGGACCTCCTGTCTCCGGCTTCTGAAGATCAGCTGTTAACGCTGTGATCTGGGGAAGGGTTCCAGCAGAGGATCTAGATAAATCACATGACCTCCGTGCTACCCTGTGGAGCTAAGAACAGGTTGGGGCCCCGGAGTGGGTGGGACTGCTGACAGTTGAGGACGACGTAGTGGCACCTGCCTACTCGTCGGTGGAAAAACACCCGACCCCTCGGTGACTACACAGGCTGGCTTTGCTTGATGTCGATATGCTTGATTTGTGACGTGACTGATATAGAAAGGGAACTTGCTATATATTCCATCTGTTGAAAGGGAAATGGTGGCAGAGTGGCACATTCCAGGGGAAAATCAGGATGCTGAGTGGAGCACGCTGGTGGGGCACTGGGCTGGGGTCGGGGACGAAGAGGGCAGATTCCAGCAAGATTCAGCCTGTATCCAGCCCGGGCAGCCTACAGACCCAGAACCAGAAAAAGACTAGACAACGGGAGGAGCGTGAGGTGGGGGATAGCGGAACTATATAAATTAGGAGCCCAGGGGACGGGAAACCCTCACTTCCTTCTGTGCCTGCTGCTGTGGGGCTTGGGGCAATTGGAGAACACCTCTGTGCTTTTGCCCCGGTAGCAGACATAGACAGCGCCCACCTAGGACCCACGTATTCCCCTCACCACTTCTGTGCACCATGGCTTTACTTCTGCCTGCTCTGCTGGTCAAAGTGTATCCGGAATTGGTGGGTTCCTGGTCTCACTGACTTCAAGAACGAAGCCGGGGACCCCAGCGGTGAGTGTTACAGTTCTTAAAGGCGGCACGTCCAGAATTTGTTTCTTCTGACGTTCGGCTGTGTTCGGAGTTTCTTCCTACTGGCGGGTTCGCGGTCTCGCTGACTCAAAAATGAAGCTGCAGACCTTCGCGGTGAGTGTTACAGCTGTTAAGACCCCGCGTCTGGAGATGTTCCTTCCTTCCCGTCGGTTCGTGGTCTCGCTGGCTTTGGGAGTGAAGCTGCAGACCTTCGCGGTGAGTATCACAGCTCATAAAAGCACTGTGCACCCAAAGAGCAAAAGGAGCAAAACAACAAGGCTCCCACAGCGTGGAAGGGAACCCAAGCTTGTTGCCCCTGCGAGTGCAGGCAGCCTGCTTTTATTCTCTTATCTGGCCCCACCCACATCCTGCTGATTGGTCCATTTTACAGAGAGTTGATTGGTTTGTTTTGACAGGGTGCTGATTGGTCCGTTTTGACAGGGTGCTGATTGGTCGTTTACAATCCCTGAGCTAGACACAAAAGTTCTCCACGACCCCACTAGATTAGCTAGATACAGAGTGTGGATTGGTGTATTTACAAACCTTGAGCTAGACACAGAGTGCTGATTGGTGCATTTACAATCCCTTAGCTAGACAGAAAAGATTCTCCAAGCCCCCACTCGACTCAGGAGCCCAGCTGGCTTCACCCAGTGGATCTCGCACTGGGGCCGCAGGTGGAGCTGCCTGCCAGTCCCGCGCCGTGCACCCGCACTCCTCAGCCCTTGGGCGGTCGATGGGACCGGGCGCCGTGGAGCACGGGGCGGCGCTCGTTAGGGAGACTCAGGCTGCGCAGGAGCCCACGGCGGTGGGGGAGGAGACTCAGGCATGGCGGGCTGCAGGTTCGGAGCCCTGCCCCGCGGGGAGGCAGCTAAGGCCCGGTGAGAAATCGAGCGCACCGCTGGTGGGCCAGCACTGCTGGGGAACTCGGCTCACCCTCCGCAGCTGCTGGCCTGGGTGCTAAGCCCCTCACTGCCCGGGGCCGGCAGGGCCGGCCAGCCGCTCCGAGTGTGGGGCCCACAAAGTCCACGCCCACCCGGAACTCTAGCTGGCCCGCAAGCGCCGCGCGCAGCCTCGGTTCCCGCCCGTGCCTCTCCCTCCACACTTCCCAGCAAGCCGAGGGAGCAGGCTCCGGCCTCGGCCAGCCCAGAAAAGAGCTCCCACGGTGCAGTGGCGGGTTGAAGGGCTCCTCAAGTGCGGCCAGAGTGGGCAACAAGGCCGAGCAGGCGCCGAGAGCGAGCGAGGGCCAGCATGCTGTTACCTCTCAAAAGCTTGCACCTGCAGCCTTCAGATGATTGCTCTGGGGCATCTGAGGCCACCACAGCTGGACGTGCCTGGGTGTTTACCACCCTCTCCCCTTCCCCCATCCCTGTAGAGTGCAAGGATAGGAAAGTCCAGTGCCTTTGCCTTAAGATGGGAAAAGAATCTCTGTGATGTAATTCACACGCCAGGGCTTTCCATGGGTGAGGCTTTTCAGGCTGAGGCTGCGACTTCCCTGAAATCCCAGCCTTTCTTGTCTTCTTCCCCTTCCTTGTTCGGGAGGGACCCACTACTGGCCTGTTTGGTTCCTCCATGTAGCATTCCTCTGATGAATACCTTCCGCATGTATCTTTTGCTCAGGATCTGCTTCTAGGGAATCCAACCTCAGTTGGCTCCTAAGCAAATTCAGAAGAAGATAATAGATAGCAACAGCACACATGCTTTTTTATTTTTAAATTTTAGAGACAGGGTCTTACTCTGTCACCCAGGCTGGAGTGCAGTGGCACCATCACAGCTCACTGCAGCCTCAGATGCCTGGACTCAGGCAATCCTCCTGCCTCCGGAGTAGCTTGGACTACAGGCATGCACAGACATGTCTGGCTAATTTTTTTTTTTTGTAGGGACAGGGTCTCTCTGAGTTGCTTAGGCTGGTCTCAAATTCCTGGCCTCAGGCGATCCTCCAGCCCCAGCCTCCCAAAGTGCTAGGATTACAGACCTGAGCCACCTTGCCCAGCCAGTATGCACACTCTTTAGTTTATATCAGTCATATAGCATGACCACCTGGCCAGGATGGATCAGGTCCCAAGTATCCATGCCAGTGGCTGGAGACAGCGAGGCTGATAATTCCAAACTATGTAGGAAGTGTATGCTCATGTGCTTGGGCTCGCCGCAGGTATGGCTCTGCGAGGGTTTCTGTAGCTTCCCACCCCGGTCCCACTTTCTGCCTCTTCCTGCGAAAAGTGGACTTTCTTTCCTGTGTCTGCTTTGCTCGGACAAATATGACAGTGAGCTAGCATTCCCTGAGCATGCACTGTCTGATAGCCTGAGTAGAGGCAAAGCTTGCTGAATTACGGAATGTTCAAAGTTATGTAGTCTGGCCACCTGGGTTTTGCTTAGAAACCTGCAGTGCTGCGGGACTCGACCTGGATAGTCCAGAGAGAATCTGCCACAGACAGATAATTGAGAATTCACTGTAAATGCAAACAGTTTCTTAGGACACAGCATTTTTTTGCTGGCTCAGACTTCTTGAATAGGAAAGCAAAAAGATATGTCTTCTTTCCAGAATACTTTCCTACTCAGGCACAGAGGGTGAGTGGCTCATTTGTTCACCCCCAGGATAAACACCTGCTAAGCATCCATTGTATAGGCTTCTGCTGTTCCGACTGCCCAGCCTCCGCTCACCCAGTGGGACGTTGCTGCTCTCCGGTCTCTCTCTGAAGAAATCCCCTTTCCTCACTCCCTTCCTTGTAGGAGGCCCTGACTCCCTCTCCAGGGGTAGATGTGTGATCAGGCCTGGCCAATCGGAGCGCTGTATCTCCTAGGCTCTATCTTCCTTCAAGGATGGACACATCACAAATTTGGACCAGTGAGAGTGGCTTTGAGTTTTTGACTCCTGGAGAAACAGCTCTAACTTCAACCTGCTGGACATTAATTGGTGAGGATATGGGTCTGGAACTCTGAGCAACCACAGGGAACTGGAGAAGAAACCAAAACATGGAAGAAAGATGCAACAAACAGAAAGACCACGCACGTACTGATGACATTGAGCCCCTGAACCCAGCTGTGCCAGGAGTCAGACCCTGGCATTTTCAGATCTATGAATCAATGCACTTCTTTTCACGTGGGATAGTTTGGTTTCTTTTGTTATTTTTAAACAAAATTGGTGCAGAAGTTGGTTCCAGGAGTGGAACGTGCAAGTGGCAAGTCACATGTATGTTGTTGGCTGAGTGGAGTGGAGGTGTCAGGTGATGAGGACTCACGGACCCTGGCTGAAAGGTTGGAGATCTTGCTAAACAGAAGTGACCTTCAGTAAGGTCCTATTAAAAAGTGACAAGCTTAGGTTGAAACTGGCTGGTTTGAAAGCAGGTGGCATTTACATTAAGCTTTACTGAGAGAGGCACTTCTTGCCTATGACCTGAAATTCACAGCAGCCAGAAGTATGGAGGAATGCAGCGTTGGAAAGCTAAAGGACCTTTTCCAACCTAAAATTAGTGTGCATAAAGACAGGAAAGCAAGCAACCTGGGGACACACTGATCCCTTAGACCCTTCCCAAGCACCTCCTGCGATGAGCCTTCCACTCAATGCAGGGGATGTGGCTGGAGTCAAGGAGCCAATTAATCCCCTCCCCTCCCTCAGACATTGTTTCAAATTGCCTCCTGGAGGTGGAGTCTCAGATGGAGGCCAGTAAGCTGTTGGCTGAGGGAAGGGCAGAGCACTGCCATGTTGCACATCAAAGTCAATGGCTCAGTGAGGGCTGGGGCTTCAGGTACTAACCCATGGGGAAGGCTAGAAGTGGACACCAGCAGCTTGCTAAAGATCTGAGAGAATTATTCTACAAAAGAAACACCAAATCTGCCAAATAACCTATCTAAGATGCCCATCATTTACTCAAGATCTGAGAGAAGTTTTCTACAAGAGAAACACCAAATCCGTCAAATAATCTAAGAAGCCCATCATTTAAGGCAATCAATCCACGGGTCCCCACTACCCCATCCAGTAGAGAGCTGCTTCCCAGAAGTTGCATCTTCCGTGTCGCCCATCCCAAATGTGGGCTTGGGAGAGACAGTGGGCAAGGGAGCTCTCCTGGAAAATACGCTGAAGGACAAAGAACCTTGCTTCCTGCCAGGCACTGGGAGTGCTGTGCTGTGGACTGGTGCCCTCTGTGCAATTCTCCTTTAATCGAAGTTATTCTGCTCCTCCTCTACCGTTCTATGCTGTTGACATTTCAGGGGACAGGGACAGGGTGTTAATTGTATAGGCTGGTGCAAAAGTAATTGTGGTTTTTGCCATTGAAAGTAATGGCAAAACAGCAATTACATTTGCACCAACCAAATATCATCTAGACAATGGTGGCCTGGCCATAAGGGGCCACGTTTGGAACTGATCAAGAAAAATGCATATTTTGGGGGGCAGAGTTATAACGTGTTTAATGCATGAGTTCTGGAAGCCAACTGCTTCCTTCGTTTCCTCACTTTTTCACCTCATAGCCGTGTGATCTTGAGCAAGTTACTTCACATCTTTGTGCCTCCATTTTCTGTTCGATAAAAGGGATTAGTAATGATGTCTATGCATTTTGGATTGTCTCTCTTTGGCTGCCATCTTGCTACTGCCTGGGCAGGAGATGGAAGCTGAGTGCAGGGGAGAGGTGGGGTGAGGCCAGGAGTGATTGACATCATGTGAACCCCAGACTCAATTGTGCCTGAATTCGGCTTATGCCTTCTTGGCCACTTCTATGGAGAATACATTTTCTGTGTACTTAAGAGAGTCTGATGGAGTTTTTATCACTTGCAATAAAAAAAAGGCTAGTTGATATACCAACTGTGTGTGTTAACCACTATATATACAGCCTTGGCTCTCAGGAGCTCTCAGCGTAGTGGGAAGACAGACACGTAATGCAGCGTGGAGAGAATTGAGATAAGAGAGGTCTAGGGGGCCATGAACACATAAATGAAGAGTCTCTAATATAGATATTGGGATCCTAGAAAGCTTCCTGGAATAGGTAACATCTTGGCTGAGTCCTAAAGGAATGGTCAGAGCCAGCGGAAGAGGGCAGAGGAGAGAGTTCACAATCCCAGGTCCATCTCCCAGTCACTGGAGATTCCAAGGATGGGCTGGAAAACCACTAGCTTGGAATGTTGAATGGAGGATTTATGCCTTGACCAGGAGGTTAAAGCAAATCCTTTCAGTGGAGAATACAGCCCTTGGGCTCCAATGTGGTTCCTGCCCCAAGGGGACGTTGACCTCTGGGGCCTTATCACAACCTGGCCTTTGGCCTGAGAATGTGTTTTGTTTGGCCCATACCATATTTGAAATTTTTTGGATTTGTTGTCGATATTTAAAATTGGGACAGTTTACAGAAAAGCTTGAATTTTTGGCTTATCTTGAAAAAGCAGGAGGCCTGATTACACTGGACATTACCAATCATGTGGGAATGTAGGCCCTGAAGCATGGTGCTCCTCTTACACAAGACTTGTGTGTTCCTGGGTCCACCCCAGTCCCCACCCCTCCCTCTTGTCTCTCCGTGGGCCCACTTCATCCACTTACTTACCTTCCCTGTTAGGCCCCTGTAGGAATTTGAATTTGTGAACCCCATTTTAGACTAAGGATTCAGTGGACATGTATTAGGCTGTATGTGCCAGTGGATGATGCCCTAGAGGATGAAATCAACCCAAGTGCATGAATGCCCCTCTCTGGTTCCTTTTCCACTGGTGCTGGTGGATGTGGCTTAGGTAGGAAGAGCAGACTCTGAGGCTTGGGCTTGGGCACCAGGAGCAGGAGGAGGGGTTGGGGCTTATCTGTTTTTATGGCTTTCCAGGCTGCCTGGTCTAGCAATGGTGCTGTCACATGACAGTGTGCAGCTCTGACCAGAGTTCTGCAGTGGGTTGAGGACAAAACTATGTCTGATAAAAACATATTTCTTTGTCTTGCTTTTCCTCCTTTGTATCCATTCCATCTCTTTAAGGATTCTCCTTGGGGATAGTTTCCAGTTATTCCTGGGTAGCCAGGATGGAGTCCATCATAATAGTATCTCTCTCTCTCTCTCTCTCTCTCTCTCTGTGTGTGTGTGTGTGTGTGTGTGTGTGTGTATTCTTCTTTTAACATTTTTTTGACATTTGTTCTTTTAATTCCAAATTTGGGTTAGATTTAAATGTTATTAATTTAAAGGTGTTTCTCTAAATCCAAAATTAATGTTGTTTATAATAGTCTTATACGTGGCCTTTCCCCAACTCGACTGAAGTATAATTTATAGACCTATTTTATGTGTGTAGAGCTCAGTGAGTTTTGACGAATGTTTTCCCTTACGTAACCACCACCACAATCAAGATATAAACATTTCCATTACCCCCTGGCTTCGCTGGTGCTCCGTCCTACTCAATCTCCCCACAACCCATGGTCCCAGGCAATCACTGATGTGCTTTCCTGTCACAATAGATTAGATTTCTCTTTTCTAGAGTTTTATATAAATGAAATCATATACTATATACTCTTTTGTGTCTGTCTTCTTTTACTTGGTGTATTTTTTTTTGAAATTCATCCATTTTGTTGCATTTAGTAGTTTGTTCCTTTTTCTCCTGAGTAATATTCCATTGATTGTATAGCTATGCTAGGATTTATTTATCCATTCACCTGCTAATGATGGGCATTGGGGTTTCTTCCAGCTGGGGGTATCACAAATAAACTCGCTATGAACATTCATGTATGAGTCTTTATGTAGACATATGTTTTCACTTCTCTTGGGTAAATATCGAGCAGTGGAATCGTCAGGTCTTAAGATAAGTGTTATGTTTAACATTTTAAGAATCGGCTCATTTTGCCAAAGTGGTTTTTGCACCATTTTCTGCTCCCACCAGGAATGTAGGAGAGTCTACCTAAAGGAGCCGTGCAGGACATACAGAGTGCTCCCCATCCTTGTCAACACTTGTAATTTCATTCTTTAAAATTTTAGCCCATCTAATGAGTGGGTAGTGGCATCTAATTGTAGTTTTAATTTGCATTTCCCTGATGACTAGTGATGTTGAACATCTTTTCATGTACTTATTGGCCATTTGTATATCTTTTTATGCATCACAGCATCTTCATACCAACTCTGCCAACTTCTAAGAGTCAATAGAAGATTATACAGAAAATTAATACACAGTCTAGCAAGTCAGTTCTATGAAAAGGACTGATAAAAAGCTGCCAGAGAGCTCACGTCCAATCTCTGAGCTGGACGTGGAATGCTGGGATTCTGTCATTTTTTCCAGAACTAAGCAGCTGGGGAAAGTGACAGGCAGGATTCAGACCTGTTCCTGTGATGCAAATGGTTCAGGGCTTGGCTGGAGGCTGCCTCCCCTGCAGGTCAGGTACCTGTGGGGTGGAGGCTTGATAGAGTGGCAGACCTGGAGATGCATCTCCTTTCGTTAGGTTTGCTTGCTCCTGGGTATAAATTCTGAGCCTGCCTGGGTATAAGCCTTGCTCCTGGGTATAAGTTCTGAGCCTGCCTAAGTCCACTGAAGCCAGCTTTGCCCTTGGCAGCAGACTCAGTATAAAACAGGTCCTGACCTTCTGTCTCCCCATTGTGGTGGGGTGGGGCTGAGGTACACAAACATGCCCAGATCTCTCTGCTGACTGTGGCCCCATGCAGCGGGGAAGTGGGAGAAGAGGGCGCATGAACTGATGGCTGGACCAAGTTGAGCGAGATTTCTGCCGTTGAGTGTGGAGACATAACCTTAACATCACTCAGCCTGCTGGCATCATGGCTTTAACTCAGTCTGGATGACCTGTTTGACCTGAACTGGACAGCTTCATCAATTGACCAGTCTGCTCCATCTGAAAACTGCTTTGATTGATTTTTTTTCAATGACTAGGACTTTTGTCTGACTGCATCAATGAAAGTGAAATTTGGCTTCAGGAAGACTCAACTGAAGTGTGGAATGTCTTGTTCCCTTTGTCAGATCAGCTTATCTTCTACTCCAAGAGCTCACGGATTTGTCATACGCATCAAAGTGCTGGAGTCTTCTGCCACTAATTGGCTGTATTCTCAACATGACACAATCAAAACGGTGTTGGTTTTGGGATGTTCTGAAACCTAGGCTTAGTCACAGTTCTGTCTATAAGCTGTGTGACCTTGGACAAGTCACTCTTTAGACCTCAGCTTCGTCTGTAACATGAGGGCAGTAAAATTTACCCGACGGTATTGTTTTGATGATTAAATTTGGCAACGGACATAAGATTGAGGTGTGCTTGTCATTTTTAATGGCACTGGGTTTCAAGCCTCTGTCTCTGAAAATGGAGTAGGCTGGACTGGGTCACCTCCCAGGCCTCATCCTTCTCATTCCTGTATGACTCTGGGGAACAGAGCTGTGCTTTTATCCAAATCACAGAGTAACTTTTCTTCACAGCTTGCTACTGAGTCTCAAGAGGGGAGGACACACTATGGTATGTAACCCCCAAAATCCAGATTTCTGTAAGTAAGAAGAAATTTTAGCCTTAATGATAGCCAATTTAACACCTACAAAGTGCTACCCCTGGGCTAAACTACTTTCTTCTTCCTGCCACCTCTTCAGGCAGCAGCAACATCAAATGGATCTATTTGCTCAAGCAAATCCCCTATCAAGACAAAGGCAAGTCTTGCATTCAGTGGTTGCCTCTGTCACAAGGAAGTACCTTGTGGCGCCTCAGTTTCCCTTTCATACCAGGAATTCTTCAGGCCTTGCTCATTCCCTCCCGGGTGGCAGAGCTGTGAGTTATCCTCTCCAATGCCCTCTGAAGCCCTCCAATGGGAGTTGGCAGGATGAGTGGCAAGAATTATTAATTAGTGAAAATATGTATAATCACATAATTGGAGTGTATAATTGATGCTTCACTGCTGCAGGCAGAAATGGAGGGATGCAGAGATGAAAGCCAGGAAGAAGGAGGCTGCCATAGATCCCAACTGCTGTAAATGCAGGAGAAATGCAGAGTTTAGCACTCCTGGTACCCTGCAAAACGTGGATGGAATAAAGGTCGTGTGCTGGGGAACCAAACAGCACAAATAAACAGCAGATGAACAGGCCCTTAGTACTCGTAGCTGACACAAATAAAGCTGCTTTCCCCAGGAGACCGCTTTGTGCCCACATTTTGAGGCTGCTGTGTATTTCTCTCTGTCTCTCTTTTTTTTTTAACAGCAGCATCAGATTTCTAATGAAAGAGCTCAGCCGATCAACATCACTGCAGTAGCAGAGAAGAGATGATAACAATCTCACATGTAGCTCGGCTTCCTGAGCTGCCCCCTTGGATTTGCATATCTTTGAGTCCTCAGTGCTCTCTCAACACCCAAGCAGAGCATCCATTCCCTCTCTGGTCCCAAGGTCCTGGGTTTTTATACATGAGTCGTGACATCTGGGATCTATTTGTTTCAGGGCTCATTTGTTGGAAGAGGAGGAATAAGGTAGTGACTGAAGAGTGTCTTCTCAGTATATTGCACTCAGATTTTCCTCTACCTGATTGAGGATGTGGAAGGAGGGTAATCAGGGGGGTGGGAAGCTGAGGCAGGATGGGACAGAAAACAAGTGTGGGTGATTCTTGGAAGAGGGATACAAAAATAACAACAATAACAACAGCAAACACTCCCGTCTGCTGACTGTCGAGACCAATGTCAGGCTCTGTGCTGGAGGTGCGTGGTCTGCACAGCTCATGGAGTTGTCACACACCTCTGTGCTCTGTGAGGTGGGTGCTGGAATTATCCTCATTTTATAGTGAAGGAAATGAAGCCAAGGGAAGAGAAGTCACTTGCCCAAGGTCACCTGGCTGATAGATGATGGAGCCAGGCCTCCAAACCAGGTCTTCCTCCAAAGCCCACGTTCTGTAACCCACCGGCTCTGCTCATCCTGGCACATGGTATTATCAGTTCTGCTGCCACCACCACTGCCACTGTAGCCACCTCCACCTGTGTTTGTGCTTCCTGCATGAGCTCCTACCAACCCCATAGGCTTGTTGTCAGGATCAAGTGAGCTGATACTTATTAAGTATCTTGAACAGTAGTTCGTCCTTTATAAGCATGCAATAAATGCTAGTTGTTATCTTTTTTTCTAACATGCTGTTATTATTTATCTGTGGCAAAACTCTGCTGGGTGCTTCAGGACCATACAGGCAAAACAGATGAGTCCTCACCCTCCTGGGATCTTACACTGGGAGAGAGGACAGACACAGAAAGAGAAGAAAATGTCATGTTTGATGCACATCAACTGCATGGCTCACAGTAAAGTCCAGCATGAGGAGTGACCAACCCTGCTTGAGTTGAAGGAGGGCTTCATGGAAGAGGTGAGGTGTATGACCTAAGGCTGAAGGAAGGGCTGAGTTTTTAAAGTTTAAGATGCAGTGTGTGAGGCCAAAGCACAGGTGGAAATCATGACCAGAATGTCAGTATCTCCCTCTACTCTGCACCAGGCACTATTCCAGGTACTAAGGATACAGCAGTTACAGCAGCTTTGTAGAAGAGTGCCTGGTACAGAGCAGAGTCTGAAAAGCCATATGTTGAAATAATAAATAAGAAAAAGGAATGTTAATAGGAAATTGTGATGGGATAAGATCAGCAGACTGATTTGGCCAGAGTAGAGAGTGGGTGGTGGGGACTGAAGGAGAGAAGGGGGAAGCAGCATTTAAGCAAATCTTGAAGAATAAATCAGATTTGGCAGGTGTATAGAGATGAAGGAACTGCATTAGGCCTGACGTGGCTTCGGATGAATGCCTGGAACAACAGGTGGGAAGTTCACGATGTTCCAACCTGGCGCGTTTTTCCCACCCTTGACACCTGGAATAGGAGGTGGAACGGGAGTAGGAGCTTGCTTCAGAGCAGAGCTCAGTTCCCCAGGCTGGTCTGGAGCACAGAAATAGCAACGGCAGCATGTGGACACCTGGTTCCCTTACCCTGCATCCCATCAGCACGCATGTCCCCGTCACGACGTGCAGTCCACAATATTCATCTGCTTCAGTTGATGGCAGCATCTTCACCGTGCCACAGGCTGGTCTCAGCTAACTCCTTGCACTGACTGCTTGGTATCTTTAGTCTAAGCAACTGCTCACTGGACTCAGTGTTCCTGCTTTCCGATAGCCTGCTGGGAATTGTGCAAGAATGGTCTGTGCGTTTCTCAGTAAGTGTTAGAACGGCTCATGTGTATCCCCGGCTCCCAAGTTGGACCTTTTGCTCTTGGAGGAGGAGGGTCTGTTCTCTATTTTCTCTGCTAGTTCTCTGCAGCAGGCCTGAAATACGTGATACTGAGCAACTGATTGGAAAAAAGAAAGTTCCTGTGGTTACGGTGCACCCGAGCTAATGCTTTCAAATTGAGTGTGGGTAAACTTGGAGAGTGTGGGTTAGACTTGGAGCAGAATCATCTATGAGTTGATCCCAGTGACACATATAGAAGATTAAATGTTGGGGTAAGGAGTGATAAAAGTAGAAAACATAGTGACATTTTCCTATTACTTTCTCAGATGAGACTTTGTCTTAGGAGGTTGTATGGGGGTAGAAGTAAGAAAATTATTTGAAGCTGACAGATCTGAATTTAGTGTCTGTTACTTACAAGTTGATTGATTTCTACAAAATTCCTTTAACCCAGTGGTTCTCAGCTGGAGGTGATTTCACACCCAGAAGACATTTGGCAATGTCTGCAGACATATTTAGTTGTCACGACTGTGTGTGTGTGTTGTGGGGGGGGTAGTTACTGCTGTCATCAAGTGGGTAGAGGTCAGGAATGCTGCTAAACGTCCTACGAGGCAAAGCCAGCACCTGCTCAATGAAGAATCATCTGAACCAACATGTCAGCTAACGTTGAAAAGCCCTGCTAAGCGTATTGAGCCTCTGTTTCCTCATCTGTAAATTGGGGTGAAGAGCAGCAAGCTAGAAGGATTAAATGTAGTCAGGGGTGATCCCTGGAACATCGTAGACCCTCCACGCAGTTCCTTTTGGTCCCCTCTCAAGGCACTTCTTCTTTCTGGGTGTGGAGAAGTTGGGGAGAATTCAGAAGTGTTGTCAAGCTAATTACAGGGCAGGGAGTCACGTTCTGAAGGAACATGAAAAGTACTGGGATTCTTTAGCCTGAAGAAGAAAGGTGGCTTAAAGGTGATTTAATAATAGTGTGAAAGCCTAGGAAGGGTTATTATTTAGGGGAAGATAATCCACTGCTCTCCATCTTCACTGAGGAATGAAAATGAGCCCCGAGCAGGGTGGAATCGGCTGGATATGAGGCAGGACTTCCTGCCTGTGGAGGTCCTCTGAAGAAAGAGGCTTGATGGCTTTGTGTGTGTGGGAGGAGCTGTGGGCATGGCGGAGGTTGGTGTGTGTAGGGAAGCATAATGCTGAGGACAGCTCCGTCTCTGCCCTTAAGGAATTCATAGATTAGTTCGGGGTATATGGGGAGTGATGCAAATGCCACAGGCAAAGGGCTCCAGGAGGCCAAAGGTTTAGGGGATAAGAGAATGAGGAAGAGGAGAGGCAGGATTTGAAATGGATCCTGAAGATTAGTCAGATGTGGGCAGATGAAGAGCAGAACCAAGGGGCACGGGAGGTGGGCGGGAGATGGGAAGATGTGGCTGTGTTGGAGGAGCACTGGTGAACCCTCCAGGAGGTCTGGGCCAGATCATGGGTGCCCGGGGATGCCATGTGAGGGGTTGTCCTGTGTTCAGTGGGGCAGGGGTCTGGGCAGGAGAACGCTTTCTGGAGGCTGTGTAGTTTGGGCTGGAGGCAGCCTGTGGGGTAGGAAGGGCAGCTGAGAACTGCAACCTGAAGACTTAAGTCACAAGAGAGAGGTGATGAGGGTGGCAGCAGCTGGTGGGGGGGCGGGCACATCCTCTCCGGGGCCTGATTTCCTGGGTGGGCCTCTGGTCTTTGGTAGGCAGTTTGCTCCAGGTCGGCAGGTTGGCTCCAAACTGGGCCACCCGCTGCTCCCAGCACCCTGGAACCCATCCCGAGTGTGGGGTCCTTTCCTCTCCACTCTGGAAACCTGGGGCACAGCTGGCCGCCCTGATGCCACCGACGGCTCTGCCACTGCAGGGGCTCTGCTTGTGGGGGTGTGCAAGGCCCGCTCCGGCTGCCCTGGGTACCTGTTCTCTCTTGGTGTTTCCTCTGTGCTTCCTGCCGTTGCCCATCTGGTGCCAAAGCCGGCTGGGCTGCCCTCCCCAGTGGTAATGCTGGTGGAAAGGGAGTGTAGGAGTAAAGGCAGGAGCCGGGGGGTGGGGTCTGGGGACGCAGAACCATCTAGGCTTAGTAGGGCTGCTGACAAAGTCCCCCATCTTTGCCTGCCACATCTGTCTCTGAGTGTACACAGACCCCTCCGCCACTGATAGTGCCAAGCCCCTCCAGGGCTGCTCCTGCAGCCCGCAGCCTGCGGCAACAGGCAAAACAGACTGCTCTGAGCAGAGTGGCTGCTGCTCCCCAGGGTGCCTCCGAGCACCAGCAGCCGCACAACTTGGCAGCCGGCACAGCCCCGGGCAGGAAGCTCTGCGGGGGGACTCCGCGGAGGCCTGGGTGAGAGGGGAGGGGCTGCAGTGAAAGGCCTGTGGGTTAGGGTGGCCGTAAGGGAGGACTTTCTGGTCCTACATGGAGGTTGGTGCAGTGCAGCGTCCCCACCACCAGACGGTGCATGGGCGCCTCCTGGGTACCTTGGCAAACACAGATACTCCCAGGCCCAGCCACACCTGCCGAGTCAGGATTTGGGGGCATTGGGCAGAGCTCCACCTACCCTCATGTCCAGGAGGCCGAGCCCTTTGTCCCCTCAGAGGACACCCCTTCAGAGGCACTCTTCTCTGACATGGGACAGCAGCTGCGGACGGTTGCTGGAGGCAGTCTGATACGCCTCCGCGTTAGGAAGATTGGGGTTTGTTCCAGGTCTGTGATATTAGTTCTGGGACTATTGTCAAGGTGCAAAATTGTACCAAGCTTCATTTTCTTTATGTGTAAATGAAGCTGTCAGTACCTATTCTATAGGATTACTTTGAGGATCAATGAAATAATGTAGTGTCTCTACATGGTTGGTTTTTAACAATTAATATTCTTTCCTTTTCCGTGCCCCAGGGCCAGGACTCCAGTGAGCCCAGCCTGGCGTTTTCCAGTGTTTTCAGGAGGCATTCATTTTCAGGGGCCCACCTGGGCTTGTGGAAGCCCGAGAGTGTGTATCTCCTTGAATTTTGCAACCTGGATGCCTTACTTGCTCACCCTGGACCCAGCCCTGCCCTGCTTTTGAGCAATTTGTAGTCTTGATTTAACAAAGTGTGGAGAGGACCCTCAAGGATCTCAGAACCTACTGGATGAGGCAGGAAAGTAAAAAGACACAGCGTGTGCTGTGTGATCAGCAGAGATGAAGGTTAGTCTGGGAGGATGGGGACCTGGGGCAGCCTCTAACCCGGACAGGGGAGGGGGCCAAGATGATCAAATTAAGGGAGACAGGGAGGGGGCTGAGAAGGTGACAGCAGAGCCGAGATGAGCAGATTAACCAGCAGGAGTTAACTAGCATCACAGACTCTCCTGTAATGGGATCGAGCCCGCTTAATCTCCACCATGGGGAGGACATTTGGCCTGTGCCCACTCTGAAAGCCTACGGTTATGCCCATGGGATGCCAACCACTTGCACAGAGAGCACAAAGCTCACCAGATGCTTCCAAAGCTCAGAGGGCTGGCCTCACACTGATGCTGGCCCACATTAGCTAGCACGCAGCAGTCCCCGGGGGGTCTGGGAAGATCCCCACCGAGGGGCAAATCCCCCTAGTCACCCTACAGCAAGCCCATTAACTTCTTGTTCCTCGGGGAGTGAAGGCACTGTGCTTGTGAGTCATGCCACTCCCCAATTATTTTGAAAGAAAGCTTCCTTAATGAAGGAGGAGAATTACAGAGCAGCGCCCGCGTTGGGGAAACATGCTCAACTTCCAGCAGTCATTCCCGCTCGCCTCCTTTCTCTTTGCTCGAGGTGCGTATGACAGGAGCTTCCAAACAGCTTAAGCACAGGAAACTCTGGGAGTGTGTGTGTCTATATCTGAGCTACTTTCATCTCTCCATAGGTTCAGTCTGTCTGCAAAGCCTCCCTTGTCAGCAGTTGGCGAGGCAGCTCAACAATAGAATGATGCTTGTTTCACCGCTTCCAACTGGGCTCCTTCGCCAAGCTCTCTCCCCCCAGCACAGAGAGGTGCATCTGCAGTAAACCTGAGGGCTGGTGGTGGGATCTTCAGCAATGTTTTCCCAGCTTGATTCTCAGCCCAGAAAGAGCCTCTCCTCTCCACCTGCTGCCACAGAGCCCACCACCACCTCTGGCTGCTGCCTTGTAGAAATTCCAGCTAGCTCCTGTGGAAATCTCTGGGCTGGTGATAAATACACAGTTGGGCAGGGCTGCCTGGGGATGGGGAGATTGTAGAAAATGACTTCTGGAGTTCTCTCCAGACTTCCATGATTAGGACAATTGTTCCCAGGGGCTTTGAAGTCTCTTGCTGTTTTACGCCATTTTCTTTCTATAGTAATGGTCAGATTCTTCAGGGCTGGAAAGACTTTGAAGGCCATCTGGTCCACTCTCATTTCCCTCCGCTCCAGTGCCTTCTTCTCTCCCCATTCCATGTTTAAATCTCCTCTACAAGTTAGGCAACATTTCACTTACACCCTTACAGCTACAGGATGCTCAGAGGGTCTCAAGCTCCCTGGCTTTTCTTCTGTTGAGCTGGAGTCTGTCCACATTGGGTTGATAACCACTGGCTCTGCTTTTACCCCATGGAGCAATAGGATGGAGTCTCAGCTTTCCCCACCACGATAGCCTGGCTCCTGCTGAAACCCTGAGGCTTCTCCTTCAGGAGAACTAGGCTGACTTCCTTGAACTGCTCCTCACATGCACAGTTTTAAGTCCCTTTGATTGGAAACAAACATTTGAAATCCATCTCGATTCAGACTTCCTCCTTCTGAGGGATTTAGTAGACAATATGACAGCTCTGAGTCCAGCATGTTGGCTTGTAAAGGTGACATCGTAGCTGCTGCCCCCAAAGTATGTCATTTAGCCCTGAAAGCCTTGTCTGGCTGGTGGTGTTCAGACCCATGGGAGTCAGTCAGCTGCTGGAGCACTCACTGCCCAGAAGCCCAGGCTTCGAGGGAAGTACGAAGGAAGAGGAGGCCTGAGCCGGCTCGTGTGGGGCCCTCAGATTAAGGCAGGCTGGGAGAAACACCAGAAAGAGACTTAATGACATTCACAAAGGAGCTCAGAGGGCTGCAGTGAAGCATGTGCAGATGCTGGGGCCTGCCCAGGGGGCCTGTGCAGAGGCTTCCAGAGAAAGCTGGGGCAACGTGCAAGAGAAAGTGGAGAGCAAGAGGAGGAAGAGCTTCCTAACGGCAGAGGTGGAAGCCAGAGATTCAGTAGTGTGAACGACACTGAAAAGGCAGAGGGGGTGAACAGGCTGTGTGTGTGTGGGTGGGGTGGGGTTAATAGAAAGTTAGAGGGGCGAGGTGGAGAACTTATCAGGACTGAACCTGTAGGGCAGGCTTTTCCAGAGGAAGAGATGAGACTTGTGCCTAGAAAAACATATTATTAGGAAGAACACTCCCTTTTATTTTGTCTTTTTTTTGTTTTGCTTTTTGTGGAGAAAAGAGTCTCACTATATTGCCCCTGGCAAGTCTCGAACTCCTGGGCTCAATCTGTCCCCTGCCTCTGCCTTTCTAAATGCCGGGATTACAGGCATGAGCCACTGGACCTTTTGTCTTCCAAATGGGACACTGCTGAATCCCCAGGGACATTGTCCTCAAAAGACAGTAAGCCACTGAGATGTGAGCTTGGTGGAGCCCACACTGCATCCTGGGTTCTTTGTCCTCCAGTGTGTACAGATATGTCTGGCCACCAGCGCTTTCACTGATGCCAAGATGAGAAATGTTTTCAAGGGTTCCCAGATAGCCTTACCAGGAAATCACTGTTGGCAAGAGAATCAACCAATCTTTTCAGGTGACAGTGGCTGCTAGGGAAGAATTACAGGCCAGGAGCGGCCTCCGCTTGGGCCGCCTTTTGCTGATGAAGTGGCAGCAGAGCAAGCTACCTTCACTCCATGGAGATACCACGCACACCTGTTGGCTCTCAGGTCCTTTCCAGAGAGACCAGCTCTTTGGGGAGCTGCATCCCAGCATGAGAGCATTCCACTTCCTTCCCTCCACCTCTGTGCCCGATTTCCAATTTGTTGGTTTTTTCCATTTCATTTCCCTCCTCCTCACCTTTCCTCCCTGCGGGATCATTTGGGGCTTTGATTTCCTTTTGTCAGAGCGAGCATTTCCTTCCTATCACACCTTCCCTCTCTGCCCCTACTCCCATGACTTTGTTTAATTTAGCTGCTTTCTGCACCTGGCTCTGCCTCACAGCCATGGGGAAGGAGGGATTACAGCCAGAAAGCGCGCTTCACCTCCCTCCACATAACAGTCGTCTCTGCTAATAACAGGAAGAAATGAGCTTTAATGACTGACACCGCTGTGCCTGGACTGGGGACTTGGAGAAGGCTCCAAGCCGTCCCTGGTGGTCTGCCCAGTATCTTGGCAGCAGGATGCTGGGAGAGCCCCAGAACCCCTGGCTGCTGGAGGTCCCAGCCTCTCTCCCTTTGCCTGCAGGCAGGATAGCCCCACAGCCACTTGACATACTTGACATGGATGAAGGGTGTGGGGGTTG
This sequence comes from Hylobates moloch, assembly GCF_009828535.3. Taxonomy (NCBI): domain Eukaryota; kingdom Metazoa; phylum Chordata; class Mammalia; order Primates; family Hylobatidae; genus Hylobates; species Hylobates moloch. The sequence continues at coordinate 92,819,756 of NW_026652286.1, read as the reverse complement.
GGGGGAGGAGGCAACAAGTGGTAGCCTCTCTAAGAACTGCAGAAAAGGAAATCCTATGATCTGTCTTCCATGCTACCAGTTCTGGGACCCTCCTGTGGGAATTAATTGCTCTAACCTAAACTTTGTCCACTGTAGTTTTAAATGAGTTTGCCCTCAGATGTGAGTAATCTGGCCGTCTTATCTTTCACTCCACTGATCTCCAGGGTTGGCCTGACAGGTCAGGTCGGGGGTCCTTATCTCCTTCCTGACTTTATCCATCTCACTCAGGTCTTCGGTTCAGGCTCCACAACTGATTGATGCTGTTTTCCTGTTAGTGTCTCCTTTTCATCATGCGCGATCCTCCATAGTGATGGAATGGAGACAGCTTCTCAGAGAAAGCACAGCTTTGGAAGGTAAGTGCCTTTTTGCTGGTGAGACCATCAGACCAATTTAACTAGGCCAAGACTCTGATCAATGTTCTTAAACCTATGTAACCCACTGCCACAGAGATTTCAAAGTGAGGAAGGGTCCTGGATGCCCATTCATCCATTCTCAATGAATTATTCATTTGACCAGCACTTTCTGACTTTCTAGCTTCAGCCAGACACCGTACAAGGGACAGGGGAGACTGAGATGAAGAACACTCGGTGCTTCTTCCCAAGGCACTCGCAGTCTCAGAGAAGAAGATGTATACTCACACAGATGTGTACGCTACAGCACTGTGTGATGATGCTATACATGCACAAAGTGCCTGGGAACAGAGCGGCTGTCCCTGGCGACCCAGGGGAGGCCTCACACGAGAGATGACTTTAGAACTGGGCCTTTAAAGGAAACACAGGATCTCTTCAGCAGTCAAGAAGGGGAAGAGAAGACTTGGTATTAAAAAATCATGGGTTCAGGACATACTGCCCCACAATATGCCACTTTGGCATGTTGAATATTTTAAGCTAGAGGAATTTGAGAAAACAGCAGAAGCAGGAAGATCCCCTGAAGCGGTCCCCTGAAGTGGTCATAAACTTTGGGAAGGACTCTGACCTCCTGCAGCAGGTCATAAAACCCTCATGTGAGAGTTGCCCTTTCTGTAGCTGGAGGAAAGGGGCATCCTTATCTCTCAAGACAAAAGGAGATGGAGAGGAATCCAGGAAAACAAGCCTTGCTAAGCTTCCCCAGTTCACCACACTTACCTTGTACTCTTTGCCCTGTGATATTTCTCCATGACTTTCCCTTCCTTATCAAACCTATTATTAAAAACACTCCTCGCCGGGTGCGGTGGCTCACGCCTGTAATCCCAACACTTTGGGAGGCCGAGGTGGGCGGATCACGAGGTCAGGAGATCAAGACTACGGTGAAACCCCGTCTCTACTAAAAATACAAAAAATTAGCCGCGTAGTGGCGGGCGCCTGTAGTCCCAGCTACTCGGGAGGCTGAGGCAGGAGAATGGCGTGAACCCGAGAGGCAGAGCTTGCAGTGAGCCGAGATTGCGCCACTGTGCTCCAGCCTGGGTGACAGAGAGAGACTCCGTCTCAAAAAAAAAAAAAAAAAAAAAACTCCCATTTAACTGTTTCTTCAGATCCTCATTTCCTTATGAAGGCTCTCCCATCACATAAAACTTGCACTAAATAAATTTCTAAGCTTTTTCTCCTGTTAATCTGTCTTTTGTTACAGAGGCCCCAGTCATAAATTTAGGTGTATTAGTCTGATCTCACACTGCTAATAAAGACTGAGTAATTTATAAAGAAAAAGAAGTTTAATGGGCTCATAGTTTTACATGGCTGAGGAGGCCTCGCAATCATGGCAGAAGGCAAAGAAGGAGCAAATATACATCTTACATGGCTGCAGACAAGAGAGAATGAGAGCCAAGAGAAAGGGGAAACCACTTATAAAACCATCAGATCTCATAAGACTTATTCACTACCACAGAACAGTGGAAACTGTCCCCATGATTCAGTTATCTCCCACCAGGTCCCTCTCACAACATGTAGGAATTATGGGAACTACAATTCAAGATGAGATTTGGGTGGGGACACAGCCAAACCATATCAGGAGGATAGAAGGAAAAGATGTTTTTTCCTCCCCTACAATAGTTCAGGGCAGCAAGTCAATTTCAAACACTTTTCATTGTGTTTACCTCAATGCAAAGAGGACCATGTGTGAAAGGTTTATGAAATTACAAAATATGTCATTAATTCTTTCAATCAGGTGATAAATGTCTTCAACATACCCATCTCTGTGCTCTGGGTGTCTTGCATGTGACATTAGCTGCTATTCATAAAAACTGGGGGCATCAGGCCACACAGAAAGCCCACGTCATTTGTATCTGGAGTCAGGCAAGCCATCCACCCCTCACTGAGGCTGATGCAGAAATCTTCCAGGAAAGGGCTCTGCTTATTTTCTGAGTCTCAAATTCCCAGGGGTACCAACTGTGTTCTAGCTCAAGTTTTAGAGACAAGGAGAACATAAATCCATCCAACTATGGGGCCAGGGGAGTTCTGATTTTGGTGTTTGCTCTTTAATCAATAGCATTAGGCTTTTCTATGGAAAGGTCTTAATTTGATAATTTCCCAGAGGAGTCATTGGTTTGATGTGGACATATTACAAGCTTCCTGACTACCACAGAGACAGGGCCGGCTTCCCAAAGGAATGGGGATTCTGCTTTCTTTACTTTTCCTTTGTATCAAAAGCCAGGAATGAGCTTGGTTTTCCTCACAGCTTCAAAGGTAAGAGCTGGCACAGACCCTAGTTAGTTCACCCTTCTACCCCTGGAAAGACCACACAAGGCTGTTGGTAGGCCACCATAGCCAGGCAGAAATAGTTTATACTGCCAAAGAGAATCTGTGATTTTCTTGTCAGAAGAGTCTGAAATATCACCCTTGGTTAAATTTCAATAATTCAAGCTGCAATTTGCGTTGTTCCTTCACATTTAGACCTGGCAGACCCATCATTGAGGAGTTAGAAAGACAGCCCCCAAGGCTAGGGAAGGTGTTCTGGGTGGAGTGGTTGTTACCTGCTGGCATCGTTGCTGAAGAGTGAAGGAGTCCATATTCTTAAGCTGCAGCTCAAAGGAGAAATGGCTGTGTGGTGTTCATTCAGCTATCTGCACCAACGACCTCTTCCCTGAGAGACCTTCCCTGATTACATACCCACAGTGTCCCCAATCCTACTGACCTGTTTTATTTTCTTCATAGCACTGTGATATGGTTTGGATGTTTGTCCCACCCAAATCTCAGGTTGAAATGTGATCCTCGGTGTAGGAGGTGGGGCCTGGTGGGAGGTGTTTGGGTCATGGGGGGCAGATCTCTCATGGCTTGGTGCTGTCCTGTGAGATCTGGTTGTTTACAAGAGTGTGGTACCTCCCTGAATCCCCTTGCTCCCACTCTCCTCCATGTGATACATGGGGTCCCCCTTTGCCTTTCACCATGATTGAAAGCTCCCTGAGGCCTCCCCAGAAGCTGGACAGATGCTGCCACCATGATGTACAGCCTGCAGAACCGTGAGCCAAATAAACATCTTTTCCTTATAAATTATTCAGCCTCAGGTATTTCTTTATAGCAATGCAAGAATGGCCTAACACATGCTGCTAGCTAAAATCATTTTATCAATATCCATTTTCCCCACTGGAATGTCAGCTCTGCTAGGGCAGCAACACTGCTTTGTTTGTTGTGAATGAACAGTTGATGACAGAATATGAAAAGCTTTTGCCTAGACTCTGAAGGATAAACTAGACACATATTTTCCTGAACTCATAGTTACAAGACCAAGTCCTAGTCATTTCTAACATGTTTTAGTAGAACCTTTGATCTCACCAAGCCTTGTTTTCTCATCTGTGAAATGCAACCCTACTTCACAGGGTTACTGTGAGGATTACACAAGATAATATATGTGGAAAACTCTTCCTACATTCTAAAAACTATGTAGACACAAAGTGTAGTAGATATCTCATATTTATCTATTCATCGTTTTTTCCACTGGGGATCCACCAGTCCCCAAGGTTCTATTTGGCCTGTCAATCACAACATCAGACCACAGAGACAGGCATGTGACCCAGGCCTGGACAGTCCTCCCCACCCTTGGGACAGTGATTAGTCCAAGAACCGAGCACATGATCCAAATAAGGTCAACTAGAGTTTTCCCTGAAATATATATTAATGCTAAGAGAACACAGATCTACGAATTGAGTTGAAAGCCATATTCCCTGTCACAAAGGAGGAGAAAAACAGCCCTTCTGCAGGTGAAGCAGAGAAACAAACAGAAATGAGATGAGAGATCAATTTCTGATGGTGTCAAGTCCCAGTTATAGCTCCTGGTTATTGGATACCTGAAGGTCTTTCTCAACTCTCCAAACACTTAGCTTTTTCCGCACTGTGTAAGCCAACATTTTCGTAATTGGTTTGAGCTGGTTTTTAGTCCTATGCAACTGAAAAGTTATTCCAGGTCATTCACTTATGTGTTCATTTGTTAATTTAGTCATTAATATATCTAGCCAAGATTTATTGAATGTGGGACGCCTTTGTTGTATAATAAAGAATTTAACTGACTCTTGGTCCCCGGGAATGAGCCTCTAAACCCTTGCAATTTCCTGAGTGATAGAAGTGTCTTTGTTATTCGTGTGGGCCCTTGGAACACACCTGAGTTTCTGCTAAGGAGATGACTCAAGATGAGGCTGGTCATGCCAGAAAGGCCAACTGTGTGTTTACAGGGTTGGAGCTTTCAGCCAGGTGATATCAGCTTGACCTCCTCCAGGCAGGGGAGCTGAGATTAATTTCAGTCACATGATCAATGACTCAATTAATCACGCCTATGTAATGAAACCCCAGCAAAAACTCTGGGTGCCAAAACTCAGTGGAGCTTCCTGGTTGGTGAACACATCAGTGTGTTGGTGATGTGTCCTGATTCCGTGAGGAAAGGACGTGGAAGCTTTGCATTTGCCCTGTGTGTCTCTTCCTTTGGCTGGTCCTGATTTGCATCTTTCATAAGGAAACCGTGATTTTAAGTATGCTGCTTTCCAGAGCTCTGTGACTCAACCTAGTGAATCCTAAAACCCGAGGAGGTTGGGGAAACTCCTGAATTTGTAGCCAGTTGGTGAGAAGTGCAGGTGGCCTGGGGATCCCCAAGCTTGCAGCTGGCATCTGAAGTGAAGGCAGTCTTGATGGGGACTGAGCCCTTAGTCTATGGAGTCTGCGTCAAGTAGTTAGTGCTAGAATTGCATTACAGTATTGTAGCCATGATATATACGATACAGTCATTCCACTCTAGGTATTTATTTACCAAAGAGAAAGGGAAACAGGGTTTTTCATCGGGTGAAAGACTTGTAGAAGGATGCTCACAGCAGCTTAATTTTAATAGTCCAAATGTGAAAACAGCCCAAAATAGGTGAATAGATGAATAAATTATGGTATATGCAATCAATAGAACACCATACATTAATAAAAAGGAATTAATAAAACATGCAGTAACATGGATGAATCTCAAAATAGTTATGCTGAGTGAAAGAAGCCACACAAAAAAGACACATATGTACTATAAAAGATACAAATGTACCATATGTTTTCATTTATATGAAACTCTAGGAAACACAAAGTGGTCTATAGTGGCAGACAACAGATCAGTGGTTGCCAGCAGCAGAGGAGGGGTTGGGAGGGGTGGGAGGGACGGTGCTGGTGGGGGAGAGGGCAACTTTTTAGGGGTGGTGATGATGTTCACTATTTTGGTTGTGGTGATAATTTCACCAGTGTATATAAATGTCAAATCTTATCAAACTATACATTTTAAATATGTGCAGTTTATTGTATGTCAATCATACCTCAATAAAACTGTTACACGTAACACCATGGTAGGTCCTCTGAAAGGGCTGGAAGATTTCCTCCAATATCTCACCAGTAACTTAGACACATTATATCCAAAATGGAGTTTCTTTTCTGCCCTACCTCCAATTTGCTTTTGCTCCTGAAATTTACTCCCCTGGTTAGGGAACTACCATCTGTCTAGAACCCAGAAAACTGAGAGGCATCCTGGACTTTTTACTCTTTTTCCACCAACAGCCAATTGGAAATTAAGTTCTGGTGATTCTCTTTCCTCAACATCTCTTAATCCAGCCTCTCCTCTCCAGCCTAGTTTAGGTCATTATTTCCCCAAATTTAAACTCTTGCAATAGCCTCCTGACTACTGATTTATCAGCTTCCAGATGAATTGCCCCCCACCAGCTCCCATCCTCCCTTTTAGCCCCTGCCCATAGTATCCATCCTTTATGCTTTTATCAAAGGCAAACCTTTGTAGAACCCATGTATGATCTCAGAGTTGCCTTAATACACATTGTTTTCTTCCAGATACAAAATAAAAACTAAAATATTCTCTTTGTCTAAATAATCCCTTCCCTGAACATTGATTCTTTTTTGAGGTGGGGGTCTCGCTATGTTGCCCAGGCTGGTCTTGAGCTTCTGGGCTCAAGTGATCTTCCCGCCTTGGCCTCCCAAAATGCTGGGATTACAAGCATGAGCCACTGCACCCGGCTAAACATTGCTTCTTCATGGAAACATTCCTAGCCCCAGTCTAGTTACGTCTCCCTGTCAGCACCCTGAACTCCTCCTTTGCAGTAGTTTGTGCTCTCATAAATGCTAAATTAATTTTTAATTCGTCTGTCTTCCCACCAGACTGTACACTTTATAAAAGAAGGCACCATGTCTATTTTGTTAACTACCATCCCCAGTGCTTTGCACACTGTCTGGTATACAGCAAGAGTTCCAGAAATGTTGGAGCTTTCAAGTCTGTTAGGGCCAATAGGATGATATTAGGCAAATTATAGGTGCTGTAAAGCATGGCCCAAATAAAACACTACAGTTGATGGAAGGAGGAAGGAGAGGGATCTGGCTGTGGATGAGGAAGTGTTTTGAGAAGGAAAAGTGAAGGGAGCTGGGCCAGTCTTTTCCTGTGGTTAAGAATAAACAACATTAAGGCAGGTGCAAGAAACTCCATAGTGAATATGGGGGCGAGAGCTGTCCACTTTGCCCAGATTATACATTTACAGAACGAAAAGACTAGCTAGAAGGATGGCTTAAAATGCCTTGAGGCCAGAGCTTAGAGGGTATTAAATATCCAATTTTTTGGTGGCCAGGGAAAGCCATTGAGGATTTTTGAACAGGTGAAAGACTTGATCAGCTATGCTGCTCCTGCTTCTTCTCTTCTTCTCCTCCCCCTTCACCTCCCCCACATCATCTTTTTTGGTGGGAGGATTCATGGTAGCAATGAAGCATAACCTAGATTGGAAGGGAACAGAGGCTGGAGTTGGACGTCCATCACTTGGACTATTGTCCAAGTACTTGGGTGTTAGTCTTGAAAACAAAGGAGCTGAGTCAGGTGTGAGAGATGTGGTGGAAACAAACTTCGTAGGACCTGGCATCTAATCACTAAGGAGGATGAAGGAAAGAGAACACTCAAAGACAAATTGGTACTTTCAATCCTGGTTTACCCAGAGGATGGTGGTATCTTTACTGTCATCAAAGAGCTGGTTTGGTGGGGAGTCCAGACTGAGTCGGAGAGGGGAGGGGGGAGGAATTAGGATGAATTTGCCTTTTATAGCTAGATGAATGTAATTCCTGGCATTCTTTGATCAAGAAAGTCTGGGGGCTTCTTCCCTGCTATGCTCAGTCCTCCAGGAGCCTCTGCCAGTCAAGTGGATGGGAGATCTGTCTTCACTAAGAGATCTCTTTCTCCCTAATAAATGACAATGCTAAATTACAAGTGTGTGGGGGAGGATCAGGACGTGGCTCCTCAATCCTGCTATTGTGTTCGCGCTCTGGGTAATTAGTGTCTGATAGTTTTAAACAGATGGGTCTCTCTGGCAGCAGGGATTACAGCTTGAAATCAATCCTGAACAAATATTATATTAATTTCTCAACTCCCTCTCTCTGTGGACAAAACTGGTTCTTTTCCTCCGAACACTGTAATGATGAGAACATTAATATTGGATCATTTAGAGATGAAACGGAAGTGGTAGAGGCGAAAGAATGAATGGGACTTCACAGGAGCTGAGGAGAAGGCAGATGCTAAAAGTTTCATGTGGCTCAATGCAGACAGGAAGCAGGAAAAGGAAATTCTGAGAGCACACAGGGCAGGTGGTGGGGGCTGGCGGTGGGTAGTTGTTCAGGGTTCTAGTGCTCCCCAAATGTTCAGCCTTAGCTTGAGGTTGGCACCTGCTTTGACAACACCAAGGGCTGTGTCAGGCAGGCTGGGCAGTCTCTGATGCTTATTTCATCTCTGAGAGGAGACCAATTCCACATAAATAGGTCTGCAGGGGGCCTGGCTAGACTTCTGACTTTCCAATCAAACCAGGCAATCTACAGTTCAAAAACAAACCAGGCTGCCTGGAGTGAGCCTGCAGCCTCCCCACCGACACCCGGGAAGCATAGCCCCTTCTCCTGGACTGTTAAAAGGGACTCCCCTACCTACAACCATACCCCTATTTAAGGGCTGCAGAAAAAGGTCAAGCTCAGTTCCCAGCCTTGGGAAAGAGCTGGGCCTGGAAATGTTTAAATGTGCAGGCAGCTCTTGATTATGAATGCTAATGTAATTCTGAACCAGCTCTCTTTAGCCTTGTAGGATTTTTATTTTACTTCTATCAGGCCTTACCTACCTAATCATGCATGGGTCAGATTGACATTAAAACATGAAAACGAGCAGCAACTGTGGCATGGAGAAAAGAGCACGGGATGTGGAGTTGGTCCTGTTCTGCTAATGAGTCTCTGTCTGAGCATCTCAGTTTCCCTGGCCCTCAAATGGGGACTGTGTCACCCCTCCCTGACAGCACTGTCGAGAAGATCAATGACAATGATGAATGCAAAAGTACCTAATGATTGGTAAAAAACCCAAGCCCAGGTGGGATTATGAAAACGGTGTTGCCTTCTGTGCACGGGATTCCTGGGGATGGAAGGCTGAGAGAGAACCCACCTGCAGGTGAACATGGAATGTGGATGCAGGTGATACTATTGAAAAGCCCCGTAGAGAGGCTGGGCTGATGGAGTTTTGTGTATAGGGGAGGGAAGGCCACTGAAGGAAGCAAGAAGTGTAATAGGACGGAGGGTGTTAAGAACTGTGAAGGGTCTGGTATTTTACCCTACTCACACACTAATAGATTAGCATGCCATAGTTACATGGATGCTGACAGAATACATGAAACTCCTGGGTCAGAGACAAAGGACTTCATTACTTACAGCAATAACAGCAGCCGGAGTCTCAACACTGGTGCAGTTCCCCAAGCCCCAATTCCTACAGGGTGACTGAAAGACGGCCAGGTGATGCCTGTGCATCTAGTGGGGAATTCCGAGCTTAGGGAACCTAAATCTTTTATAATGGGAAGAAAGCCAGCCTGACTCTTGCCTTTTGCCTCAGAAGGAGACATTATCTTCATTACACTGGACACTTAACTCATTTTCCCTTTGCTCTGGAGAGATGTTACCTCTATATTCCAAAGCTGTTTGGATTTTTTTCAAATCTTTTAAGTTCTGCTTCCTTTTTAATTAAAAATTCCATCTTTAAATTGTTTCTCTCTGCTTGCATTTTACTATATAAGCATTCAAGAGAAGCCAAGCCATGCCTTCAATACTTTGTAGACATTTATTCAGCCTAATATGCTATTTCATTGCTCGTAAGTTCTACCTTCCACAAAACACTGGGACATGAACACAATTCAGCCAAGTTCTTTGCCACTTTATAACCAGAACTGCCTTTCCTTCAGTTTCCAATAATGCAGTCCTCATTTCTGTCTAAGACCTCATCAGAATGGCCTTTGCAGTCCATTTTTCCACCAACATGCTGTTCGTGGCCACTTAGATAATCTCTAAGAGGACTGAAACTTTCTCTACCAGTCTCCTTTTTTGAGCTCTCACCAGCATCCTCCTTTACAATTTATCCATGACAATGTAGGATTTTGCCACACACACCTCAAAACTCTCCCAGATCTACACATTATCCAGTTCCAAAGTCACCTTCCCACTGAGGTACTGGTTATATACAGCAGCACCCCCACTTCTAGCTACCAATTTTTACCTTGGTCCATTTGGGTCACTATACAAAAGTGTCACAGACTAGGTGACTTATAAACAACATAAATTTATTTCTCATAGTTCAGGAGACTGGGAAGTCCAAGATCAATAAGCTGGCAGATTCCATGTCTGGTGAAGACCTATTTCCTGGTTCATAGATGGCACCTTCTCACTGTGACCTCACATGGTAAGAAAGGGGAAGGCAGCTCCCTGGGGCCTCTTTTCTAAGGGCTGTAATCCCATTTAGGAGGGCTTTGCCCTCATGGCCTAATCACCTCCCCAAAGGTCACACCTCCTCAAAGGTCACACCTCCTAATGCCATTGTCTTGGGGGTTAGGATTTTAACATATGAATTTGGAGGAGACAAAAAATCTGATGAAATAATCCACTGAGCTAAAATTTCTTGTCTAAAGTCTGCCTTTACCTAGAAGCTCCATGAAAGCAGGGACCACGTCTGTCTTGCCATCCATTTATCCCTGGCACAAAGTAGGTACTCAATTGGTACTTGTTGAAGGATTAGTTAATTATTTCACTTAAATCCAGGCCAGGCCTCACGTGGTGGCTCACGCCTATAATCCCACCATTTTGGGAGGCCGAGGTGGGTGGATTACTGGAGGTCAGGAGTTCAAGACCAACCTGGCCAACATGGTGAAACCCCGTCTCTACTAAAAATACAAAATTAGCTGGGAGTGGTGGTGTGGCGTGTGCCTATAATCCCAGTTACTCAGGAGGCTGAGGCAGGAGAATCACTTGAACCCAGGAGGCGGAGTCACAGTGAGCCAAGATCGCACCATTGCACTCCAGCCTGGGTAGAAAGAGTAAAACTCCATCTCAAAAAAAGAAAAAAAAAAATCCAGGCCAGTTAGGCCAGGCGCCATGAGGGATGCCCTGTCTGGAGCTGGAGAGGCCAGACAGGAACTCTGAATCTTCTGCTCAGATGTTTGGCCTCCTGGGAATGTTCCTATGGAACCCAAAAGACCCTAACCCACGCTTTCTACTATAACTCAAGGGATTATCTTAGGGAAAGAATAAGGTCCCTGATATGGTTTGGGTCTGTGTCCCCACCCAAATCTCATGTCAAAGATAACCCCCATTACTGGAGGCGGGCCCTTGTGGGAGATGATTTATCATGGGGCAAAATTTCCCCTTTGGTGCTGTTCTTATGATAGTGAGTGCATGATCATGAGATCTGGTTTTTTAAAAGTTTGTAGCATCTTCCCCTCTCTCTCTCTTCTTCCAGCTTTGGCCAAACATGCCTGCCTCCTCTTCACCTTCTCCAGTGATTATATATTTCCTGAGGCCTCCCCAGCCATGCTTGCTATACAGCCTGTGAAACCATGAGCAAATTTAACCTCTTTTCTTTATAAATTACCCAGTCTCAGGTATTTCTTTATAGCAGTGTGAAAACAAACTAATATGGTCCCTAAGCACCATCTTATCTATTTTGGGGACATACTTTCCATAGTAGGCCCAGGTCAGCAGAGCTTCCAGGGCCTGAGGGCCATGATCCTGTCAGTAAGAAGTATCATCTTGATGCTAGGAAAGGAGGAGTGAAGGGAGGGATGGAAAGTAACTTTGGGTAAACACTTAGTATGGCTCCAGTACTTTACACACTTCATTTTATTTAACCATTGCCTAATGCCCTGTGTAAAGTTAATAGTTTCCCTGTCTTATGAATGAATAGAATGGAAGCTCACAGAGAGGCTGATGGTCTTCAAGACCATAGAGCTTCTTAATGGCACAGCTGAGATTCCAGACCAGCCCCATTCAACATGGTGCTACGATGACTTCTCCCTTCCTCTCTGTTTTGGGAACACATTCATGGAGGGGTTACTGGAAGTCAAAAGGTTCACTGTCCTGGGTCTCCATCATTCAGTAGATAAGCCAGAAATCCCACAGAGCTGGAAGTCCCCAGACAGTCACTACTGCATAAAGGACAGAGCCCAGGACTCAGACACATGCTCAGTGACCCTAGTTAGGTCACACCCTCACTCTACTTTGTGTCCTCACATGTAAAATGGGAGGTCTGGTTGGCCTATATGCTTCCAACATCCCTCCCAGATCTGACCTCAGGCTCCAGTGGGCTGCTTTCATATCCTGCAAATGCCGAGGCAGACCACACCAGGGTCAGGTTCACTATGCCCAGCAGGAAGGAAAGGATGCCATTCTTAACTTGACCTTCATTGCTGGTCATCCCTCCAGGCCCTGACACTTCGGGTCCAAATTAAAGAGTAGGAATAAGAGACTTGAGAAGAATGAGAACCCTTAGCCCCCAGCCTCCATATTTTCTTTAATAGGTTTAGCCAACTAGAACAGTGGTTCTTCCTTGGTTGCACAGTGGAATCACTTGAAAAATGATAGGAGCAATTTGAAAAATGCTGATGCCTGAGCCTCACCCCTGAGATTCTGTTTTAATTGGTCTGGGGTGTGGCCCAGACATTGGAATTTTAAAAAGGTTCCTGGGTAACACTAATGTGTAGGTTGAGAACAACTGAGTTAGAATAGATTGCATTACCCTTCGTACCCCATGGCAATATTTTGAGAAAGTGATGGCCTAGCCTTCTGATCGGAACAGCTGGACTTTTATTATTCGTCCCAAAGAGGGGCTACAGGATTGCCATGTGTCCTGTCCCTGGACACTCCAGATAGCCCTGCTTGCTGTGTGTTGGGTGAAAATGCTCCTATAATTTTCATTTTAGCCTCTCGATCTTCCCAAATACCAAGTTTTCTGGCTGCAGGGCACTGGCCAAGAAAGAGAAGTATGAAGGCAATGTCCAGGCAGCAACAATGTCCTGTTGGTTAACGTGCCACCCCACCAACTGAGTCCAGGGAAACCAGGGCTTTGGATTGCAGAAGCAGCAAGGAGGGCTTGACTTGCTCACCCTAAGGAAATGCCACTAACCTGGGCCTGGGTAACCTTGGAGTTGCTGTTGGGCTGGGCAGGGCTGGGATTTATTCCTTCAGTCATTCAAGTGCTAACTCCTGCACTTGGCCATCAGGGCAGGGTTGCAGGACGGTGGTGGGGGAGAGGGAAGGGGAGCAGGGCCCCTTTGGGGCTGTCTTAGCTCTAGGCCCTCCCTGTTAGTGCTGGCTCATCAGCCACTCAGATCCATGCATCAGGGACACAAAATATCTAAAATCTCAGGCCACAGCTGCCTAAAGTGTGTTGGTGGGAGAGGACGAACTAAATCCCTGTTTTCATTTCTTCCCCCAAATGGAGCTCACGTAAAGCCTTTAAACCATCGGCTTTTATCTCTTTTTAGTGTCCAATTTAGGGCTTTGCAGGGGCTCCCTCCTGGGCTTTCTCAATGGATTTATATCACAGCCAGATAGCGTCTTCGAAAGCTCATCTGAGCTGGAAAATAGAGAAACATCCTTCTCTATTGTCAAGTGACAAGTGATGGCACCCAGGCAACTGGCTTGAGCGCACAGGGAACCCACTATGGATGCCATGGCTGGGGTGGGCCCTGTCTTGAGAGGGGGCCAGCCAGAGAGGGGAAGAAGGGAGAGGCCACAGCAGGGTTCTGAATTGTCTTTCTACTTCTGAGAGCAGAGACTCCAACCCTGAAAGCTTTTCAACAAAGCACTAACTGTCCTCTCGGCCCGTCACCTGTGGGCATGAAGATGTCAGCTCCCTGGCCAACCACCAGGTGCCATTCGCAGAGACGTGTGCATGGGGGATGGAGTGGAGGGGGCAGAAGAAGCCTGCTCTGGCTTGCCTGGTAGCAAACAACAGCCCTCTTCTTTTAGCTGGGCTGACTTCTTCCAGCTTCCACCAGGAGCTGCATTAACCCCCTATTCTCTTCCTAGTTTTCCTCTCCTAAGTGGGGCATTTATCTGTTTTTTCTCCCCATGCACATTTTTTTTCTTTCTTGAGACAAAGTCTTGCTCTGTCACCCAAGCTGCAGTGCAGTGGCATGATTTCAGCTCACATGCACGTTTTTGAGCAGCTACTATATGCCAGGCAGTGCTAGGTATGGGGACTCCCATCCTCAGGTTGCTCATGGTGAGTGTGAGAGACAGAGAAGCAAGTAGGTGAAGTGGAGGCAGCAGTCCCTTGTAAAGAGGGAAGGAAGCATTAGGCATTGGGTTGATCCAAATTGGAGCAGGGAACCTGGCCTGGTGGCTCAGGAGTCTTCCCAGAGCAGAGGCCCAAGGACCGTAAATATCCCAGGTAGGAGTGTAGAGACAGAAGCCTTCTTTACCCTAAGAGATCGAGGCCTGATGAGTATTCATAGGATTTCCAGGGCATTCCTAGTTTATACTTGTTGTCCTGGCAACATTTTCATTCTAAAAATGTCACAGTTTGGATGTCAAATAGCCATAGGGTCAGAACTGTTTCTGAAAACCTATGAATACTATATTCATAGGGCACGTGTCACCCAGGGCTGGAATTCTGTTTTGTGATGCAGAGTCAGCATGCCTGGTGCATCTTTGCGAGTATACATGGCGAAGGAGTATTGTGCAGAGTGTGTGTGTCGCTCCATTGTGTCACTAGACATATTGAAAGTGACTTGGTGATTTGACATAGCAGTCATAGACACAGTAGAGAGCATTTCTCGACTGAAGTCCAGAAAGGGAAAGGAGAGGAGTAAAGAGGAAAAGAGAACAGTGGTGGGTGCCTATAAAGAGTCACACACCTTGCTGCGTGCTCTATATGTGGGCTATTGTTTGTTCTCACAATGAATCTGAGTAGTAGATATAGCATGCCCGTTTTCCAGATGAGGAAACTGAGGGTTAGAGAGATTCTATAACTTGTGCAAGGTTATAGGCTCTAAGTAGCAGATTAGTTCTGACTGGAGGCCAGCGTTTCCTCTGGCCTCTGTGGCATCACAACTCAATGGGAGTATGACTTGGGCAGCTCCAGCTGGCTCCTCTGCTAGTCTTGCCACAGTCACCAGTTTTGGAGGAGTGAGAGAGGAGCTTTCCACTCCTCTGAGAGTCATGTCGAGAGTCTGTCTTAGCCCTCGACGCCTCAGTCTTTGTAGATCTCATCCCAGGACCCCAAGGGAGAGGTAGGAAGAGGGGCCTTCACTGGGGAGAAGGCCAGAGACATGCTGGGCTCTCTTTGGGGTCTGGCCCTGTCCCTGCCAGCTGTGGGCTCTTGGGCACATGATGGGTGTGCATGAATGAGCCAAAAGATCCTGCCAGCGTTGGTGTGGCTATGACTCCCAAGTTTCTGTCCCAACTTTTACCATGGGCCCATTCTGATTCTGGGGGTTAAATGTGGGAAAATAGCATCTTCAAAAACCCTGCTGCCTTCTCCTTGCAATATTGGAAAAGCAGATTCCTTGGCCATAGCTAGGGCTGAGGGTCCAGAGAGGTTAAATGGCAGCCATGGAGGCTGCCTTTGCCACCGTGGAGACATCTGCTGTGAGGGTGCTGTCTGAAGCTCTGCTCCCTGGCCACTGCTTTGCCCTGGGCTCCAGGTCCCTAGAAGGGACAAGGATTGGGGATTGGTTAGGAATCCCAAGGGAGCTCTTTCCTGGGTTTGGGTCGTGGAGGAGGCTGGGGCTGCTTGTTCCAGGCTCTTGAGCAAATAGCCCTGCCAAGACTTGCCACTGCAAAGTTCCATTGGCATGAACCCCCTTGGCTGGCATCCCTTCCCAATGTCAGAGCCCTGCCCTGGCCCTGGCTCCCAAGCTCAGAACACTTGCCTTGTCCCTGCCCCCACAGGGGGACAGTGGTTCCTGCTGATTAGCTAGGGCTGAGCTGCGGATTAGAATAGGACAAAACCATGAAGGAAGGAGATCATTTGCATACCCAGACTTGTTCAGGTGGTGGTGTCAGGGCTGTGCCAGAACACTGAGCTCTCACGTCGCCTCTCCCAGGTGTGAGAGCTGGCCTCGCCTGCAAATCACCAGGTGGGGCTCCACCTGGGTGTTCCTGGTTGGAACTGTGGCCCTGGCTTGAGGATACCTATAGACTATAAGGGTGCCAGCACCAATCATCTGAGGGCATGAGGAGAGACAGAAAGACCCTGTTCTCTGACCTTATGCCCAATAGGGCCAAGGACACTGAGCACATTATCAGCCCCTTCTGGCTGTCTTTACATCTTACCCCCCTGGCTGTGACACCAACCTCCAACCAGGGGCCCGGTGCCTGCAATCCTGGGGACTCACTGCAGAACTGCAGCATCTGTTTTTCCAAACTAGGGCCATCAAACTCCACCCTCAGAGCAATTTCACACATTTCTTTGTGTTTGTGATACAGTGCGACTTTGCTCTGCCCCGCTCTGCCCCATAAATGCCCCCAGGTCAGAGGGTGCCTCTCATAAAGCATCCAGGGTCATTCTGGGCCTGGAAGGAACTCCTGTGTGGTGTCACTTGAATAAGAAGCCAGGCAAAGTGTGTCCATGTGAAACAAATAATTGGGTATATCTGGTACCTGAGGGAGTATTTCACATCTGCATTCTCATTCAAGTTTTCTACTGTGTACTGTAAGGTGAGCAGGACAAGGATTATCACCCTTGTGATACTTTCTAGATAAGGAAACCCAGGACCTAGGAGGCCAAGACCAGGGCAAGAGTCAGGCAGAGAGACCAGAGCGCAGGCTGTGTGGGCTCCTTCCACTATGCAGCAATCAATGCTCCCTCCCCTGTGTGGGCTCTTTGGGTCTAACCTGGGAACCAGAACTTTGGGTCTAACCTGGGAACCAGGAGACTTGTGAGTGCTGAGCAGCTGTGCCCCAGCCCGAGCCACAGGGGGGCCTCACATTGAGAAGCCCACACTGTGTCGGCCTCCAACGAGCCTGGAACTGACGGTGCCCCATAGAGAGGGCCCTGTGGGGAGGAGGCTAGCCATGCAGACAGCCTGCTGCTAGGTGTGCGGTGGAACCGCGGAGCTATTTGCAGATCTGGTCACCACCATGCTGAGTGCCAGGGAGGAGGGAATGGGGAGACATTAAGCCCATGAGACAGGAACACAGTGCCTGGTGAAACAGAGCCAGCCGGTGCCAATGCAATTATTGACTGAGTTCATAACCTAATCTGCCCATGGGAGGGGGAACATTTGACAGAATGCATCAGCTGGGGGTGGTGAGCCAGGCGCTGGGAGAGTGAGCGAGACAGGACCACGCGGGGATGCCCTTGACCACGACTGCCTTCTCTCAGGGTCTTCCCACCCTGATGATCCCGAGGAACCCAACGTGCCCCCTATGGCAATTCCATCCATTTCCAACCCCTCATTGGCTTCACATGGGCTTCCTGGGCTCATTGCTCAGCTGCGTGGAATCTGCTGAAGCCACAGCACTGAGCTGAAGCTCACTGGTTCTTGAATGTCACTAGCTGCTCCTGTCCCTGGGCCATTCAATGTCAGTGTCCGCCCTGTGGCTCTTCCTTGCTTTCTAGCTGCCAGTCAGCTGCTTCCCGTCTTCCTCTCTTCAGTCCTCTCTCCCTTCCCCAGTGCACCTTAAACTCTTCTGGCTGCACTGATGGGCTCTTCTTTCTAGCATTTCTGTCTGATCTCTGACCCTAACCCTGTCCTGGCCTGGGAGTGCCCTGAGGTCCTGACTGCCCTTCTTGGCTCCCAGGCAGGGCTCAGTCCCGGGAGATGGGCCTTAGGAGGTGCAGACTCCTGCTGGGCCCACTCAGCATTTTCCACAGCAGGTGGGCAGGCAGTCACATGGTCACATGGCCCATCCCAAATCTCTACATCACAACCCAGATTTTCTCCATTAAGGGTATCGATTTCCTCGGCTGAACTGCTGGGATCAAAGGCAGCCTTGGCAACTCGGCAGTTCATTAAGTCCCGGCTGTCCCAGGGGACTGGCCTGGTGGATAAACATGTGAGCAGGAGGCCATGCTGGGACCTTGAGGGCAGCCTGCTGCCAGGAGTGCTCAGGCTGGACCTGGGCAGGGCGGCAGGAAGGGCAGACCTCAGGCTGCCTTTTTGTCCTCTCCCTCCAGGAACTGGGCTTTTGGGCCCTCCCCAGGGCCAGCAGGAACCATATGGGGATACTGCACCTGCTCCCACCCTGCTCCTGCCATTTTCCTGCCTGCCCTCCCACCAGATACCTGCCAGGCCTTGTGCTGGGCACTGAAGATGCAGAGCTTCCTAAGCCTCTGACCCCACCCTCAAGGAGCTCCCACTCCAGTGAGGAAGGCAGACCCCATACCATAGCGTTACCAGGCTGCGTACTAACATCTGATCGTCAGAACCATTCCCAACTCAGAGATTGTGTGACAGGCCGCCTGTTTCAACCACAGCATTTTCTCTAGATTTTTGTTCTTGCTTTTCAAAGCTACTCACTGGAAAAATTTTGGATGATACAGACCCTGAAGCACAAAGTAGAACATGAAATTTACACTAATCAAGGCTGTTGGTTTTTCCAACTTCCCTTCCCTCTGCCTGATCTGGAGATGGAGGTAAAGCAGAGCACACCTGGATGGGGTTGGCCCTGTGTCTCAGGTCAACAGTGTCTGTCCTCCACAGGTGAGGGTGACCTGAGATGGTGCCAGGAGGGAGGATGCAGCTGTCCTCTTGCCCCCAGCCCCCGACCCTGAACTTTCTCCTCCTGAGCTCCAATCCGCCTTCACTTCCTATGTGTTCTCTCTCATTGCCCCCAACTCACATGAATGTGAGCACTTAGATGCAAGGACTTTCTAGGGAAATTAAAGCTGTAGAGTATCCCCACTCCTTCCTTCTTTCACTCCCTTATCCTGAGGACTAAGAGGAAGAGCTGAAGGGGCAACACTCCAGGGGACTATTAGAGGCCAGGGGACAAGCAGGCCTGGCAACAAGCCACGGTTGCAGGTGCCGACCGGCCCCCCCATCCCTGCCCACTGGGTGCCCAGAGTGTGTGAGGTGGAGGTGGCCCTAGAGGTGGAAGAGCTGCCTCCTGAACATGCAGGGCCTGTGGTTTCACTGAAGACAGCAGGTTAACATGGATGAAACAGGATGAGACAGGGCAGGCTGGCTTGTGGTCTTTTCTGAGTGACCCCTAAACCAGGGACTCAGACAGGTCTGGGGCTGGGGAAGCTGCTGGATGGGAGCATTTTCCCCGGTTCCTATAATGCAAAGTAACAGTCACTTCCCTTGCTCCAAAGCTTCATTGCTGGCTGCAGTCAGAGTCTGGACTCTTGCCCACACTTCGTTCTTCTCCTCCAATCACAGGGAGGGGTTGGTGGAGTCACTCGCTTGCCCAGTCATTCCATCAGCAGATGTTTGCTGAGTGCTGATTGGGTGCCAGGCACTGTGCCTGACCCTGGGGACACAATGCTGAGCAAAACAGACGTGGCCACTTTCCCCTAGCGGACCTACATCTGAAGGCAAGCATCCCAGTTTTCAGCTTGAAACGACCCGGCAGCTCCAGGGATGGGACAGGCAGGTGGAGAGAGGAGGTTGTGTCGAGACTGTATAAAGACTCAGACTGAACCCTTACTCTTAAATTAGGCAGAGTTCTACTACTGCCCCCCAAACACCCTTCCCCAAAGAAGGGCTGCTGGGAAGGGGTGTGGGGATAGGGAACCAACATTTGTTCAGCTCTGAAAGTGCTAGGCATAGGGTAGGCTGAGTGACTCACATTTCTTGTCTTAATCCTCACCAAAACCCTGGGAGGTGAATATCATAATCCCAATTTGCAGACCAGGAAGCTGAGGCTCAATGGAACAAATTAGCTCATCATTAAAGTGGGTAATGCATAACCAGGTCTGGCTGCAGGGCCTATGCCTGTTCCACAACATCAATTGTCTCTGGGAAACATACAAGACCTTTGTTCTCCCTTCTGAGCACTGCAGACAGGTGAAGACCTTGACCCCCTGGGAAATTGTTGCCACTTTCTGCTTTGAAGAAAATGATAGAGGAAGTGCCAGAGTGAACTCTCTTCCCTTTTTAAACGTCGGCCTCTCTTTTCCCTCCTGCATCTTCCTAGTCCTGGAAATCCCTGTTGTCCCCGCCTTTGTCCCAGAAAATCCCAAAAACGCTTCACGTGAGTCTATTTAAATCCCTACTCTCAGCACTCAGGACCGGTTCTGGTTTCCTGGTGTGGCCTGGGCCTCCATCTGGTTTGGAGGCTATTTTGATCCACCGGATGCAGATTAGCTGCTGCGATCTGGGGCTGAGCTGCTGGAGAGATGCCTTTATCTACAGAAGGACAATTTGAAAACTAACTCAAAGCATCGAGAACAAATAAATAAATTCCTCTTTCTGTTCCCAGCACTCTCCATCCCATTTCTACAGGTAATTGCTGAAGGATTTTTGCTTCAAACAAGCTCTTGTTTTCATCAAGTGTGGGGTGCAGCAAAGTGGACTCGGGACTGGCCGATGTCTGGCTAGAAATGCCAGGCAAGGGAAACAGTGACTCTAGTGGGGTCAGGAGAGGGGCATCTGCTGGCCCAGGAGCCCAAGGCAGAGGGGTGAGTCTTTCTGAGGTCAGTATCAGGTCCATTCATTTGCTCTAATGTAAGCCTTCTTGGGCAGGAATCATCTTCTCCTTCTCTAATCATCAAGGAAAGGAGCCTTCAGTCCTGCGCTGGCCTGGGCCCAGATGAGGGATGTTAATTTCATTGTCAGTGTCTTGATGTTTCAGGAGCTCATGGCACTTGAAAATATGGGCTTTGCATCATGCAGGTGGGTAGCGATGAGGGCTACCCTTGCTTGCTTGGGACGCAGAGGGGGCTCAGAGGTGGGAGGTAAAAAAGCTTGCAGCTTCTGAGAAGCTGTGGGTACAAGGGAAGAGGATGAGAAGGAGAGAAACCTGAACATCTGTAAACTTCTCATTTATTCTTCACAAAGGCTTCATTGTCCCCCTTATAGGTGAGGCGACTCTGAGGCAGGAGGTCCAAGTTTGCTGGACAATGGCAGAAACAGAATTCAAACACCTGTCTTCTAGGAGAAGTTCTGGTCTCTCCTCGGTGCTGCCACTGCCCCAGGAAGAGTTTCCAGGAGCTGACAAGCATTCAGGTTAGTCAAGATGGGATCAGATTGAGAAAAGGAGAAGGGAGAGCATATTCATTCTCTTTCTACCTCCCTCCCACAGCCTTTCATGCTGATCTCATCTGACGAGGCTGCTTCCTTCTCCCTGGACTCTACAAGCTCCTGTCATGGTCAGCGGCAATGTTGTCCACAGTGGGTGGCCAGCCTTTATCTAGCAGTAAAGGATGGATTCTGTTATTTCAGTGACGTGGGGCTCAGGGTAATGAAAGTGATCATCAAAAAGCGAAAGTAAAGTTGTCCTCACAGGGTTAACAAGAATTCTGGGCAGAAATATGGCTATAATTAGGCATTAATCAGGCTGCACTTTGACCCACTTCCTTGTAACTGACAGACACGGTAGGACTAGATACTGGCCGTTTGCATCCCTAATGTTCCTATAGATGGGATTTCTGATGTTAGAGCTATAAGGCTTTTGTTTAAGATAGACAGGATCTTTGACATTAGAGTCATAAGGCTCCTGTTTAAAAATTGCTTAAGATGTTTCTCAGATCCTGAATTCCAGCAAAACAGATGATACTAACAAGTTTGAAGACCCCCATAGAGGAATGGAATCAGTATGAGAACACAGTTTCTTCATCTCCCTGTCCCAAAACTTCACCCTGGACTCCTCAACCAATCAACAATCTCCACACTTCAGCCCACTCTAAAACTCGTAAAATCCCAAGCCCCAAACTCCTCTGGGAGATGGATTTGAGGCTTCCTCCCGTTTCCTTGTGTGGCAGCCCTATCATTAAACCTCTTTCTCTGCTGCAACCTGGTGTACTTGGTGTATTGACTTGCCATGCACATTGGGCAAGGGATCTATTACACTTACAAGAGCACCTAAAAAGGGCTACACTGGGCTGGGTGTGGGGCAGAGTAAATGGGAATGGGAACACTCTGGACCTTGGAGCATGCTGGTGAACCCTGAGCCTTCGGTCTAGGCTCATCTTGTGCTGATGGGGCACATGGCCTTCTCCCGCAGACCTAGACAGTGGATAGAGGTGACAGCATTAGGGACCTTGCATTTGTATGCTTGCCTGAGAGGCCACTGTGATCACCCCTCTTTATAGATGAGAACAGAAGGCTCAAAGAAGTCAAGCCCAAAGTTGAATACATAGCAAGGTGTGGATCCAGTATTTGCATCCAGGAGTGTCCCATTTCAAACCTAAAATTTCTACTAAAGAGAGGAACAAACAAAAACATCAACAACTACAAGTAATGTTTCTGGAGGGCTAACTTCATAGTGCATTTTGCTGGGCACTTTGAGGACAGCATCTCACATAGCTCTCTTAGGGTCCCTATTTTGCACATAAGGAAACTGAAGCTGTGATAGGTTCACACATTGCCATGAGTAACACAAATCTTAAGCCAGGGCTAGCCCCAAAGCCTATGCTCTTAACCTGAAGACACCCTGCCACTCAAAATGTATACCTGAACAGAAAAGACCAAGTGCTAACATTTTATGCCGGGCAAATGTGGGTACTATTTGGATTGAAGGACAAGAGAAGGGAGTTCAGGGAGAGAGCATGTGTTGAATCCCTTCCTTCCTGCCTGCCTGCCTTGGTCTCAGCCCCTGTTGGAGTGAGCACTGAGCAAAGTGTAGCATATACCTCTGGGGTTTTGGGGGGTTTTTTTGACATAGGATCTGGCTCTGTTGCCCAGACTAGAGTGCAGTTGCATGACCATGGCTCACTGTAGCCTCGATCTCCTGTGCCCAAAGGATCCTTCCATCTCAGCTGGAACTATAGACACATGCTGCCATGCCCCACTAATATTTTTTTGTTTTAATTGGGAGATGGGGTCTCGCTATATTGCCCAGGGTGCTCTCAAACTCCTGGGCTCAAGTAATCCTCCTGCCTTGGCCTCCCAAAGTACTGGGATTCTAGGCATGAGCCACCATGCCCGGCCCAGTATATGCCTTTGTTTATGTGCCTACCGTGTGGCTGGAATGGAGCTCTATGAGGACAGATCTGGGCCATGTTTCTTTAGTATCTAGCTGAGGTGTAACAAGAGTTCATAGCAACAAGTGCTTGCAGATGAGGAAGTAAGGCCCAAATAGGCTAAGCGGTCCTGAAACCCAGAACTCTAAATTGTCAGTGGTGGCAGATCAGACATCTCCTGTGAGTTTGTAGAGGATGCTGTTTCCGAGTACAGTTGACCCTTGAACAACACAGATTTGAACTGTGTGGGTCCACTTATATGTGAATTTTCTTTAGCCTCTGCCACCCCTGAGACAGCAGCCAACCCCTCCTCTTGCCCACCAGCCTACTTAACAAAAAGAAGACAAGGATGAAGACCTTTATGAGGATCCACTTCCACGTAATGAATAGTAAATATATTTTCTCCTCCTTACGACTTTCAAATAACATTCTCTTTTCTCTAGCTTGCTTTATTATAAGAATACAGTATATAATACATATACAAAATATGTGTTAATTGACTGTTTATGTTTTCAGTAAGGATGCAGGTCAACAGTAGGCTATTAGTAGTTAAGTTTTGGGGAAGGCAAAATTATACCCAGATTTTCAATCATGGGAAGGAGTCAGCACAGCCCCTTAACCCCTGCATTGTTTAAGGGTTAACCATACAAACACCTTCCTAAAGTCCCTCCAATCACCCCATAAAATCACCTGATTTTTCTTCTTCCCTTAGGTCAGTTCTGCTACTGCCCTCTGCAATGTTAAGAGCTAAGAATGTAGGAGTCAAACTCGTAGCACAGGGAAGTCCAGGTTGTGCCTAAGTTTCATGACGTTCATTTTATAGGTACCAAAGCTGAGGTTCTGCAGAGGGCAATGCTACAAACGTAGACCTTTAGTCCTGCTAGAAGGCCAAGATCCCCCAGCAATAAGGTGGAAATGATAGCTCCACCCTCAAGGCTTAGACCTTCCCTGGGTCCTCTCCCTCCGAGTGAGTGGTGTGGGCCTACACACCACCAGACATGATTCGCAGTCAGGCTCGCGCTCCAGGAATGCAGGAGCTGACTGGGTGAGATGCTCGGAGCCAGCGCGCTCTGCACGGCCCTGGTGGCGGAGGAGATGGATTTAGATGGTCCAATTTTTGTGGCTACTTTCCATTTGTGACAGGGGATAGGCTTTCTATATATGGTAATGATGTAAAATTCCGTTTTAAAAAGCATTTAAGTAAAGAAAATGAGTTAATTTAGAGGCAAGAATGAAATAATGTGATTTAACTTTAGAGAAACAGAGATTAAAGGGGGTCTGAAAAGGTACTCCTGCCCCAGAATTCTCTCCCCCAGCAGTTCATGGAACTGGGACAAGGTGCTGCCCATTCTGGGAAGCTGCTGTTCAAGCTGCAGGCTTCCAGAGCCAAAGGCTGCCCAGTCCAATCCTCACTGCAGGAATGAAGAGATGGAAGCCTGACCACAGGTCACCGAGGGGGAGTCACCAATGACAGCTTCTGAAAGAGCCTGGCTTTGATTCAGTTTCCCACTCAGAGCCAGGAGCTCAGGGCTTGGCTGATCCCCACTATCCATGTCCCCTCAGTAAAGTAGAGAAGCTCTGGGCAAGGTTTTATGCACAGTGTGCTTTAAAACAACCTAGGGAGCCTTGAAACAATACATTTGACTGGGCCCTGTCCCCAGAGATTCTGATTAGGTGGTCTGATTTGGGGGCAAGATTCAGGGATGCTGTTCTTTAAAAATCTCCCCACCAGCCCACCCTAGGCTGGAGACCAAGGTCCTGACATGAGATGCCTGGGCTGTACAGGACTCGGTTTACCCCATCCCCCTTCAGCATTCTCAAGGCTCATCCAGTCCCTAATCAGAAAGAGAAAACAAACAAACAGGGGTGGGGGGTGAGGGGAGAGAGTGAAAGAGAGAGAGAGTGAGAGAGAGAGAGACAGAGAGGAGGAGGACAGGAGAGAAGACAGAGAAGAGACAGAGTGAGAGGAAGGCAGCAGTCATGGCCTTCACACTTGGGCAGATCTGGCTTAGTTCTGGTTGCACCACTGATATTTGCAGGAGGTGTTACCCAGAAGATGTTTCTCAACTTCTTTGACACTTGGTGACCTTGCTGGTTCAATGATGATAATATTAATCACTGTCTCATTAAGTGGTAGTGAGGTTTAAATGAGATAACCCACGTAAAGAGCCCAGCACAGTGAACAGCACACACTGAGCCCTCTGTACAGGCTAATTCTCAGCATCTTCATCTCTAACACAGGGCCAGAAGCCAGGATGATCCTGTTATTAAGTGAAGCCAGAGACTCAGTTGGAACATTCTTCAGGGCAGAGAAGGAGTTCATTAAATGGCTCAGAATTAAGATGGGCAGGAGCTAAAGAAGAGCGAGACTTAATTCCCTTGCACGCCCAGGGGAAGGGGTCTCTTTTGGAAGAGATTTGCATTGGCTTTAGTTGATTGCAATTACGCTATCCATCGCCATGCTGAAAATAAAATGAAACGCTAACAAAGTTCCAGGTTTAATTGAAATTTCCTGGGATCTGTTATTACATCGCTGTGATTGTTCTGTGCCACTAATGAGGCTGTGCTAGCTGATTATCCAAGTGTCTCTCCAGTCACTATTCCATTATTGCATTATTAATGATCAGATATGATTGTCACAGTTGATGGCTTGAACATCAAACAAGCAAGAGACAAGTCAGACAGCCAGGCAGACAGACAGACGGCAAGAGTGGGTGGGGCAGGGCAAGTGGGCAAGTGGGTAGGCTGGACTAGCCGACAACCTGGTACCCAGGGTAGGCGGGGGGAAGGGGCATGGACATGTTAGTGTGATGAGGGGCTGAACTGAGGCGGGAGGCAGGGATGGAGGAGGCGGTGGGTGGGGCGTGATGATGGCAGGACCCAGTCCTTGCAAGTTGGTGAGTTCTAAGGGTCTATAGCTCTCAACTCTCCACTTATCTGGAGAAATAGCCAATGACTCTTGGTCAACAGACAAAGCAAGAACTAGCATTTCTAGATCAATGAGGTCTCACAGCCTGGGAAATGGGAAAAGGTTAGTGTAAGGGGCAAGTCACTCTTCCTTGGCCAGCCTCGGGGAGCATTTTGAAGAGCTGCTGAGCTCCTCTCCCCTTCTCTGACGAGCCTGGATGTCCAGAGTGGGGACTTGGGGTGCAGTGAGAAGGGCTGGTGGGCCCTGGAAAAGGCTTTGGAACAGGAACACGGGGGAGGCCTGTCCTTCCTAAGGCAGCCATGTGTCCCGGGCACCGTGGGGAAGACCTGCCTCCGCCGGTGAGGTGGGCTCAACAGCGCCCTCTTAGCCTGCTTTTAACCAGTGACCTCCCAGCACCCCAGAATGACTGGAAGGGAGCCCACGTGTTGGTACCGATGGAACTTTGAAGAGTTTTCTGGAAAGTACCAGCCTTGGCCTGTGCTAGTGGTCTTCCCTAGAGATGGTAGGGAGCTGGGCTTGGGGGCAGACTGAGGACAGGAGCCCCCGCCCCTGCGCATAAGCAGGAGGCCTCTTTTAACTCTGGAGCACCCACAGGCACCACAGCTGGGTTTCCCGGCCGCTTGCCCTGTGGGCCTCTCCCCACCCCCTTTGGGGAGGCACCCTTTCCTGAAAACACCAGACAGGATGAGGTCATATTAGGCACTCGATGGCTGCCAAATTTCATTCTTCAAAGACCAGAGTTGCGCTAACATGAAATGCAAGCCAGGAACAGGAGGGAGGAGGGGGCTGGACTGATGAAATGGAAGGGGAGAAACCCACATGCAGGAGAGAAGGAATTGACATTTGAACATGGTTTTATAATCGGAAAATTGATCCCAAGGCTGCTCCCGCCCCCAGTGATGGGCCACTGCGGACGCTGTGGTTTCCCTGAAGCCCGTGGTGGGGGCTGCCTGTTCCATCAGACTTGCTGCCTCCAACTCACTGTCTCCATGGCGAAGAGGCAAAGGGCTGGGGGCTCCTGCAGCCATGGTTTCCCTGGCAACACTCACCAGCAGCCCATCCCGGGCTGCACGTACCGGTTTGTCCCCACCACCACTGAGAGCTATTTCGGAGCAATGGAAGCCTCTGCCTGCACAGCCACCCACGGTCCCATGAACCCGCACACAGGAGCCCCCTCTGTGGGCTCCTGGTGCCCATCCACCCACGGCTCCCACCCAGAGCCTGTCCAGCCTGCAGGGAGCTGTGCTGAGCAACCAATCACAGGGAGGCGCTTGGGGAGTGTGGGATGCAGAGACCCCGGGTAGGCACAGCCTGGACACCTCCTCCTCCAGCCCTCAAGCCGGAGACTGAAGAAATCCAAGGCGAGAGCTTGAATGAGGAAGACGCCCTCACCACCACCTTGCAGTCCCCCTGCCGTGACCCAGGGCCCGTCAGTAGTGAGGATTATGACGGACATCATCATCATAATGCCACCATGCCAATCTTCTGTCCTCCTGAAGTAAGCAGTAAGTTATTATTATCATCCCAAGTTACAGAAGATGAAGCTGAGCCCCAGAGAAGTTAAGTGACCTACTCAAGGGTAGGAGCACACAGCGAGAAATGGCAGGCTCAAACCCAGTATGCAGTGAAGTGGCCGGCCCTGGGTATCTGGGAAGATCTTTACCCGCAGTGTGTTGGTCATGCTGTGCACATAGCAGGGTGGGGATTAAGGGCGGGGAATAGAGAGAAATGGTGGCCTTACCTTGGGAAGCTCCCGGAGCACAGGGAACTTACAAGGGTGTGTGTATACTTGTGCCCTCATACAGGACCACACACTGTTCTGTGGGCTCACAGGCAGCCGGGAGCGGGGAGGCTTCCCTTGCAAGGGATTGGTGGTCTGTGGCAGAGGCCTGGAGATGTGAAAGCAGCTGTTCGCTGGCAATGGGTTTCACCTGCTTCCAAGAACCCTCAAGAAGGGCTGAGGCTGCTCATAGGATCTACAGTTCCCACCACGGGGCAGCAGCCCCAGAGCTCCTTCCATGAGGAGCTCCTTGCGGCCAGGAGGGAGTAAAGAGTTTGCTGGTTGAGATCTCGGAGTGCACTGAGCTGAGACTGGGGAGAAAGCTCAAGTCTAAGAAGCCAGAGGTGGCAGCCTGGGCTGTGCTGAAAACTACCACAAAAGGGGGCCTGGTGGGGCACAGACAGTGGAATGGGTAAGGGGAAGAGTCTGAGGCTCCTGTCTCAACAGGCTTGTAGCTGAGGACCAGGACAAGGAGGCTGACAGCCTTTCCACTTTCCCAGGTGGGTTTCATGGGGGCCTCCCAGGAATGTGGAGGAGAAGGCTTTCCTCCAGCAGGTACCATGGCTTTCCCGGTACCTGCTGGAGGTTACAGGAGAGGTAGTGAAGGAGGGTAAAAAGCCCCAAGATGCTGGTCCCATGACACACCCAGAGCCCAGCACTGGCTCCATGCAGTGTGCGCCTAGCACAGGTAGTTCTTGTGGCAAAATCAAGCCTCTCTCCCTTCTCTTGAAGAAGGATGCCCCAAGTCCCCCTACACCTTTCCTGGGAGATCAGGGTCCATTTGTTCTTAACGTTCCCCCGAGGAGGGGGTTCCACCATTCTCTCCTGGAAGCTGCTTTCCACATCTCACAGTCTTTGTCAGAAAATTTAAATCAGCGGGTTTTCCACTGTCTCCTCTGCGCCAGGTAAAGGGATTCACACACACACGTTGTCTTGGGTGAGCCTCATCATGGCCCTGCAGGGCTGGGAGGGCAGAACCATGCCCCTTTCAGCCACCAGGAAACCCAGGCTTGGGCACTTTGAGTGAATCATTTCCTCAAAGGACGCAGTTTGCAAGGATGAGAGCTGAGATTTGAACCCAGGTCCTTTGACTTCAAGTCTCACGTCCTGTCTCCCCAGCAACTGGCCACAGCTCTTCCGGCAATCATGCAGTCTCTCTCCACTGTGGATGAAACAGGCAGCTCCAAAGCCTCTGGCAAACTCTGCAGCCACCTCTGGGGTGGGGACCAGCCAGAAATCTGAGGGGGGAGCCTGCTTCCACTGGCCTGTGGCCCTCTGACCCACCCCTCAGCCAGTTGTTCAGCTCAGAATAGAAGATGGTCTGGAAGAGTCCTCAATCCTTGTCACCGCCAATCCCTGCCCCTCTGCTCTGGCCTAGAAATGTTGAGTTGATTATATTCTGTGCTCAATCACCAGGAATAATCAATCTGTAATTAAGAGCATCCCCTGGCCCCCTCCAAGCCTTTCCTAGGCCTCCCGCTCCTCCATCCCCACCCCACGCCTACCACCGCCACCACCACCGCTGCCTGCTCCCACCCACATTTCCAGCATGGAATCATTTTAATGAGATTTCTCTGTTACAAATGACCGGTTTGTAATAATTATATTTTGTGCAGCAATCGTGGTTTAAAAATGATTTAAAGCAGGAAAGGCTCCAATTTATTAGGCATCAAATTTTCTGTGGTGAACTTTTAACTGGAAGCTGCCGCTCAGACACGGAGGGGGCCATCTCTGCCACCCTGGGCTGAGCAATAGTCCTGAAATATTGATGGTTTGTGGATGGAAATGTAGCCGAGGAGATTTAACTTTTACTAAAATAAATGAATCTTGCAACAATAGCTTAGTGGTCTTGGGTGCACCACTCCCTGTGGTAGAGGGAATGGGTTGTGGGGGAGGAGAAGGAGAGGGGCCCCCACCTGGAACAAGGCAAGGGAAGGAGAATGAGGGCTTTTGGGGGACTCAAGGCCTGAAGCATTTTCCACGCAGGGCTTTGCATTTTGAGGAGAATTATCATTGTATACCCCTTTTAAATTCTGTGAAGAGCTTTGTTGAGAGCTGTTGCGGGTAGTGTTTGGGACTTGTGACTCTGGAATTACCCTGGGTTCATACATGGACCTTGCTATTTTCTACCTGTGTAACCTTGGGCAATGAATCCACCTTTCCAATCCCAGTGGAGAATTCCCTGAGATAACACCTGTAAAGCCCTTTGTCCAGGGTTGGGCATGCAACAAGCACTCAATAACTGACAGGTATCACTATCATTTCAATGACTTTGCATCTATTAACCCATGAGGGTGTCACTACCCTGTGTGGCACATACAGTGAGTGTCCTTGTCCTCATGGAGAGACAAAAGCCTGGGTAGGTGAAGTGCCGTCCCATGGTCATAATCTAAGTGGTGGAGCTGGGTCAGAGCCCCAGCCTCTTCCAGCTTCCGGTTCCATTTGTATTAAACCGAGGGGAAATTTCTGGAGAAAGCAGGACTGCCATTGCAATAGAAAATAACAGCATGTTATTTTAAAATGCAGCTGGGGAGGTCCAGGTCTGAGATCAGGAAGATCATCTTGGTATAGAAGGTGTCACAGGAGAAGAGGTGATTGAGGGAGGCTGAGTGAGCCCCTCCCTTTCAGAACATAGAGGCTTCTATGCACCAGGTGAACAGCCTTCTGAGTCCACTGGCACCCAGGCCATACCCTTAACAGGGCCAGCCTGGAATGGGGCTGCTCGTTTGCCACGTCTCCCAGTGGTGTGTGAGCTCCTGAGGGCAGAAGTTCTAGCTCATTCATCCTGGAGCTTCCTCTATTGCCTGACTCCAAGAAGGGCATACAGTAGGTGTGCAACAACCTGAACTGCAGGCTTCATGAGGGCAGGAACTGGGCCTGCTTTGCTTATTCCTGTAGGCTAACCCAATGCCTGGCACATAGTGGGTGCTAAATAATAATACTGATAATGATGAGTGAGTGAATGAGCAAGTGAATGAACAAGTGTTTGTTGCATCAGGTGGAATGGTCTCTCCTCTTCTGACCTCACCCTCCGGAGCGGGCAGTGGTGCCCACCCTTTCTGACAGAGGGGCAGTGACCCATGGGATGTAGACAAGGAAAAAAGCTTATTGCTCTGGACTGCTGGAGCTGCATCTTGGGACTCTGGGACCCCAACTCTTAGACCAGAAATGCAAAGAGTTACCGAGCTCCTCACCCCTGAAGCTCTGTTGTCTCAGGAGTCACTGGTGCAGGAGAGGGGTCAATGGCCTCAGAGGTTGGGAGGAGAGGGAGGAGAAGAGGGCAAGCGAGGGTGCCCCTGCTCTGTCTGCCGGCTCAGCCCTCCAGGCTCTGGTCGTGTGGTGTCTTATCTTCCTGCTCATTCTTCTCATTTTCTGACCAGCTGCTGGGGCAAGAGGGACCTGGGCCTTCCCTCTGCTTGTGGGCACTTATCTGGGCCTGGGGAGGGTGGAGAGGGCACGTGCCAGTCCCTGGTTGTGTGAAGAGGACACTCCTACAGGCGGAAGCACGGAAACCCATCTTGTGAGATGCCGCTATTGTGGCAAACACAGAGGGGGCTGGTGGTCGCCGGGGTGTCCCTCACTCCCTGTGTTTGAAATGGGTTTCAAACTGTTCTGAGAATCATTATGGAGAAAATCAAGGACCTCCTGAAGGGCAGGGGGACTCCAGGGAGCTGTTGGGAGGCAGAAGTCCTCTACCGGAAGACTCGAAGATGAAATGAACATGGTGCATCAGATGCCTTTTGAATGTGAATTCATGTGAGCCACTTCTCCCGGCCTGGGAGCTGCGTGCATCAGGAGTGGAGCCGGACCCTCCTTCGCCACCTTCTCCATCCTCACCTTGGCACCCTTCGCTGGTGCCTAACTGACTCATGACCTCAGGGAGGGTTTTGCCAACACAAAGATGCTTTCCAGGGGCTCTCCTCCCGGGACTTGGAATAATGTAGTGTAAACCTCGCCACATTTAACAGCAAACACCGCGTTTCTCACTACAGCTTTGTCCCTAACTGGCTGCATGACTCCGGACTAGTCACAGGCTCAGACAGAGACTCAGTGCTGCCATCTGCAAGGTGGGGACAATAACGATGGCACCCCCTTCCTGGACATTCCTGCCCTGGGAGGCCTCGTGAGCAGAAGCCAAGGCGTTTCCTCTTTGCTGCATCAGCCCAGCACAGAGCCTGGCCCAGGGGAAGTGCTGAAGGATGAAGGGTAATCAGGAGGGGCAGATCAGTGGCCCCGTGGGATAGTGTGTAAGCGCTCCCACACAGGCAGCCTCAAGGGGACCCTCCTGCCCAGTCTGCGTCTCCCTCCATGGCCTTTCTTCTCTAGTCATTTCTGAGTCAGGCAAATCTGCCCTGCCCCCTTACCTCTTCCCCACATAGCCCTTTCCTCTTCCCCATCCAACAGACCTGCTGCAGCCCCTCCCTTTCCTGTCCAGTTATTCTTCCATCTCCACAACCAGATGCCAGCCTGTCTGTCCGGTCCCCCCAGGCCCCTACTCCATTCCTCTGTGTTGGCTCCTCCCGCCTCACCAACCTATCTCCTGGGACTGGGGGCGGCCTGCTGGCCACACCTCTGGACCCAGCCTGTCCACTATCTCCTGGACTCTGCATGGGCCTCCAGTACAGGCCCCTTCTAGACGTCCTCTCCCTGTCAGCCAGAGTGAGCCTTCTGAACTGAAAGCCTGACTGTGCAACTCCCTTGCTTAAAGTCCTTCAGAGACTTAGCCGTAATCTTTTTGTTTAGTGAGTTAGTCACCAGGTGCTCTGGATAAAGTCCTAACCCCTGTACATATACACAAGGTCCTCTGTGACCTGCCCTGGCCTAGAGCTCCTGCCCCTCCCTAGGCTCCAGGCATGCGGGGCTGCTTGCAGGTCCCAGAGTGCTCTGAGCGCATTCAACGGCTTCCTGCTACACTCTGTCTTCTCCCTCTTGCTCCACCTGCCCATTGTGGCTTCATTAACTCATATTTTAAGACTCAGTTGTGATATCACCTCCCACAAGAAACCTTCCCTGAGTCACAAGGCTCCTTCATCTTCAGCCATGGGCTTCTACGGCATCTCTTGCATGTCCCAGCATACTTGCCATTCTGTAAGCTCTGAGCACGACCCACCAGGCTCCCTCTCCTCTATGAGCACCACAAGGGCAGGTCCACAGCTTATTCCTCATCACACCACCAGCACCCTGTGCTGGGTCTAGGTGTTTGTGTATCCCTAACAGTCATACGTTGGCATCCTAGCCCCTAGGGTGATGGAATTAGGAGCTGGGGCCTTTGGAAGGGTGGGGCCTTCATACACGAGAGTAGTGCTTTTATAAAAGAGCCCACAGAGATCCCTTGCCTCTTCCACCAGGTGAGAACACAGAGAGAATGCCCTCACCAGACACCAAATTTGCTGGTGCCTTGCTCTTGCACTTTCCAGCCTCTAGAACTGTGAGGAATAAATATCTATAGTTTATGAGCTACCTAGTTTGTGGTATTTATTTTATAGCAGCCCAAATGGACTAAGACACCCTGCATACAGTAGGTTCTCAGAACGGGGATTTTGAATGAACAACCACATCCACTGACCCTTGTTTTTCTTTATTCTTAAGTATATTTTTCAGTTATATGCCCTGCAGCAGGGGCAGGCCTACTGAATAATGACAGGTATGATTAATTAAGTACTTAGTACTTGTCGAGCATCTGCTAAACTCTTAACATTTGTTAACATTCTCATTAAATCCTCATTACCTGAGGAAGGTACTACTGTGGGTAATTATCTCCATTTTCCAGATAAAGAAATGGAGGCTGAGAGGGGTTGGCTACCTTGCCCCAGACCACACAGTGAATGACTGTTGAAGCCTGCACTTGAACCCAAATGTGTCCAACTCCAAGGCTCGGGCACTTAACCACTGGGCACACTGTCACCACCCACCCCTGGAGGAGCCTCCCGGCCTAGCCCCTGAGAAGCCAGTGTCAGGTGGGAGGCAGCTCGGGTGTCCTGGCCCCTTACCATGTCTTGGCATCTGCAGTGCTCCGTAGTTGCTGTCCCTCTGTGCCAGGCACCCCCTGCACACACATCAGAGGGAAGGCTTGTCACTCCAAGTCCCAGCTGGCTTCTTCCTGGGACCGGCCCGGTTGTGGCACTGGAGGGGGTGGTGCTGTTTCCTCTTGCAGGTGGTAGGCAGGGAGGGTGAGCCTGGGCCCCGCTCCCCACTGGCTATCTGTTGAATGACAGCAAGCCAGAGTGTTTGGGTGGGTGGTGAGCTTTGAGGGCCCACCGGAGACTGTTAATTTTGGCTCTGAGTCCGCAGTGGAGCTAAATGACTGGAAAGCTCCCTCGAGGGGGATGTGTGCAGCCAAGGCAGCTGCAGCTCTGATAGCTCCATGTCTGCCAGCGCCGAGATCAAGTCACTTACGGGGCGTCCTGGCGGGAGCGGCTTCTGTATCCAAGCAGGGAGGGGCTCCGAAGCCAATCACTGCCCCGTGGGGAGCCAGCAGTGTTAGATGCAGAGGGAAAATGCTTCAAAGCCTTCCGGGGCCCCAGGAACTCGCACAATCTTTCCAACTAGGGAACTCATCTGAGAAGCAAGTTCCCGGAGTAAAGAGGTGGATTTCTTCTGCCTCATTTCCAGGGAGGAGCTGGCCCCAGGCCAGAGGTGGGGTCTCGTGGGGTAGGTGAGTGTCTTTCCAGACTCTCCCCGTGTGTCCGGCAGGGCAGCCCAGCAGGGCCTGTGGCTTCTAACTTTCTGAGTAGGATTGGATCCCAAGAAACAGGAACGAGAATTTGTCAGAAACGCCTCCTGGAGGGAGAGTTTGCCCCCAGAGTGGTTATGCTATTATTGTACTATTGTCGCACCTTATACTTGGGCTTACATTTGAATACTTAGAAATCAACACCATGCAGAGTAGATCGCTGGGGACTCTGATTCACAGGTCTGTGGTGGGGCCTAGGAACTTGCTTTTCTCACAGCTCCCAAGTGACGCCAATGTTGCCCGTCCTGGATAATGTGGCTTCACCCTTTACTGGCTAGAGCACATTGTTGAGTCTCTCCAAGGCTCATTCCCTCACCTGTAAAATGGTAATGACAATAGCCACCTATAGGCTGCCGAGAGGATTAACGAGCTTCCATATGTAAAGTCCCAGTGAATTGGGGAAGACCCTGTGGTAAAGCAGCTGGCACGTAGCAGGTATTCAATACAGGTGCCTTCTCTTCCCTCAGTCGAGATGATTTTGCACTCTTAATTTCACCTTAGCCGGTGAGGCGAGCAGAACAGGAATTGCTCATCCCTGTTCTACAGATGAGGAGCCACTAGTGCACTGACTTAGTGGCTGAGGGAGACCCTAGGATTCTTGCTGAAACTTCAGTGTTCTTCCCACCATAACACTTTTTTTTCTGGTCAGATGAGAGATTTATGTGTCTACCAGATGAGGAGCAAGTCGATACTAATGGTGAAAACCCTAACAATACTGCAGAAATCTGTGCGGAACTCTCACTGGGCACACGCCACAGCCGGCCTTCTGGAGTCCTGGGAGACAGCTCGGAACTTGGAAGACAATGTTCCATTACATGGCTCCCCTCTGGGCCTGCCTGTATATTGATCTCAACAAGCATTTCAGGGAAGAACAAATGCTGGGGCCATCTTCCCCCAGGGGGAAGGAGGCAAGCAGATCAGAGATGAAAGGTAGAGCTGCTGTTGTCCCGTTTGTGGCCCAGGGGCCTGACTTCCTCCCTGATCCCAGCCATCAGAGGTATCTAGATAGACAGGGCTCAGAGAAGAGAGCAGGAGGGACCTCTGGCCAGACTCCACATCTGTCTGCCACAGCCCTGAGGGGCTTGGAACAATTCAGCACATTCTTCCCTTCTTCCCCAGCCTGCCTAGCCACATGTTGGCCATGGCCTCCCCAGCTGCCCTCTCCCCTGCTCTGGACGAAACCCGGGAAAAAATACCTGGTGCCCCTGGAGTTTCTGATGCACGATGTCATTTACCTCCTCAGGCATTCTCATTCACAGATGTCAGTCCCGTTAGTCAGAAAAGCGAATGGAGCCCCAAGAAGACAGCAGAGGGCACACTGGATCCCAGGCTGGGGGTGTGATCTTGCCGCCTGTGTGATGTCTTGGGGTTGAACCCTGCTCAAGCCAAGGCCTCCAGTTCCCATTTGGATTCTGTCATAAGGGAATTCCACATGGCATTCCTGGATTTCACATTTCCATTTCAGCTATTTGTGAGTGTCCTCAAAGTCCTCCACCTGCAGCCATTTGTCATTTTGCTGAGACAGGAAACGGAGCCCCATGTGCCATAAGGCTGGTGAACAGCAGCAAGCTTCAGTCAGCAGGGAGCCAGGCCCAGGCCCCCTCTGCCTCTCAGACCAGCTGGGTTTTTTGTTTTGTCTTGTTTTTTGTTTTTGAGACAGGATCTCATTCCTGTTGCCCAGGCTGGAGTCTGGAGTGCGGTAGCACAAACACAGCTCACTGCAGCCTCAACTTCCCAGGCTCAGGTGATTCTCTCACCTCAGGCTCCTGAGAAGCTGGGACTACAGATATGCGCCGCCACGCCCAGCTAATTTTTTTTTTTTTTTTTTTTTTTTTTTTAGTAGGGCTGGGGTTTCGCCATGTGGCCCAGGCTGGTGTTGAACTCCTGGGCTCAAGTGATCCACCTGCCTTGGCTTCCCAAAGTGCTGAGATTACAGACATGAGCCACTGTGCCCAGTCCTGTCTTTGTTTTATAGAGGAGGAAATGAAACCACTGTATGGCATTGTGTGGTTGAAAATATGGAGATGCATTCACAATAGCAAAGTCAGAGAACCAACCTCGGTTACCATCCACTGATAACTGGATAAAGGAAATGTAGTGTGTGTGTGTGTGTGTGTGTGTGTGTGTGTGTGTAAAATGGAATACTATGCAGCCATGAAAAAGAATTTAAAAGAATGAAATCATGTCTTTTGCAGTAACATGGATGGAGCTGGAGACCATTATCCTAAGTGAAATAACTCAGAAACAGAAAGTTACATACTGCATGTTCTTATCCGTAAGTGGGAGCTAAACAATGGGTACACATGGACATAAAAAGATGGAAACACTAGACACTTGGGACTCCAAAAGGGGAGTGGGGTGGAAGGAAGTGAGGGTTGAAAAATTACCTGGGTGCATGGGTGCACCAGAAGCCCAAACCTCACCATTATGCAATAGATCCGTGTAACAAACCTGCACATCTGTCCCCCGAATCCATAACTATAAAAAAGAAAGAAAATGTGAAGATAGAAGACAGCCTTAGGTTTCCTCTTTCTCAAAAAGGCTCAGGGTCTCCTGTACCTTATTTCTAGAGAATCCCCAAGACTTGTGGAAAAGGAAGAAACGACGAAGACTAGACCCTTGTCGTAAAGTTCACAACATTGGCGGCGTTTCTAAAAGAAACATCCAGCCTGTCTCCTTTCCAGTTATGAGGTCCAGGAAAGAGACATCACAGCCCCAGGGAGCCCCTTCCGGCAGGTCAGGGGCTAGTTTGCCACTAGATTTCTCAAATATTCCACTAGAAGAGCATGGCTTTGGCTGGGCACCAGGCCCCCTAAGATCTTAGACTACCTGCACCCCAACTGTCAGACTGTCCCCTAGTTAGCTCTGGCACCACCCCAGGCAGGGGCACGTGCTCCAGGTCCCGCCATCAGCATAACGACCCAGTCTGACATGCACTTTACAGTCATCAAGCACTTTTACCTGTGTTGTCCCACTGGACCCACACAACAAGGTAGAGTAGGATGGGTGTCTGTCTTAGTCCTTTCAGGCTGCTATAATGAAGCATCACAGATTGGGTGGCTCCCCAGCAACAGACATTTCTTTCTCACCACTCTGGAGGCCTGGACATTCAAGTTCAAGGCCCCAGCAAGTTTGGTGTCTGGTGAGGAACTGCTTTCTGGCTCATAAATGGTGGTTTGTCTCAGTGCCCTCATATGGCAGAAGGGCAGAAGGATAAACAGGCTCCCTTGAGCCCTTTTACAAGGGCACTAATCCCATTCATGAGGGCTGCACCCTCACGACCTAATCACCCCCAAAGGCCTTACCTCCTAACACCATCACCTTGTGGGGGTGAGATTTCAACATAGGAATTTTTGAGTGACACAAACATTAAGAACATAGCAGTGTTGTTATTGCCAATGTACAGATCAGAAAACCAAGGAGCAGACACTGAGCATCCTGCCTAAGTCACAGGAACAAAGTGGGGACTCCAACTGAGGTCTTCCAAATTGTCTGACAAACAACACCTTCTCTTAATAATCTACCAGTGCTCCCCATGATACCTGACAAAATGCAGAACACCTTCATGGACATAATCTCATTTTAATCTCATAACAACTCTGTGAGGCAAGCAGCAGTAGGTGTTATTATCCCCATTTTACAGGCAGAGAATCTCATGTGCTCAAACTGTGTACAGGTAGTTCTTTTCAGGGTAGGAGCGGGGGCAGGTTAGATGTCAGAAAATTAAAGAGAGGGCAGAAGCTGTGTGTCCAGCCAGACCTCGGTACCCTACTTAGAAACATTCTTGCTACAGCGATCTTACCACTTTCACAGAAGGCTGTTAATTAAATGAATTATCCTTGCTGAATAGGCCTTGGGGGTTCCCTAGGGCAGCACAAAGATCCACATCTTTGTGCGATCTTGGTGCCACATCTAAACTTCTGGAAAATTGCAATGCCCCCCATCTTCCCTCCCCAACAGTTCAGGTGCCTGCTCCCAGCTTGGGCATCTTCTCTTGCCTGCCTGGAGACAGCACTCTGGCCAATGAATGTGTCTTGGCATTTTACAGGACCAGGCGGGGGCAGAGCCTCACGTGAAGTGAGTGGGAGCGCAGGGTTGGGCCTGCCTGTGTGCCATGTGTGTGCCTATATGCATAACAATGAACATAGTGATCTCAGTCCCTGTGTGCACAGATGTTTCCCCATGTGTGCAGCACTGCATGCGTCCACCTGTGAACCTGTGACCAATGGACATAGACCCCCACCCAGGGTCCCTAGTCTAGGAGTGCCCAGCCACCTCCTTCAGCCCCGGCTTGTCTCATCCCCACAGCCTGCTGTGGTGGTGAGTTGTCAAATGCAAACATCAGCTGCACAGCATCTTCTTTATGAGGAGGCCAGGACAGGCAGGTAATTTATCAAACATTACTTAAAATAGTCCCCCAGCCTCTCGCTCCCTCTCTCTTGTTGCTTTCTGATTCTTGATTGTTTCTTCTTCCTGTCTCTTGTTTTTCTGTCTGGAGATTGACAGCCCCCTGCTAATACAGCCTTGGAGATGCCACATACTGGTGGAACCGACACCTCACTCTGCCTCAGCCTCCATCCCAGAACTAACTGCTCCGCGCTGACTCCAGCGGCACTGCAGTTGCTCCTGTCTGCATGCCCGCGGGGCCGGCTGATGGATGAGGCCACATCCCCCGCACTGCAGAAAGCTCAGGAATCAGGGACACATGCACTTAGATCTGCTGAGTTATGGTCTAGCTAATAAGACTCCTCCTGACATCAGCGAGCCCTTGACTGTCCTATTTTTGCCCTGTTTCCAATTCTCTGGCCTTTTAAGCAGGCCCCTGTCTTGCGACTGGATGAGCCAGTCTGCTGTCCTCTGAAGAGATGTAAAGAGAGTGAGATGAATTAGCATTCTCTGTCATTTCCACATCCAAGACAAAGCAACTAAGGCCAGCCAAGGGAAACAGAGTTTATTACTGGGAAATGTTTAAAGACCTACTCTTTGCCAATTACTGCACTAGGTGCATGAAACTATTGTCTCATTTAATTCTGTGCAATCGATGTGATCTCCATTTTATAGAAGAAAAAGCGAGCCTCCGAAGAGGTCAGTGGACTGCCTTAGGTCAGTGTGTCAGTCAGCGTTCAAAAATGGACTCTAGGCTGGGCGCGGTGGCTCATGCCTGGTAATCCCAGCACTTTGGGAGGCTGAGGAGGGTGGATTACCTGAGGTCAGGAGTTTAAGACCAGCCTGGCCAACGTGGTGAAAATCTATCTCTAGTAAAAATTCAAAAATTAGCTGGGCATGGTGGCGGTTGCCTGTAATCCCAGCTACTTGGGAGGCTGAGGCAGGAGAATCGCTTGAATCCAGAAGGCAGAGGTTGCGGTGAGCCAAGATCGCACCACTGCACTCCAGCCTGGGCAACAAGAGCGAAACTCCATCACAAACAAACAAACAAACAATATAAAAGGACTCTAGCTAACTTAAACAGAAAAGAAATTTGGGAGCAAGATATTGATAGCTCATGGAATATACAGGGAACTTAGAAAACATGCATGATCCAAGATGGTTAGAGTCAGGGCCAAGACACACAAGGAAGAGCCCGCTAGGAGACCACTGCACCAGACACGGATGGCCACCACCAAGGTGAATTTCAAACTCTCCTTGCACCTTTATGTCCCTATCTTAAAATCTAAATTCCCAAATGGTGTCATCTGAGGGTGAGTACACCGTGCGTTCACTCCTCAATGCCAGGGGCCAGGGAACCCTTCATTGACACTGGCTCCAATCAAGAATCACCTGATGGGCTCCCAAAGAAAGAAAGGGGACTCCCAAACTGAGCAGCCAACACCCAATGAACTAGCAAACCAGACCCATGTTCCCAGCTGCATACAGCTGGTGAGGGGCTGAGCTAGTACAAAGCTACTACTCCCTGACTCCAAAACATGCTCACCATAATCCAGGGTGACGTTCAAGATATTGAACAATTGGTAGAGCACTGGCTCTGGCCAATCAGAATAGATGCCACCAGAAATAGCTGGTTCAGCCATGGCAGTGCCACCAACAGATGATGAGTTCTGCACACAAACAAGCCAGAATTGGAGCTCAGGGCTCTTGACTGCCCAGGCCAGAGGCCCTTGCTACTAGGACTACGCTTTCCACACTTTTTCATAGAGGAAGATAATACTTGATGACACACTGGGGTAAACTTGAGGGCATTAAGATGGATAAATAGATAGATAGATAGATGGATGGATGGATAGATAGATGATAGACAGATGATAGGTAGATGATAGATGATAAATAGATTGATGATAGATAGATGATAGGTAGATGATAGAGAGATAGATGATAGATAGATAGATAGATAGATAGATAGATAGATAGATAGATAGATAGATGATAGATAGATAGATGATAGTAAAATATATATGGCTGGGGGTAAAGCCCCCTATAATTTTACATTATATTATTATGATAAAAATAAAATAAAATCCCTCTATACTGCAGGCTTTTATATCCAACTGCCTAGTTGACATTTCCTCTTAGATGCATCATAGGTATCTCAAAAACAGCATATTAGTATCTGAACACCTGACCTGCCACCATCTTCACCAGCTCACTCCACCTGCAGTCTCCCCCAGCTCAGTTAAGGTCTTGTTAATCCTTCCAGTTGCTGACGCCAAAACCTTTGGAGCCATCTTCAACTCTTTCTTTCATATTCTCTATCCTCTAGAGCCTGTATATATTTTATGTGATATGTATGTATGCCCATGTTCTACATCAGAAATCCTCTAGCCTCTACCACTGGAATACATTCATAAACTGGCCACCTTCACTGCTACTGTTTCGTTCCAAACATCATCACTTCTCCCTTGGATTCTCATGACAGCCACCTAAGTAGTTCCCCTACCTCTGACCTCCATCCCCTTCAGGCAAAACAATGATGGCAGCTGGGCCATCTGGTTTACCAGCTGTGAATGGTCCACCCGGGGCTTGAAGGTCCTATCCCAACCCCATGGATCGCAAGAGTTCCATATCTTGATTTTCTTCCGTGGGTCAGATATCATTTTAGTGTCCATCTCCTAACAGAAGCTCAAAACAATGGCCAGAGGACTCCTTACTAAGCATAAATAAGACATGATTCTTCTACTTAAATCCCACAGGAGTCCCCAGTTTACTCAGAGTCAAGAGCACTGTTCTTAAATGTCAACAAGCCCCCTTACAATCTGGTATCTGTCACCTCCCTGACCTCATCTTCTACTACCATCTTCTATGTTCACTTCTTTCCAGCCACAGAGGCCTCCTTCTGTTCTCTGAACATGCCAAGGTTGCTGTGCCTCAGGGCTTTTGCACATGCTCTCTATCCCCTGTCTGAGTTCTCTTCCCCTGATGTCTGCATGGCTTACTTCCTCACCATCTCCAAATCCTCACTCAGTGTTGCCATCTCAGCAAGGCCTGCCCTGACCACCTTATTTTATCAATATATGTATTAGTTCTTCTCATGCTACTATAAAGAAATACCTTAGACTGGATAATTTATAAAGATAAGAAGTTTAATTGGCTCATGGTTCCATAGGCTGTACAGGTAGCACGGCTGGGGAGGCCTCGGGAAACTTTTAATCATGGCAGAAGGTGAAGGGGAAGCTGGAATGTCTTCACAGGGCCAGATCAGGAGGAAGACAGAGAGGGGGAAGGTGCTATACACTTTTAAACAATCAGATCTTGGGAGTACTCACTCACTATCATGAGAACAGCAAGAGGAAAATCTGCCCCTGTGATCCAGTCACCTCCCACCAGGTCCCTCTTCTAACACTGAGGATTACAATTTGACATAAGATTTGGGCGGGGACACAAATCCAAACCATATCAATCTATTTTACTCTTTTCAATTTTTTTCCATAGTGCTCATCTCCTGACATGCTATATTTATGATATTATTTATTCTTGGCTTTTCTCCACTAGAATGTCAACTTTTTAGTAGTTTTTGTCTGTTTGCTCAGTGATATACTTCCTGGAGCTAGAATATTGCCTACCTACTCTCAACTCATATTTGTGGAGGGAAGGAATCAAAACACAAAGTATTAGGGATAATATTAAAGTTTAAATTTGCATAGATTTTAGATATTAGACATTAGAAAATAGTTTTCAGTTTTTAATGCTAACAATATTGTTTCCATGAACATAGCTTGTTATATATGCTTTTATGTTTGAAATGCTCCCATGTATTAAGTTGGTGCAAAAGCTATCTCGGTTTTTACTGTTACTTTCAATGGCAAAAACTGCAATCACTTTAGCACCAACCTAATAATTCTTGTTCCAGGTTTTCAGTACTGATCTCTTTAAATTCTTAAAAATCTCATTGACAAGTAACTTTATGAGCAAAATTCAGCAGCACATTCAAAAATTACAGCAATTGAAATTATATTTAAAGATTCCCGGAGGTCTTCCTTTTCTTTCATTGACAAATGCAATTTTAAAATATCTTGTGATAATGCTAATGGATTTGAATGCTACCAAACTTTTTCATATTAAGTATTTCAAAATAATTCGGAATCTGTAATTTGTAGCAGGTATGTGCACTGTTAAACAGCAGTCAACCTGCAGCTAGCTTAGATGCTACTAAAAGAGCTGTAAATGTCTAGAAGCATTTGATATTTGCAAAGATAGATAGTTGGACCCTATCTGGGGCTGCCTCTACCAAAAACCCCACCCAGCCTCCCTATCCCACCCCTGTCTGCCAGTACCTTGGGGTCTGCGTCATACCACCTGGGCACTTAGAACCAAAAGTCCTCCAGCAGCACAAGGGGTCCCTTGTCCTAAAGGACAGTGGCCTGATCTGAGCTGAGAATTCAAGCAAACATCCAGTTGGTGGAGCATCTCCTAGGCTGTGTTTGGTACCTCACTGTGCAGCGGAGTGTGATGGAGTTGTGCAGGGCCATTCCCAGTGAGGACCATAGGACACACCATCATATCCCACTCCACTCCAGCTATCCTCCAAGGAACACTGGCAAGGGAATTCCCAAGAGTCCCAGTCCCCGCCTGTGTGCCTGTAGAGCTTTGAGACCAATGGCAGCACATCAGTGTGGCACGGCACACCATTTGGGAAGCTCTACTTTGGATCCCTTGGTCTGGAGTCCCATTTCTTCCACTAACCAGTTGTGTGTCTTGGGTGGGACACCTCACTTCCTTGAACTTAGGCTTTCTCATTTATAAATGGAGAATTCGAATAAAAGCAATGCTGGTCAAGGACCTGTCAGGTACTGCAGGGGATAGTTTGGGATGAAGTAGGAATAAAAAGCATCCAACTAAAAAAGACTTTTCCTCACCTTCCTCTTCAAACAGAGCCCCTCCACTTTTATCAGTTTTATATATTGATACTCCATAGAAGATAACATAAAATTTTAAAAACCAGTATATCTTGAGGACCTCTCACCCCTGGGCTCTCTGCTGCCCACCCTTCCTTTGTTCAAGGAGCAAATCATTCTAAATGAACTTTTTATAACATTTTATTACTATAAAGAAATGCCACCTTTCTTTAATAAAAATAAGACAAGAACCCCCACAGTAGCAATAAAAAGGATTTTCTTGATATGAGGGGTTGATGACCCGCGTGTCCTGTCTCTGTGTCTAACAGTCCTCTTTCCTTTGAGATTTTTCCATGTGACTGTTTTTCCCCATGGCACAGAGAAGGCAATGTTGGAACTTGGTTCAAATAATACTTTACAAGAAACTAGGGGATGGCAAAGAGGAAAAAATGCAGAATGTGATGCAGCTGGGCCATCTGGTTTACCCACTGTGAATGGCCCACCACGGCTGGAAGTTCCCATCCCAGCACCATTGTTCCCCAGAGTTCCATATCGCTGGATTTTCTTCCATGGGTCAGATATCATTTTAATGTCTGTCTAGCAGAAGCCAGATAAAGACACTTACAATCCTCAATGTCCAGGGCCATCTCTTGCACCTAGGTCTTGCTCAGGATTGCAGGTTTCTTGTGGGAAGACCCCCCTTTTCTCTGCTAGTAGCACTACTCATCCCCTCCTGGTAAGATTCCACCCTCTTAAAGGCATCCCTCACAGGTTAACTCTACGACAAGAGCGCAGGTAGTCCCCCAAAAGATGGATCTGGTCATTACGAAGAGATAGTTTTCTTTACAGAAGCAGAAGCACAGAGGGGTACAGCAATTTTTCTAATACTCGACAGCTTCACAGGAGCAAAGAGAGGATTTGAATGTAGGGCCTTGGACAGGACACCAGAGCTTTTGGTGTATGTAGGTGCCCTTCCCAAGGCACCTGTGGGGAGGGGAGAGAACCCCTGGACCCAGAGCTCTCAGCTAATCCTGGAGACAATCGGAGTGCAGGAGGTGCAGGCAGGAGTGAGCAGGAGCACCTCACTAACACCCTAATACCAATGTCCAAAATTCAGACCCCACAA
This sequence comes from Hylobates moloch, assembly GCF_009828535.3. Classification (NCBI taxonomy): domain Eukaryota; kingdom Metazoa; phylum Chordata; class Mammalia; order Primates; family Hylobatidae; genus Hylobates; species Hylobates moloch. The sequence goes on along the minus strand of NW_026652286.1, from coordinate 92,775,032 downwards.
GAATGGCTCTGCTCTGGACAAGACAATCTAGTCTTTCTGGTATCTGCAGCCCGAGTCTCCTCAATGGGCAATTGCGGCTTCCAAAAGCTTAGAAACAAAAATGCTGAGAATGTCAGAGCTTAAGGCTTCCCTTCCCTAAGATTCTGAGAGATCTGCATGAGTACTTTTGTTTGCTTATTTATCCTGTTGCCTCAAATTAGAAGTGAAAAGCAGAACAAAGAAACTAAAGACATTCCTCAGGATGGAATTACCTTCCTAGCCTTGGGGTTTGGTCTTGCCAAGACAATTTGGAGTCTGTTACAGTGTTGCAACACATCAGATATCCTAAAGTTTCCCTTTCATCCGCTAGAATCCAGGGCTGTTTAAGGCTAATTCGGGAGGAAGGGGAAACTGGGGTTTCCAGTGTTGTGGCAAGTCTTCTCAGGCACCCACGGGCAGTTTCATATTGGGAAATCTTTCCTGAGTCCTCATGCAGTGGGGAAGGTGGCCGGGAAACTGGAAGAGGATCCTGGGGGAAAGGTGCTACCCTGGGGCTGTGATTCAGCTCTCAAGGTCCTTTTATCCCAAGTTGAGGCCCCCTGTTTTTAAGTCCTGCCTGCCCAGAAAAAAGCCTGGGCATCTGGTCAGAGACTGGCTTCTCCTTCTTAACTGCTCTTGAGCAGGGTATATTAAAGCTCCGAGCCTCTGTTTTCTTGTCTGTGAAATGGGAATACTAATAATATCCCATTTATTCTTCTCTCACAGTGATGGTGGGGATCAAATGAGATAATGCCTGTAAAAAGCCCTGTAGGGTAACAAGTGCTTTTCAAACAAGTTTCCAAGGTGTGTGTGTGTTTGTGTGTGTGTGTGTGTGTGTGTGTGTGTGTTTGTCTGTATGAGTATATGTGTTACATAGGATTGACCCATTGGGGCAGAGAGACAACTGGCTCTCACATAAGAGGTCCTCCATCTTCTTCCCTTGCTTTCCCAAAACTTCTCATTCTTCTGGAGCTTCCCAGGAGAGATAGGCACTCCCCACTTCCACCCTGTCCTCACTACTGCCTCTCCCTGACTCCCAGCTAGGTTGCTGAGAAAGAGATGACAGAGGAATTGAATTTGGTTCAATTCCACGATGATGCATCTGGTCTCTGCTCCCGTGCTTCACATTTTTCATGGTGCTCAGTTGACAAAACTCAGATCAACTACCTCCCTTTGATTCTCATGGCAACCCTGAAAGGCAGGTAGCAGATCAATTAGCATCTTTCATTTCCAGAAAAAGAAAATGAAACCCAGGGATTAAGTGATTTTCCTAAGGTCACCTACCCTGTAAGAGCAGAGCTAGAACTCACACACAGGGTTTCTGGCCACTGCTTAAAGTTCTTCAGCAGCTCCTCATCATGGCATCCAAAGCTCTTAATGATCTGCACCCACCTCTCTCCACTCTGAAGGCCTCCCTGCCTTGCCCACAGGGTTGTCTGCTTCACCTGCTCTGTCCTTATTTGTTTATTCCCTAGGGACTCTGCTCATCTCTGCATCTCAGCTCCTAGCACAGTGCCTGGTACGTAATCCACATGTATTAAATAATAAATATATTCAAGAATAGGCATTTTAAGTAGGGAAATGATGGAAATGTCCTAAGTGGCCAACAGTAGCAGAATGGTTAAGTAAACTATGACGTATCCCCTAGATGGGATATTATGCTATTAAAAATTAGGTCAATGAAATTTAATACTGACCTGAAAAATTCATAGAATATAATCTTATGTGAAAACCCAGAATGTAAAATCGCACATACATTATGGTCACAGCTATATAAAACAACACAGATGCAAACTCTCAAAAATAGTGCAAAGAAAAAGAAGTCGAGACGGTGGGCGATTTTCCTTCCTTTCATCTTTCTGTAGTCTCTAGGTTTTCTGTAATGAGCATGCATTATTTTTACAATGACTACGACAGCAACAAAAATGGTAATCAATAGGTAAGGAGATATTAAGAGATGCTAATTTCTCTCCCAGCTTCCATCTCCAGGTCAAAATGACTTACTTCTCAGGTGCTGAAAACTTACTGGTAGGACAACTCCTAGAGGATAGGAAAACATTCAGGAGACAGACAATCTAAAGATGTTGTACCCAATTTTAGAAAATAAAGTAGTAGTCCTTAGGAGCTCTGCCTTAGGTTCTCCAAGAATGAAGCATTCCAAACTCACCTTATTTTCCTCTTTGGTGGGGTTACTAGACTGGTAGATAAGGAGAATGTTACAGACATAATGTGTATTGATTCTGCAGTATAATTGACAAAGCCTGTCCTGTCCCTATGAACAACGTGGAGAAATGTGGACTGGAAACCAGCACTTCGGTGGATTGAAAGATTGAGAAACAAATGCAAATAAAGTAGCTGAGTGGCTTTGGGGTTATTCTGAAGCAGAGATGGCAATTTGTGACATCCTCACCCCCATCCCTAGACAGACATTCATTGCTAATCCACCACATCTCTCTTTTCGTCTGAATTCAGATGGAGCTCAGAATCCTTCTCAGCACAGGGCTCCAAGCAGCCATTAGGCAGCCACCAGCCATTAGGTTTCTGTGGTTGAAACTTATTAGATGTCCTTGACTTTTAGGGAAGTCTCAGGCCTATGCCACAAGACTACTTTTTACCCAATCCTGTTCAGCAAGTCTATCAGTGACTTGGAATGAAAATCTGGAAAACGAGTATATTCAATTTATAGATGATCTAAAGCTGGGACGGAAATGTGGTAGGGTCAACATCTACAAAATACCTGACCAGATTATAATATAGGACTGAAATGAGGAGTGATTCCCTGTTAATGCTTATAATCCCATAATTGAGTTTAAAAATAAATTTTAAAAGGACAGGATAGTGATGATAATGATTTGAGAGCAGTTCAAGAATGGGGTGGGGAGAAATCTGAGGTTTTAGCAGACCACAATCTCAACTTGAGCCATATATGTAGCTGTTGGTAAGGTCGATACAATCTTGGGCTTTGTTATTAGAACTCCGGGGTCCAGAATATGAAAGATAAAGATGGCTCAAGTTCATCTAGAGCCACAGTTGAACTACGAACTTTAAAGACCTTAAGCACCAACAAAAATAAATAAATAATAATAATGGTGCACCCATCCCCAGCTCTTCTATGTAGCTCAAAACAAATTAATAGTAAACCATAAAATACAGGTAAGTTAATTCTGCCTTTTCCCATGAAAACGGGTTTACGTTTGACGTGTAGAAGATGAGATTTTAAAAAAATTAGTGCCTTTGCTTTGCTGCAGCCCTAAGCATTTGGTTAGTTTATACATTGGATACACCAACAACGTTGCAGCATATTCAGCCCTGGAAGTCCCATTTGGAGAGGGGATTTGCTGTACCAGGATCTATATCTGATTATGTCCCTCCTAGCTTCCAAAACCTCCCATGGCTTCCCTGTGCATGCAGAATAGAGTGCAATCTCTTTGCAAGCATTCAAAGCTTGCCAGGACCTGACAGAGGCTGCTTTTAAAAATCAAAATAAGCCAAATGATTTAAAAGCCAAATGTCCCAAAAGGCTTATTATGACATACGGGAGTCCTCGGCTCTACCCTTCCCAACAATTTCAGTCCTGCTCCTCAAGGGCGACCATTTTAATCTTTTGGATTTATTTATTCTGCCAATTACTCTCATATCTCTAAGTAATATGTTTTTACTGATATATCTTAATTTATGTACTTAATGCATTATCTATTGATTCCCTGTTATGAAGGTTGAGTGTTTAATTTTCTTACACCAACCCCCAACTCCCTTTCCCTCATTCTTTCAATATCACCATTTACGGTAAAAATCAATAAATGATGTCTATTGCTTTGCTTATGAAAATATTGTTTACTGACTCATCAAATTACTTACACATCCTTTTTGTATAATTTTTTATTTTCCCCAGAGTTTCTCATTCCTTTCTATGTGTCTTGCATTATTTGCCTTTATAGAATTCCTCGTTTTTTTCTTTCAATTTTCGATTGCCTCAGGTATTCCATAAGCCTCTTTATTGTTTTTCTTGGAAAACTCTTCCCAGAGACCTGAGTCCACTTGCTCCAAGCTGGACTCTTTGCTCTATAAATGATCCGGACAGTGAAAAGTCTAGGGATTGACCCTCACTGCTTTCCTGGTTGGGATCCAATGTTTCCCTCAGCCCATTTCTTCTCTCTTGAGTCATTCCATTTTTCAGGAGCACTCCTCAAATAAATTCTTAAGAAATTGTACGTGAAAGACAAATTATCTGAGTGCTTGTGTACATAAAAGTATATTTGTTCTGCTTGGTACACATTTAGGAACAGGATTCCAGGTTTCTGGGTTGAAAATTATTTTCATTCAAATCTTTGAAGGTTTGCTCCAATGTCTTCTTGCATCCAGCATTAGAGATGACAAGTGTGATGCCAATCAGACTCTAGTTCTTTACAGATGACCTATCACCTTCTCCTGCTGCCTGTATACCATTTGCCACACTCTTTCTTCAGCCTTGATGTTCTGACTTTTCATTCTTCTTCTTCTTCTTTTTTTTTTTTTTTTAAAATTTCCTTCTGCCTATTTTCTTTGTTTTATTTTTGGGATTCTCTGAATCATGTCTTTTATTTTTTTCTTTCATATTTTCTCCTTCAGGAAGATTTCTTGGACCTTATCTTCTTAGCTTTCTATTAAGTTTTTAAAATTTATAAAAATCTTTAATATATATGTATATTTTCAAGAGATCTTTTTTGTTTTTGATTTTTTTATAGCACCCTGTTCTTGTTATAGGTGTACAAAATCGTCTTAATTTATCTGAGGATCTAATTAGGGTGTTTTAAATGTTTACTTTTAAATTATCTTCTGTTACTAGTATAATCTTTCAGGATTACTTTTCCTGTGTTTTTTTTTTCTTGCAATCTTAAATATTTGGAATTATTGGATATCCTTTTAAATATAAGAATAAGGGATAAAAAGGCACTTGGGAGCTTTGTGTTCATGTGAAGGACTGGCTGACTAACGGACTTCATCTTAGGGTGACTGGGCTGTGAGCCAGCCATTTTACTGGGGGATCCCTAAGTGTCAGAATAAAGCAGCATTCTTACTTGAGACTTATTCAATTTCTTTTTAGGAGAAACTTTTAAAAATGGTTTTTGTCTAAATGGTAGAAATGTGGCTACTTGGAATTCTATTAATACATAGTGTGGGAATGGGCAGCTACTGTTTGGTCCTGAAAATGGATTTTTCAGTCAGCCCCCCCGGATTCTAGCTCCAAATATCCCACTCTCTGACGTCCCTAACATCTGAGATCAAAATTTTCTTCCCCGGGCGTGTTGGCTGCATTCTCTGTAGCATCCCCACTTTTCCTAGCTTCATCAGTGACTATTTAACCATCTCAAGACAGTCCAAGATATCTCTCATTTGCTGATATATCCTCTTTCATTCTCTTGGTCGTAAGCCTTTTATATTATTATGATTTTTAAATTATTATAAATATACAGGAAAGTATGGGAGATAGTGTCAAAATATTGATATACTTATCTCCCCAGTTATGTTAAATCATTCATTCTTAGTATTTTGCTATGTTTACTTCCTAACTTTCTTCTTCAGGTTTTTAATGCCTTAATTTTTATTATTTTTTTTTTAACTTTTAGCTCAGGGGTACATGTGCAGATTTGTTACGGGGGTAAAATTGTGTCATGGGGGCTTGTGGTACAGATTATTTCAGCACCCAGGTATTCAGCCTAGTACCCATTAGTAATTTTTCCTGATCTTCTCCCTCCTCCAACCCTCCACCCTTCAATAGGCCCCACTGTGTGTGAATTCCTCTTTGTGTTCTTATCACACAAAGTGTGAGAAACATACAGTATTTGGTCCCACCTTTACTTAAAAAAAAAAGAAATAAACTAATAGACTCAGTTGACATATATCCGTATTCTATCTTATTTTCCACCCTCCCCAGTTGTAACCACTGTTCTGAATTTGTCATTTTTCACTTCCATGAATATTTTTATACTTTTGTTACATATATGCGTGATATACAATATATGTGATTGCCTTACATGTTTTGTGTTTTTGTATGAAGGTATCGAAGTATACCTGTTGATTTTCAAATTGCTTTTTAAAAAACATTTGTTAGGGATCTATCCATGTTGTGTATGCCGTTTTACTGCTGTATAGTATTTCAATCATTCTTCTGCTGTTGAAGATTTAGATTATTTCCAATTTCTCACTGTAACATACAGAGCAGCCTGAACATCCTTGCACTTTTCTCCCTGAGCACATGTGCAACAATTTCTTTAGGCACGTACACTGTATCTATGTCATGGTGTAGCCACTCTTCAACTTCACTAGAGGTTGGAAAATTGATCTCTAGAATAGATGTATCAATTTATCATTCCAGCTACCCTTAAAGGGTTTTCTTGTTTCACATGTTTGCCAGTAGTTCATCTTGTCAGCAAACCAGATTTGCTAATTTGGTTAGGGGGAAACAGTACCTCACTCTTAGTTTGGATTTGTTAATAGCAAGCAAGTAGGGCTTCTTTCTATTGGCATTTAGGTTTCTTCTGCAGATTGAATATACATAAGTTTTTCCCAGCTTCCTATTGGGTTGTTTAGCTTTAGCTGATTGACTTACAGAAGTCTTTATATCTGGCATAACCTGGGAACTTGTTAAAAATGCAGAATCTCCAGCTCCACCCTAGATCCACTGAATCATCATTTGAATAAGATTTAGGTGATTTGATTGCATATTTAAGTTTGAGAAACACTGGTTTAGAACATTTTGCATAAGACTGGGATTCTCTGCAGCTTGGATAGTCGGCACAACTTCCCTGTAAAACCATCTGGGACTGATGTTTTGTTAGTTATAGCTATTTTTGCCGATGTAGGCAAATGTTTAATTACTTATTCACTTTCTTTAATAATTATAGGCCCATTCTGATTTTTAAATTTCTTCTAAGTTTTACTGGGCTTTTTTCTCCTAGAAAACTGTGCATTTTATTTATGGTTCTTACTGTATTTATAAAAAGATATTCATATTAATCTAATGATTTTTAAAATTATCTCCTGTAGCTGGAATTATATCTCCTTTTTGCATCTTAATACTGTTTATTTGTATTCTCTCTCTCACCAATCCTGCCAGAGGTTTGTCTATTTTATTAGTCTTTCAAAAGGACCAGCTTCTGGTTTTACTGAACTTCTCTCTTAGAACACTTTCTATTTCACGAAATTAAAAAAAAATAAATTCCTGCCTTTATTTATTTATTTTGTAAATTAGAATCTTGCTCTGTCACCCAGGCTGGAGTGCAGTGGCATGATCATAGCTCACTGCAGACTCAAATTCCTGAAAGCAACCCTCCTGGCTCAGCCTCCCCAGTAGCTGAGACTACAGGTGTGTGCCACCACACCTGGCTGATTTTAAGATTTTTGTAGACACAGAGTCTCACTGTGTTTCCCCAGCTGGTCTCAAACTCCTGGTCTCAGAGATCCTCCCCCTTTGGCTTCCTGAAGTGCTGGGATTGCAAGCATGAGCCACTGCACCTGGCCAAGTCTTTATTATCTTCTCCTTTCTACCTTCTTTGGGTTTATCCTGTCTTACTTTTCCAACTTTCGAGTTGAACTCTTACCTCATTACCTGTTCAATCTTTCTATTTTATGGTTTAAGCATTTGAGATGCTATATTTCCCACTGTAATTGTATTCTACATGTTTTGATGTGCCATATTTTTGTTATCTTTTAGGTCTAAATGTTTTCTAATTTCCATTTTATTTCTTCTTTGATCTATGAATTATTTAGAAGTGTGTGTTTTAAGTTTATGACTATGTAGGATACTCTAAAAAAGATTTTAAAATGTTATTTCTAACTTAATTACCCTGTGGATCAAGTACATGGTCTGTGTGATATTAGCTCCTTGTTAGGGCTTGTTTTAGGATCCTGCACATAATCTATTTTATAGATGTGCCATTTGTATTTGAAAAGAATTTGCATCCTTCAATTGTTAGGTGCAGCTCAAGCTTGCTGGTTGCATTTCTCAAACCGTTTGTCCTTACTCATTTTTATCTACTTAATCTATCAATTGCTGAGAGCTATGTTACAGCTGCCATTATGATTTCAGATATGTAAATTTCTCATAGAAATTCTGTCAATTTGATTTTATATATTTTAAGGCTATATTATTAGCTTCATGCAAATGTAGGATGGCATTAAATAACAGGTTTGAACTGCGTGGGCTCACTTAGACTTGTCTTTTCTTCCACTTCTGCCATCCTTGAGACAGCAAGACCCACCCCTCCTCGTCCTCCTCCTCCGTAGCCTATTTAACATAAAAATAATGAGAATGAAGACCTTTATGATGATCCACTTCCACTTAAGGAATAGTAAATATATTTTCTCTTCCTTGTGATTTTCTTAGTAACATTTTCTTTTCCCTAGCTTACTTTAACGTAAAAATATAATATTTAATACATATAACATACAAAATATGTGTTAATCAACTATTTGTGTTACCGGCAAGGCTTCTGGTCAACAGTAAGGCTATTCGCAGTCAAGTTTTGAGGGAATCAAAAGTTATACACGAATTTTTGGCTGTATGGGGTTGTTGGTGTCCCTAACCCCTGCATTGTTCAAGGGTCAGTTGTATCACATATTCATGGCAAATGGTAGCTTTTAATATTATGGAGTGTTCATCTCTGTACTTAATAATAACAACTATATTGATATACAACAAAATAGTTCAGCCCCAGTGTTCTTTGGATTAATATATCCAAAGAATATATATCTTTTTCCATCATTTTTTGTTCAACTTTTCTGTGTCCTTGCTTTTTTTTTTTTTTTTTTTTTTTTTTTAGACAGAGTCTTGCTCCGTGGCCCAGGCTGGAGTGCAGTGGCTTGATCTTGGCTCACTGCAACCTCCGCCTCCCGGGTTCAGGCGATTCTCCTGCCTCAGCCTCCTGAATAGCTTTTAAGAGATGTCTCTGATAAGCTTCTTAAAAATCTCTGACAGCCTTTGTTTTAGCAAGTGAGTTTAGTCAGTTGACATTTTTGTGATTATTTATATATTGGATTTAATGCTACCATTTTATTTTGTACTTTTTATTTACTCTGTATTCCAGTTTGTCTGCATAACAAACTTCCCCAAAACTTTGTGGTATAAAATAGCGATTTTTTATGCCCACAGATTCCGTGGGTCAGGAATGGGACAGGGCTCAGCTCCACGATGTCTGGCACCTCATCTGGAAGCTTTGAAGGCTGGAATCATCTCAGGACTTGCTCACTTACATGTCTGGTGATTGGTGCTGGCTGGCTGCTGAGATCTTAGCTGGACCTGTTGGTCCAAACAACATGTAGGCTTTCCATATGGCTGTGGGCTCATCACAGCATGGTGCCCAAGTTCCAAGGGCAAGAATCTTGAGAGAGAGAGAGAGAGCGTGCACACACACTAAATGGAAGCCGTATTGCCTTTTATGATCTAACCTCAGAAATCACACAGCATGACTTCCACCATGTTCTACTGGCCAGGGTAGTAACACAGCCCTGCCAGGTTCAAAGGGAGGCATAAGAGACTCCACCAAGTCTTGATGGGGAGTGTCTGAGTTCTGGAAGTACAAGAGGAATTAGAAATATTGCTGTGGCCATTTTCAGAAAATACAATCTACCATACTCTGCTTTATTTTTCTTCTTCTCTGCTTTCTATTGAAATGATTGAGGCTTGTAAAAAATTATTTTCTCCTATTCTGCCTACTGTTTCGGAAGCTCAACATTCTATTTTGACTTTTTAAGTATGTTCTCTTAATTTTTTTGCATCTATATTTAACATAAAGTCTGAAGTTAATCAGTTTCTGCTTTCCTCTTGAATGAAAGAATGCCTTGAGAATTCATTTTAGCTCCTATCACCTCTTCCCCAACTTATATATTCTGTTCTTCATATTTTAATTCCATTTTGTCATTATTATTATTATTAGTAGTAGTAGTAGTAGTAGTAGTATATGTTTAGGATTTTCTTAAAAACAATGTAGGCTTGTTTCAATTAACTGACATGTACTGGCGATTTTGTTTGTTTGTTTGTTTGTTTTGAGATAGGGTCTTGCTCTTTTGCCCAGGCTAGAGTGCAGTAGCAGGATCTTGGCTCACTCCAACCTCCACCTTCCAGGTTCAAGCAATTCTACTGCCTCAGCCTCCCGAGTAGCTGGGACTACAGGCACCCGCCACCGCACCAGCTTGCTTTTTGTATTTTTGGTAGAGACGAGGTTTCACCATGTTGGCCAGGCTGATCTTGAACTCCTGACCTCAGGTGATCCGCCCACGTTGGCCTCCCAAAGTGCTAGGATTACAGGCGTGAGCCACTGAGCCCAGCCCCATGTTATTTTTTAAACTATGTTTTTACTATGCTTTCTTGTATTTACTCCATAGTAAGTTTACTTTCAGCAAACCTCTGTAGTTAAAAACTTTCAATCTCTTTACATCTGAAGATGTCTTTATTTCACCCTCACTCTTGAAAAACTGGTTTAGGGCTAGGCATGGTGGCTCACGCCTGTAACCCCAGCACTTTGGGAGGCCAAGGCCAGTGGATCACTTGAGGTGTCAGGAGGTCAAGACCAGCCTGGCCAACATGTTGAAAACCCATCTCTACTAGAAAAACAAACAAACAAGTTAGCTGGGCATTGCGCTGCCCGCCTGTAATCCCAGTCACTCGGAAGGCTGAGGCATGAGAATCGCTTGAACCTGGGAGGTGGAGGTTGCGGTGAACCAAGATCAAGCCACTGCACTCCAGCTTGGGTGACAGAGCAAGACCCCATCCCAAACAAACAAACAAAACTAGTTTAGCTACGCATAAAATTAAAGCTGACAGTTATTTTCTTTTGGAATTTTAGATATATTCTTCCATTATTTTCTGAGGTCTACGGTTGCTTTTGAGAAGTCTGAAGCCAGTATAAATGTTTTTTTGTAGGTCTTCTGTATGTTTTATCTCTGCTTGCTTAGATCTTTGCCGTTGTGTCTCTGAAACTTCATAGCAATATTGCTAGATGTGCATTTAGCTTTACGTATCCTACTTGGGATTCTTCATGGTCCCAAACAGGAGGATTTCCAATTCTGGAAAATTCCCAGTCATTATCTCTTGGAATATTGCTACTTCCCTAGTCTCTCTATTCTGTCCTTCTTTAACTACCATGAGATATGTGTTGAACATTTTCATTCCAGTCTCTATGTCTCTTAATCTCTAATATTTTCCATCTCTTTATATTTTGTGTTGCACTATAAGTCATTTCTCAAGATTTATGTTTTAGTTCACTAATTCTTTGGCTATGTCTAATATAGAGTTGTACCTTGGTATCTGCAGGGGATTGGTTCCAGTACCCCCCTGTGAATATCAAAATCTGCACATTCTCAAGTCTTGCAGTCAGTCCTGCAGAACTTGCTTAAGTGAAAAGTTGGCCCTTTGTATAGCCAGGTTTTTGAAATCTGTGGATACTGTATTTTCCATCTGCCTTTGGTTGGAAAAAAACTCACTATAAGTGACCCCATGAAGTTCAAACCATGTTGTTCAAGGGTCCACAGTGCTACTTAAGCTCTCCATAAATTTTTAACTTTAATATCTACATATTTCATTTCTAGAATTTAGGGGGCTCGAATCTACCCTTATGTTTTCTTAGTGACCTTTTATGCTTTCAATTTCTTCTCTATACCTTCTATCATGTCAAGAAATAGAATATTTCCAGCACCCAGCATCCTCTTCATTTGCCAGGCACAGCATCTGCTCTTCTGAAGAAAATCATTCTCCTGACTTTTGAGGTGATCTTTCCTTTTCTTCCTCCTTTTACCACCTACATTGTTCTTTGTGTTTTTGAATTTTGGACTGCAAGCTTATCTTCAACAGAGTTTTATCTCTAGAATCCTGAGCACACTTAGATGAGAATGTGTTTTTCTAAGACATTTTGCATTTGCTTATGAGTCCCAAATGTATCACTAATCCAGAACTATTTTAAAATAAAACATTATCCAGTTGTTTCTTTCTGTATCAAGAAGCTAGCATAAAGTCAAAGACCAAATCTGCATGAAGAGTTGGTCCATGGTTATAAATTGCCAGATGAGAACTCCTTGTCTAAGTGGAGTCAAACTGACTTCTTTGTCATCTTCCTGGACCAGGACTGTACATTTTCTCTTCCACTCTTTCATCGAAGTGTAATCATTTGAAAGTCAAGCTTCTATGCAAAGATCTCAGTTCCAACATCCCTCTTCAGAAGGCCCAATGCCCAGCCACTGGGTCCCGCATGAGCATTAACCCTATGTGCTTGGGTTCCCAATGCCGGCAAAATCATGTGGCTGCTGTAGTGTCAATTCAAGTGCTTCCTGCTCCAGATCCTTTGTGCCTGGCTCACAGGTGAATTGGCTTAAAGCTCAGCTTTGCATTTAAAGGATGCTTGCCTTTCTAGATCTTTGTCATGGGCATGCATGCTGGTTATCTGGGCCACTACACTGCTGGAACCAAACATCTGGCACCTTCTTCCTCAGCCTCGAATTCCACCATGACCCATTCCTTACATCCTTCTCTCCAGCACGTGAAGACTGATCCGATTCTGGGGCTTTTCCATCCATTCCTGGGCCTGAGTGCCCTCTAGTTCCAGTGACTTCGGGTATTGCGGGTGAGTCTACAAACTTTTCTGACAGCCCTCTTTCTGCAGCCCCTTAGTCCCTGGCATCCTGGGCCAGTCACCACTCTCCCATCTGCCTCTGTCTTAGAGAAATAGTTGATGTCTTTTATATGCGGCAGTCTCCTTTCCTCTTCTTGGGGTTCTTATGAGTTTATGCCTTTCTTATATTCTTTGTTTTCATTTTAGTGGAGATTTGGAATGGAGAGGAAATAAACACATGTGTTCAATCTTTCAGGTTTAGCTGGAAGTCCAAACAGTGTGTTATATCATCTTTGTGTTTCTTTCATTGTAAGTGAGGTTGTCCTTTTCAACATATGTTTATTTTCAAATCTTTTTGTTGCATGAATCCTTTGCCTGCTTGTTGTTTGATCTCTTCACCTCACCCCATCTTAGAATGTTCCTATCAATTTATATATTAATTATTTATATGAAAACATTAACACTCTGAAATGTTGGAAGCAAATATTTTTCTTCAGAATAAAAACAGTTTCTTTATTTATTTATTTATTTATTTTTTGAGATGGAGTCTCGTTCTGTCACCCAGGCTGGAGTACAGTGGCACAGTCTCAGCTCACTGCAAGCTCTGCCTCCTGGGTTCACACCATTCTCCTGCCTCAGCCTCCCGAGTAGCTGGGACTACAGGTGCCCGCTGCCACACCCAGCTAATTTTTTGTATTTTTAGTAGAGATGGGGTTTCACCGTGTTAGCCAGGATGGTCTGGATCTCCTGCCCTTGTGATCTGCCCGCCTCGGCCTCCTAAAGTGCTGGGATTATAGGCGTGAGCCACTGCGCCCAGCCAGTTTCTTAGTTTGTTATACCCATGCATTGTTAATTTTATGTAGTTGAACTGCCAGGTTCTATCTTTTTTGTGCTTTCTTCTATGGCTTCTGCATTGACTGGGAGAGTGGAGATGCTCCCCAAAGCCTCTCTTGCTGATACTCTACTTTGGTTCTATGGAGAGGGAGTCCCTGCAGGGAAGCAGAAAGAGGGCAAAAGAAGAATTTTCACTTGACCCTGGTCATCTGTTAGTGTATGGATAATTGAGAATCGACTACAAGTGAAACTGACAATACAGACCTTCTTAATTATGTGCCAATAAACTCCATCATTCACTGTGGGCAGGAAAGCAATTTCCAGGCTTGTCCTTAAAGATGTGTTCACCCACCCTCTTCCTTGAGATTTTGCACTTTGTGATCTGCTCTTCCAGTGAGTTCTCTTTAAGACCCATTCACCTCCTGATGCCAAAAGTGCTGAGAGATAACAGCATTGCGACTTTATTGTTGCCTGTGTTCCCAGGCCCCCAGCTAGTGCATAAAGAGGAAGCAGCATATATCTCAAGCGCCTCTGATCGTAGCTGGCATGATGCTTGATAACAGAATTTCTCAGACAACAGGCCCAGGCTGGGGAATTTTAATATTGTCTCTCCCTACAAGTAATTTCCAGTGTTTATGCTCTGTGGAGCCCCTTTTGAGTGTCAGAGCAGAACAAATGCCAGTTTTAATGGACTTGCTAAATCATAAAAACTGCTTGCAAAGTTGCATCTGATTAAAACAGGAAAATGTTCCATTATTCAGAAAAATCTCCCTGCAGAGGCTCACGGGGGCGGCAGGAGGTGGAGAAATGTAGGGAGTTCCCAGATCCGATGAGTTTTCTCTCCATTGGAAAAGATGTGGCCACGTTCACAGTCCTCCAGTTTCCTCCTCTCTCCTCCCCAGGTCCTTAGTCCTTCTGCCATCGCTGATGAAAGTGAAATTGACATTAGTCATTTTGTAATTAATTTATACAACAACACGCTATTAGCCAGGGCATGGTATGTGTGACAGGTACAGACAGTTAGGTGGGGTGGGGTGGGAGTCGGAGAATATTCTGAATACTCTGAAATCTCTGCATTGCCTCTCATGGGCTCCCACAGAGTAAAGACCAACATGGCAAACATCAAAAGGCTTGCCCTCCCCAGTGGGACCACGCTCTCCTGGCTAGCAGCAACATGTAAAATGAAATTGAGTTATTCTGCTGAAAAAAGTCACATCCAACTTACGAGCCACATTCTGTGTATTACCAGTGGAGTCTGATTTGGGCATTTAACTTAATATCAAGCTAGACAGGCAGGCAGACTGACTGACCAGCATCATGACCAAGCATCACGACCAAGTATTCTGTGTTTAGGGAACAGTTCCTAAGTCTGGAGAGAAAGCAAAGCAAAGAACTGTCCTGTCCTCATGGAATTCGCAGTCTAGGGTGAGCAAGAGGACACAGTGGAAGAAGGAGCAGTTGTGGCCAGTGTAGGTCAGTTATCAAAGCCAGGATGACATGCTGGGCAGGTCAGCACCCCAGGAGGAGAGTCTGCACTAATCAGGTGTCTCGGTTATCCAGCACAGTGACTTATTTTTTTCCATGATTCTGTCGGGTGGCTGGGCTCCACTGGGCAGCTCCTCTATGCCACATGGTGTCAGGTTGGGCCATTCACAAGGCTGCATTTAGCCAGGATATCCACCATGGCTTCCCTGACATGCGTGGCAGCTGGGGTGACTGGAGGGCTGGCCAGGCTTCTCCCTCACTGCACCGATCCATGTGATCTTCAGCAGATGTCAGTCTAGACTGTGCTTCTCCACATGGTGGCTGGAACCCAAGAAGGTGAAAGTAGGATCTGCCAGGCCTCTTAAGACTGAGGCCTGGACCTTGCCTGGTGTCACTTACACATTCTATTGGCATATTGAATATGGTTTCAAATAAGTGAGCCATCGACTAGGACATAGAAATTGCTTTTGTCATACAGGAAGTTTCATAGCAGCAGTACGAAACTTGTGTTAGCAGGATTTGACTTGTAATACTGAGCACTTATAGGACCTTTGTGATTCCCAAGCACTTACCATACATTTGTGAAATGCATAGTGTAAAAAAAGTCAGTGTCAAAGCAAGTCACAAGACTAGCCTAGATTCAAGGGTAGGGGAAATAAATTTCACCTACGGATGGAAAAGACTGGATATGTACAGGGCTGGAGGATTACTGGTGATGATCTCTGCAGATAATCCATCACACTGAGGCTACCTAGGAAAAAGGGTTGGATTTGAAGTCAGCTGACGTGACTTCGAGTCCCATTTCCCCACCTCCATAGCTGAGAGATCTGGGGCAAGTAGTGAGGCCTCTGAGTTGTGGCTCCCTGCTCTATGGAAGTCTCTCCACTGAATTTTTATCAGTGCCAATTTTGAGGGATCATGCATGGCAAAGCACTTTGCCAGTCGTGGCCTAACTACCTAGATGGGGAAGAAATTGCAGTGGCTTCTACTCTCTCCCTATACCACCGCTTGTTGCCTTAGCTAATCAGGAATCTTCTCTCCTTCTGGATCTTAAAATAGACTTTTAAAAAATTTATTTAAAATGTCTTAATTCCTCTTGGATTCACATTATTTCCAGTTTTGCTTTCTGGCTCTGTTTTCCAGTGCTTCACGAGGACGCACCCCAGTGTCTCCCCATGGACTGCCATGAACAGTTGTACAATATTTTTCTGCATCAAGGCACCTGGCCTTGGGGGCACTAGGGGGCTGAACTTTGGCTGTGTTCTGCCCACCAAGCCATGCACCCTGGGGCAGAGCTGCATCTACCTAAAGGGGTCGCTTGTCCTTGTGCCTACAAAAGCTCTGCGTGGACTGGAAGTGACCATACCTGGTGCCAGCCCTAATCGGGCTTGAGAGGCCACCAGTGGGGGCCCATCAGCCGTCAGCACACAGACCCTCCCTGCTCCATGCTTCTTGGCTGTCCAGGGCTGCATATGGTAGAGCCTTCTCTGTTTGACTCTGGGGTTGAGGGGTCCCCCCTGTTTACCCAGTGGCCTGCTTGACTTCCCTTCCCAGCTCTCTCAACCCCTCAGCCAGCTGCTGCCTGTCACCCTCCATCCTCCATGCTGCAGAAATTATTTTTATAAACTCCTCCTTGACTGAAGTGCCACTTTAAAGAATTTAAAACACCACTGCTGTCTCCTAATGAGAAGGAGAAGAGACGCAGAGGCACTAAATTCTCTAGAGCTTTCTTGTAGCATTCTGATGTCGCCATCTCTGGAAATATTTCTCCTGCCACAACACACAACATATTGGCTGGAGAGCATCACTACGTATTTTAGAACCATCCCCTTGAGCACTTTGTAACCTTCCAGGATTTCTAAACTACACACTGTCGACACCTCAGACTTCAAAAGTTGAGGGTAGGCATGCACATTGAAACAGGATGCTGGGCTCTGATTTTAACCAGTGTTTGCCAAGTGCCCCCATGCAGCCACCCCTCGGCTGGGCCCTGGGGAGGGAAGTAAAACCACAGAGGACAAGGACATTGCTTCTGTCTCATCCCATCCTCGATGGGGTCCCTGATGTCCTGGTCCTCGGAAGGATATCAGCTGCTCAGGTGCACAATGAGGGGAGTTCAACCTTGACTTCTGGAGCCAGCCGGACCCAGGCACCCTTAGCACCCTGCAGTTGCAACTCTACCATTTTCTATGCCAACCTGCCCTCATTGATCTAAGTTATTCTTTGTTTTCTGGACCTAATCCTCTGACTTCCTATTTGAAACCAGCCTCTCTGGCTGCACCTGACATCCCTCATCCTCATCCTCCCCTGGGGCTGCTTCTGCAGAGCCACCAGGCCATTGCCTGCTGAGCTGCAAGTATCATTTGCCATCTCAAACATCCGCCACATGGCAGCCTGGCCACCTATAGAGCTCCTCCTCCCTCTCCAGATGCCCTGGGCATGGCAGTGGGGCTTCCAGATGCCCTGTCCCGCCTTTGGAGCCAGTCTCTGTAACTGGTCCTTCCCTGCACCATACTGCCTGTCCCAGCTTCCTTTTCCTCCCCACCAGCCTGTGTGGCTGATGCCCCATCAAGTTCACCTCCTAAAATGCTCTTTCATCTTTCACTTCCTTTGCATCCACACCAAGCCTGACTTCACCCCGCCAACATCTATTGCTTAGATGGTAAAATAGCCCCTAATGCATCTCCCTGCTTCCAGCTCTGCCCTCTTGAATCCATTCTTCATAATGAAGCCAGAGGAGCTTTTCTAAAGCCACAGGCTGGCATGCCTTTCACCCTCTGGAACATTTCATGGATGTCTTTCCACAGCCTTCATGCCACTCAGGACCAGCCCTGCCCAACTGATGCCTTATGACCCTTCCCTGCACCACACCAGGAGACTAAGCAGGTGCCGTTCCCCTGCCTGGTGACCTCTTTCACCTCCAGAATCTGAGTACTGGGTTCAAATCCTAATGCAGCTCATTAATAACAGTGTGAGCTTGTCATTAGGGGAGGTTAATCTGTAACTGTTTCACCAGAAGAGGTTAATTTAGATGTGAAGTCTGAAGTTAATAATAATAGTAACAATTATGATAATAATGATCGCTAATATTTAGATTGTGTTGATTAAATAGGGAAAATATTTATCCTCTCAAAGCCTCAGTTTTTCATCTGTAGAACAGAGATTTATTTGAGGCTTAAATGAAATAATGCATATAAACCTTTACTATATGCCTGGCATTGGCAGGTGTTCTATAAAAGTGAGCTATTGTTATTATTGTGCTGATCCAAATACCTGGAATTCTAGTCTGGCTCTCACCACCGTCCCACTCTCTTGACCCTTGGCCCTTTCCTTACCTCACCTGCCTGGATGACTCTCATTCATCTTTTAGATGTCACTTCCACCTTGAAGTCCTCCTGGACTCCTTCTGTCTATGTTAGGCACCACTTCCCTGGATCCCTGCTCTGAGTGCTGTTGTAGAATGCACCTCTCACACTGAATCTTGATGGCAGTTTGCTGATCTACTTCCCCCGCAGCCTGTGAGCCCTTGAGAGCAGGGTCTGCATCTTCCTGGCGTGGTCGTCTCATACCTGGGTAACACCTGGTACTCAGCAGGTGAGCAGGAAACATTCAGTGCAGGAACCAATGAAGGCCAGGTGGCCTCTACACACTTGCTCCTTAGGGCAGGATCTTCTCTGTCCTTGAGGACTTCAAAGGCAAGAATAATAAGCATCAAACAATGGTGAATGGTACAAGATGGTGCATGCATGCTTTGCAGAATGAACAGGACAGACAATCAGCCTGCCTGCTCAGAGAAGGGAGCTATTACTGTTGGCATATTGAATATTGTTTGAAATAAGTGGGCCATCGACTAGGATGTGGAAATTGCTTTTGTCATACAGAAAGCTTCATTGCAATGGTACTTGTGTTAGCAGGATTTGACTTGTAATACTGAGCACTTATAGGACCTTTGTGATTCCCAAGCACTTACTATACATTCGTGAATGCACAGTATAAAAAAATTCTAATTGTTAGGAGATTGGCAGCTCCAATTTCCTGCAGTAGGTCTTCAGTTGTTCCTTGATCACAATCCTCCACTGTGGCCTGGGGTTTCTCCTTCATGGCTCCTCTGAAGTGGGCATGGGTCTCTGGCCAGGAAGAACAGTGCCTCCTGGGACACAGGCATGCCCACCTGCCCTGGAGCCACGACTCTGTCTTTTCTCAAGACTGGAAAGGCTGGTTCATCTCAACATAGACTCTGGGGAAAGGTACCATTTTCTGTCTAGCAGCTCCTCCTCTGCTTGCTAGGGGATAGCACCATGTTTCAAAGCCAGGCCACTTCTATCTCTTTCTCCTGTAGAAGGGAACATGACAGACACGTTTCAGCACTCTTGCTGGGGACTTCAGGACACCCAAAGGAAACTCCAAAGGACACCCAAAGTCATACTCCAGATGATCTGTCCCTGGGCATCCAACCCCAAAATGTACCATCTCTGTTTGATGTGATCTGCCACATGCTGCAGCCCAGTAGTCAGGGCTTCTTGTGGCTTCACCTGCCTAGCTCAGTTCCCATCCCTTGCCACAGAGAGCAGCCCCTCCTTCCCCACAGTCTATATTCCACCCACCATAGGACAGTGCCTAGTGCATAGCAAGCACCATCTAAGCATTAGCTGTCATCGTCGTCATCATTTTCTTCTTCTTCTTCAAAATCCAGATCTAGGCCAGGTGTGGTGTTTCAATCCTGTAATCCCAGCACTTTTGGAGGCCGAGGCAGGCAGATCATGAGGTCAGGAGTTCGAGACCAGCCTGACCAACATGGTGAAACCCTGTCTCTACTAAAAATACAAAAATTAGCTGGGCGTGGGGGCACACACCTATAATCCCAGCTACTCAGGAGGCTGAGGCAGGAGAATTGCTTGAACCCGGGAAGCGGAGGTTGCAGCAAGCTGAGATCGCACCACTGGACTCCAGCCTGGGCGAGAGAGTGAGACTCCATCTCAAAAAACAAACAAACCCCCCAAAATCCAGATCTAAGTTTACCTCTTAGGTTTCTGGTTAACCGTACCTAACGATAATGGATTTTTCTTATTGGAATTTTCAGTTTACAAAGCACTTTCACATCCATTCTCCAATTGCAGGCTCGCAGCACATCTGGGAAGTTGATCAGCTGGAGCAGGGTGTGCCACCTCCATTTTTCTGATGGTGAAGAATTTCTGAAAGGCCTAGAGCTTTGGCTCATGGTGTGTGGGTCAGAGTCAGGAACTGTGCTGATCCCAGACTCAAAGCCTAAACTCCTGTGAGGCACACATACTTCTTAGATCATGTAAGAAAGAAATTTTATCTCAGGATCCAGTACACACACTCACCTCCCAAAAAACTGAAACAAAGTTTTATAACGTAACGCCTTCCTTACTACATGCAATGTGCACTGCCTTCTCCCTACTCCCCTCCCTTCCCCTCTCCTCCTCTCCACTCTCCTCCCTTCCTCTTCCCTCCCCTTCCCTCCCCTCATTCTATTCTCCCCCCACTAACAGGGCATGGCTTTTCACTGCATATCTAGGACTCTTCCTATCCCATTCTCCCAACCCCCAGGTCTGCTTCTCACCTTGTATTTCTTCTCCTCACCCACTTCCTCAACCTGGATTCACTACTTTGCACTTGCCTCTATGTTGCTTGGCAAGCATCTTAAAGCCCAATATGCATCACTGCCAATATAGGTCATGAACCGGGCGAGGGTGGGGACTGTTTTCATGCTGCTTCTGTAGCCCCTCATGATGCCTGAGACGGGTGGGAGTCCCCCACCTGGACTCCGTGGACCGGTCTGGCAGCCCCAGCACACCCTGGTCTGGTGGCCCCAGCACATCCCAGCCTCTCCTTACTCCTCAGTGTGCTCCGCCCTCAGACCAGCCCTGCCTCTCCCGCTCTCCTCCAGGGCTCTCTGAAGGACCTTATCTGGACTCTTGGCAGGTGTGTATCTCTGTGATTAATATAAACCCCTTTCAGATCTGGGAACCTGACACCTGCCAACTGTTTATTGGGCCAAAAGTATTGGAAATGCAGCATCTAGAGATGGCAGGACTCGAGCCTGGCCACAGAAGGAGAGGAAAGGCATGGTAAGGAGGTGGGGGAATGGCAGGCTGGGGCTGGCAGCTCAGCTTCAGGGGAAGTATCCTGGTGCAACAGACGTGAGCTCTGCGAGGGACATTCACCACCGTGATGCTCGCCCTGGTAGAGCAAACACTGGGAAGTCTCAGTGTTGGCCCCCAGGGAAACCCTCACACTCACCACTTTCTCCAGTGAATCTGCCCAGAGGCCACAGGGCCAGTGCCTCTCATCTGGGCAGGGTTCCTGGGGCTCTTTCAGAATCTCGTTTTACCTTCATCATGGCCTGGAGAGGGAGGTATTAGTACCCTCCTTGCCCAGACAGAGAAACTGAGGTTATTCAGTGATATCAAGAAGATAGTAAAGACCAGAGGTCCATGCCTTTCCCCCTGACCACCACATCTGCTTACAGCACTGGTTCTCGAGCTGGGAAGATGCCAATAACTCTGATACTTGGGTCCCACCCCAGACGCTCTGCTTTAATCGATTTGGGTGTGGCCTGGGCCCAGCCCTGTCATGGGTAAGCACCACTAATGCACAGCCAAGGTTGAGAGTGACTGATTTAGATGCTATTAGAAGGAGTGTGTGTGTGTGTATAAAAGTACCTTCCAGATTGACATGGGCAGAGGGGTAGGAAGGAGATCCCAGGGTGGGAGAAGATGGTGCAGGGGTCATGCCACCATGGGGGTGGGGTTTGCTAAGAAGCTAGACAGCACACTCCCACACTGTCTTTGGAATGTCATTGGCATTTCTGTGGCCTCTATCATGTCCCAGTGAGTCATAGGTCACCATCTGTGCGGGAGAATATTGCATCAGCTGGTTAGCATCTTAGCACCCTTCTCCCTGGAAATTCATAAAGACAGTAAGCTCTGTGAGGTCAGCGAATCTGTCTGTCTTGGTCGTTGTTAGCCTTGGGAGTCTGAAGTGTGGTGGCAGCTCTGGAAGTGCCAGTGGAATGTTGAGTGGATGAAACCCAATAGCTGAAGAACTTGCTTAGCCCTGTGTTACAGACAGGGACATGGATCTGGAGAGGGAAGAGTAATAAAGTAATAAAGTAATGGTAATGATCGTTACCATTTACGGAGTAATTCACATGGGTCAGGCACAATATGAGGCGCTAAACCTCTGTTAACTCCTTTAATCTTCCAACAGCCCTGTGCATAGCCATCATGAGCTCCCATTTTGCAGACGAGAAAACTGAGGCTCAGGGAAGTCAAAATTTTGCCAGGTTACATAGCAAGTCAGTGATCAGTCTACACTGTCCCATGCTTCCCTAGAGCTATAGCAAGCTGGAAACCCAGAGGGTTCCGGCTCTCCTCCTCCTTCTCTCTCAGGCACGCTGGCTACCGGATGAGTTTACATTCTCTTTTTTCCCCTCTTCACCGGCTTTTGGATGATTAATAAATTTCAAAGCAAATCATGCAGGGATCAGCACAGACTTCTCATTTCTCTAAACAGTGTCTTCTCTGAGAAACAATGGAGAGTGGTCTTCGGGGAGGCAGCCGCCTGGACTGCAGGAATAAGGGGAAAGTCTCTTACCGAGAAGAACCTGCACTTGGCCCCATGGGGATGGGCTGCCTCTGACCTCAGCGTCCTTTTTCATCTCTAATTTCTGTGATTCTGGAGTCAACATAAACCTCATTCCTCATGCAGCGCCCTGAGTGGCAATGGAGTTGAACTTTCGTTAAAAAATGTCAAGGTGTTCCATCACGCCCGCGGTGATTAGGAAGAAGGGTGAAACGGCTGATCGCTGAGTTGCTGCTCTCCCAGGTGCAATGGCTGAAGACAGATATGTAGCTGGGTCTTGCTCACCATCCCAGCCACTCAGCCAGAGGCCAGGTCTGGCCCTCTCTTGGCCCCACAGAGCATTGGCTGACCTGGCCCAGGTGCCAGGGGAGGTGCTGACCATTAAGCAGATGGCCCCTGCTCTCAGAAACGCTGTTTTTTGCTCCCTGCTTTTCTCTAGGTGCCCGCGTTTTCTTAGGCTCTGTCTCATTTCTCATAGGTCAAAGGCTAATGGATCCAGATTCAGAGTGGAATTCAAATGTATTTCGGCAGATAGGGGGAAGTTGATGGAGCTGGATTTAGGTTGGATTCAGGGCTGTGTGGCCAGAGTGTGGCA
This sequence comes from Hylobates moloch, assembly GCF_009828535.3. Lineage (NCBI taxonomy): Eukaryota > Metazoa > Chordata > Mammalia > Primates > Hylobatidae > Hylobates > Hylobates moloch. Next base: position 92,751,911 of record NW_026652286.1, on the reverse strand, counting down.
TTTCTATAATCTGGGACCCCAACGGGGCTGACTAGTCAAGCTTCTAAGCTGGGCCAGGAGGCGGTGCTGGGCCTGCTGACCCAGCAGGAGGGCTCCTGACTTGAGTTCAAGGCTGGTCATGACTTTGGTGACCCTGGGGAAATGACCCAGCACCTCTGATCCTCAGTTTAATTACCTATAAAGTGGACGCCATAATGATAAACACCTCATCTAATTAACATGGGAACCACCCAGCACTAGGTGTGTGACAGCATTTTGCCAAGTAAAAAGTACTACACAAATGTTAGTTTGGCCTTGTGCTTTTAAAATGCCTCCCTGATTAAGAAAAAAAAAATTCCTTCTCCTAGAGCCTTGGGCAAACACATTCCCCACGCAGGGTTCCTTCTCCTACTTTTGCCATGACCTTCATCCACTGTGTGTTCAAGCAGTGTGGGGCACCAGAGAGGCTGTGGCTGAGGTTCTCAGATCCTGTGACCTTGAGTCATGCCCTTTATCCTGGTAGAAGAGACAGGAGCCATCTGAGAAACTCTGAAAGAAAGGAGGATCCACAGCAGGGAGCTATGGGGTCCCAACACCTGCTTAGCCCATGACCCAGTCCAGCAGAAGTCCTAGCTCAAAAGTTAGCACTCTGCCGGCTGCAGGTCCAGGATAGCAGGCCGTCTCCAGCAAGGCAATGCGTGGACCTTGTGCATCTCTTCGAGTACATCTCACTCATGAGGTTATACCTGGGCCATTGCCTTTTGAGGGACCCCAACATGTCTGAATGGATCCTGATGGGCAGGTGGCCAAGGGCATCTGAGTAGAGGGGCGGGGATTCAGCTGACTTGAGAAACTTGCTCTCTTTGCTGTATTCCTAGGTGCCAGCTACCTACCAGTACCAGGCGGGCTCTTGGGTAAAAGGATGCCCTGGACCTTAGGCCCAATCCCGGGCCTTCCTGGCTGGGTTTCCACCCACAAGTGGCCTCCTTTGTGTCAGCTCCTGAGAAACACTGGGAGAGGTGCAAGCGTGGTGTGAAACGCCGAGCTATGAATGACTCCAGAGGCTGCAATTAGCTGGTTCTCAGCTGCTGTATTTTTAGATACAAATATTGTCACCAGATGCTTTGCAGCCACTGAGAAGCCTACGCCTCTCAGGAGTCCCCTCTTCTTTGGCAGGCAGGAACTTCCTCTTCTTAGGTAGAGCTGGGATTCCAGAACTACCTGGGCCTTGGAGCAGGTGCTCCCTCTTTAGCACTGAAAAAACTCAAGGGAGGCCGAGGAGGGGCATGGGGCTGGGAACCTGGGTACTGACTAGCATGCCTGGCCCTCCCACAGCCTCACTTGGTGACTGGAGATTCCTGAAGCCCAGAAACGGCACAGATGAGCTTCTTTCTCCTTGTGCCTTTATGCCTATCATGTGAGTGAACCGAGAAACGGCATGCCTAGCAGGGGAATTCTAGGTGGTGTGTTCATCTCTCAGGCACACAGTGATATTTCATGAGGCAGAGAATCAGAAGAGTCTTTCATGATCCATTGACTCTATTGCCTAACTTTGCAGATGGGAAAAATCAGCTGAGAGAGCACTGGCTTGTCTAAAGTTTTGCAGCTAGTCATGGAGGAACCAGGAAACAAACTCAGGGCCTTGTGTGAAGGGCCTGTTTTCCTGGCACTCTGGATCATTCCAGCTGGGGAACAGAGTGGCCCTGTAGTCATGCCAGGCTCAGGGCATTCTGGAGCTTCTTTGGGTCTAGAGAGATGTCCCGCTTCATAGAGATTTATGCAAGTGTTCTGGTTTTCGACTGCTGCATAATCTCTCTGCCCCCGACCCCCTCCAAACAAACAAACACTTAGTGGCTTAAAGCAACAATTTACTATTATCTTCCACAGCTCTGTGTGTTGACTAGGCTCAGCTGTGTGGTTTTCACTGGGGTCCTCATACAGTTACAGTCACAGAAGCTGGATGGGACAGGACATCTGTGATGGTTTCTTTGCTCATGGGTCTGGTGCTTCAGTTAGGGTGGTGGGAATAACTGGGGACTAGCTGGGCTTCTCCCTCAGTCTATGCAGCTTCTCCACATAGCTAGCTGGGCATCCTCACAGCATGGCGGTCTCAGGACAGTTATGCTCCTTACATGCTGGTTGGCTTCCCCCAGAGTGAGCCCTCCACGAGGTCTAGAAAGACTCTCCAAGGCTGCTTGCAACTTAGCTTCAAAAGTCACACAGCATCACTTCCACCACCACCCAATGGCCAAAAGCAAATTATGGGGCTAGCTCAGATTCATGGAAAGGGCAGCACACAAGGGCATGGTTACTGGATGGCATTTTTGGAGATGGCTACAGCAATTAAAAACACACAACCTAAAATACATAAAAAGAGGTGAGTGAGACATTTGTATCACCATGTCAATAGTTTTCTACATAACTCGACTCTCCAAATTAATGCTTTGCCCAGTGCCTGCCTCCTTCTACTCCTAACCCCTCTCCATCCACCCCCAAAGCCATATATCTCCTTCTGCTATTCCCCTCTGCCACCTCATTTGGCTTTTTGGAAAAAGAATGGACTTTGAGGTGAGACAGCCATGCATTTGAATCTTGCTGCCGTTACTAGCTATATGAACTTGAACAGTTCAAGCCTCAGTTTATCCATCTTAAAAATGGAAAGAATTGTAGTGGTAACCATCTTATCTCCTTACAAAGCCATTGAGGTGATGAGAGGTGCTCACACATGGGTACCCTTCTGGCACACAGAAGTCCATCTGAGTGCACCCAGCCTTTACTGGTGCCTCTTGGAGAGCCCGGCACTTGGAGGCAGCAAATTCACAGAGTCCACTCCCAGATATGCCCCCAGATCTTTCCGGATTCACACCACACTGAGCCTGTGCCTCCACCTGCTATTCTCTGCTCCTGCCACAAACAGCAGCCTGAAGAAATAGGGAAAAATTCAGTCTCTCAGCTGGTTGTTTGCTTCACTTGATGCTGACCACCTGGCTTGACCGATTTCTCCCCCTTTGAAGGTCAGGATATCTGAGAACTGCATTAGGCTCAGCTTGAGTAAATGTCATTCGTTTTAGAACTATTGCCTGATTTCCTTTAACTCAAAGGGATCTGGAGTTGGTGTCAGAAAGTCCGGTTTGCATCCTAGCTCTGTGTGCTATATGACCCTGGCCAAGTCTTTGAGCTCAGCTTTCTCATCTGAGACATGGGGATGCTAATACTTCTTTATTTCTCATAAAATGAGATCAGGCATTTTTTTATTTAAATCTACCTTTTAATGGACAAATAATTGTATCTATTTATGAAATAATGTATTTGAGAGCACCTTGTGGACTGCAGAGTGCTATATGAACACAAGGGGTGTTTTATGATTGAAATGACTGTTTAGGCCCAATATGGAGAGGGAGGGAGGGAGGAGAGGGGTGGGGGAGAGATGAGAGAGAGAGAGGGGTGGGGGAGAGATAAGAGAGAGAAATCTTCACAAGAACCCTATAAAATAGGTTACTAAGATTATTCCCACTTTAATTAAGAAAACTGAGCCTCTAAGACATGAAATCACTTCTCCAAGTTCACACAGCTAATGGTAGAGCTGATATTTGAACCCAATCAGATGAACCAGAATCCAGTCTGCAGTCACCGAGTGTCCACCTATCTTGCCAGGCACTGTTGGCCCCTGCAACAAAAGATGAGGAAGACCCAGTCTTTGTTCCTAGGCAACTTACCACCCGGGAAGAGGATTCCAGCTGGAATGCATGTCTTGGACTTGTTATTAGAGACAATTTGGCCTCCAGGTGAGTTTTCTTGTGAGTGACCCACTGAAACGAGGTCATCAATAAAGAAAAATAGACATTACCAACTTGACCAAAGCATACCATTTTTAAATGTATCCATCCACAAAATTACATTTTTTGGAAGATAGTCTGTGTTTGCTAAACATCTGAGAATTGAAAAAAAAAAAACTACCCATGGCACAGAAGAAAAATAATACAAATGTGTTTGCAGTGCTTTATGGCTTAAAAAATGACTTCATCAATTCTCACTGAGTTTCATATTAAACAGGCGAGGGAAGCAGAACTGTCTTTGTGTGATGTGCACGCCGGGTGGTGGATGCTTCCTCTCTGCCATTTCTAGACCTTCTTGGGTCCCCTCTCTGCACCTGGAGCCCATCACTTTCCTCCTTTTCCACCCTTGTTGCCCATCACACCTGCTGTCTTTAGCCAACAGAGCACAAATCACATTTTGCACATTTCAACCTTGTTGCTTAGACTGTTCACGGAAACAGTGGGGACAAAGGACAGCTCTCACAGGAACTGTGGTGGCTGTACGTTGAGCCCCCGCCATTTACCAAGCATTGTGCTTTGTGCTAGATAACCGTGACTTCATTTGATCCACAATCAGTGCTATTATTATTCCCATTTTCAGAAGTGGAAATAGAGGTGGCGAAGCTCAAATAACTTGCCAAACCTACGTGGCCAATAAATGGCGACACCAGAATTCAAACCCAAGCCTGATACCATAGCCCATGCCCATAACAATTATGTTACACTGTCTCTGCTCAGAAGAAGGCACAATGAAACTATTCTAGAAGTTATCAGTACCTTTGTCTTGGGGACCTATGATGTGGAGTAACTTCATTAATTCAGTCACTCATCTTTTCATGTATTGGTTCATGAATGCATGTATTGATGCATACAACATACATTAACTCTACATCTGGGGATATATTTCTGCATGGTGGTTGAAAGTGTGGGCTCTTGAGTCAGATCCCAAGCATTCAAATCCCAGTTCTCCCACTTACTAGCTGTAGGACTTTAAGCAAGTTCCTTAATCATTGTGTGCCTTAGTTTATTTGTTTGTAAAATGTAGTAATAGTAGTTACCTTGCAGGGTTGCTGAATGGATTAAATAATACAAACCAAACACTTGAAACAGTTTGGGGCACGTCGTCATTGTGCCAAAAATGTTAGCTATCATTATTATCACCTGTAGTAGGCACTGTGTTAGGTGCCGTGGTAAAAACTGTGGCATGAGAGTGAGAAGTGGCTGTGTTCTATGGGTAATAGGGGGGTCACTGAAAGTGTTGATGGGATTTTGTTTTAGGAATTTTACTTTCAATCTGGCAGCAGAATAAGTTGGATCAAAGATGGGAGACCGGCCAAGAGGCTGCAGTAACAGTGTCATCATTCCAGGCTCAATTTTGATGGTAGCAGAGACAGCTGCAAAAAGCATTCTGAAAGAGGATGTGGCAACTGGCTGGACTGGGGTTGCCACACAGGGGAGAGCGATGACCTAGAAAAATGCAGCTTCTAGCCTGGAGGAATTGGAGAACTTAGAGCCACCAAGACAAACAGGGAACAGAGGAGGAGAGGCCACCAGGAAGGAAGATGTCGACCAAGTCTCCACTTCTGTTGCACTGGGAAGGGAAAGCCACCCTTGTCTGCGTGAGCCTTTGGACTGTTGTCAGGAGCCTTGGCGTCTTGGGAACTGGCCAAAGACAACTGTGCTCACAGGGTCTGGACCATGAGGTTTGAGGACCCCAAGAGTCCCCAGTACAGGCCCAGTCTGAAACTTGGCTTTCCTACGGTGAACCGGGGCTTCATCTACATAAGCCATTGTCATTCTTAGCTCCATACTGCCCCATCTGCTGTCATGTTTATGGGGCCAGAAGCCAAAAAAGGAAAACCATTATTGAGACCCCTACCTGCCCACTGGGGTGAAAGGCCCGTTTCATCCCTGAGGAAGTACAGGGGCCAGGGCCAGGAAGCTCCTGTGGGTGTGGCCCACATCTCCACCCACATTGTGCCCCAAACAGGAAAGGCTCTTGCCCTTCTGGGAGAGGCACTTGCAGTGAGTGGTGCTGAAGCCCTTGAAGGGCCAAGGATGGAAACTTCAGGTCCAGTGCGGGGGATGGTAAAGCGAGGACAATGGGAAGAACATAGCCCCAGGTTATTGGATCCCAGCTTGGTGAGTGGCACCCTGGCTAGCTCTCAGAATGGCCCCTCTGCTTTCCTTATAGACCCAATCCCCAGCACAGCACCTGGCACTTAGTATGTGCTCAATAAGCCTACTGAATGAATGAATGAGCAAACGCCAGGTTACCAAGCTCTTTCCACTTGGGGTAGGACAAGGGGAGGTGAGGGTGGGTGGGAAGCCTGACTGCATACCCTGCCCTGGTTGGGGAGGGGGTGTGAGAAGTAGCTGAGCTGCCATCGACTGGCTGCCTATTCATGAGCAGAAAGCAGAGCCGCCATCCTGGGGGGCCTGAGAGGGTTGGGGATGCAGGCGCAGCATCCACCGTGGCAAGGGCAGCTGGGGTGGGAGGATTTCCAGGCTGCCTGCCAAGGAAAACCAGCCTACTGGCCAGCGTGGCTCCCGGGCAGAGGTTGCAGACCCTGGGATAGATGGCAGTGTAGGAGATGCAAATATATGCAAATGATGGCACAACCATTTTCTGGGTTCCCAGAGAGAGGATATTAACATCCATCACTGGACAGCTGGCCTCTGGCAGCAAGGATCCCAGTCATTATCCCACCATCCTGTGGCAAACGCCCCCAAACCTCCCTAAAATCATGCTGGCTTTGGGTCTCCCTTTGGGCCGGCTGGAGACAGAAGGATAGAGCAGACACTGAATTACAAATGCTCTGTGTTGTTTTATTCATGCCACTGTGGTCTGGGATGAGACCATGACCTTAGATTGGGGTCTGGAGTGTGAGCTCCGGGCCCCTCCCTGAGGATAGGTGGAAGCTGGGGAGGAGGCGGTACAGCTGGGGAGCTCTAGTCAGGCCCCTCCTGCAGGAGAAGGCAGGCAGCTGGGGCTCCTCAGCCTCAGGGAGACCCATTTCACCCTGAAGCCAAAGAGGAGGTGAGCTAGAGGTCAGAACAAGGACCCTGCACTGCCACGGACCAGAAAAGGTGATGAGAGATGGCCTTAGTTGAGGAGTCTGAGCAGAGGACAAGGATCTCTGATGGTGGAGGAGGGGACAGAGGCTGAAGACAGTGAAGAGAGTCTGCAGCGAGACCAGCTATGTAGAGATTAATTGGGCCAGGATGCCCTCACATGCAGTCCCTCCCTCATTCATTCATTCCACAAAGGGCATCTCTGTGGCAGGCTCTGTACTTGCCCCTGAGCAAGTAGCAGCAGACAGGGCACAGCCCCTCATCTCATGGACATGAAGTCTAGTGGAGAGAATGGATGTTAGGCAAATCATTACGAGTTCACTGGGTAACTGAAGCATAAGGGCAGGAGAACAAGGCATGTCTGATATAGTCTAGGGCAGCGAGGAAGGCCTCCTGGATAACCTAATGCTTAAGTCAAGACCTAACAGATAAATAAGAGTTATGGAGTTACTAAATGGGAGGCTGGGGGTGGCGGTAGAGTGGAGAGGCCATTCCAGGTAGAAGGACTAATACGTGCAAAGGTCCTGTGGTGGGAAGAGGCAGAAGGCTCCCTGGAGGCTGAAAGAAGACCTGCGTGGCAGGAGCAATTGGCGGGGGGGGGGGGGGGGCATGTAGGATGAGGGTCAAGAGTGGTCAGAGGCCAGGGCACACTACAGGGCATGTTCAGGGCTTTGAACTTGATCTTGAAGGCAAAGGGATATCACTCAAGGTCTTTAATCAAGGGGGTGGCATGATCCGATTTATAGTTTTGTGATGTCCTATAGATGCTGGAGAATGGATGGAGGGAGGGGAGAGCTATAAAACTTAAGCCCTTGAATGACATGTGCGATGCTGCCGTTGTCATTATAGGATGAGATATTGCTGGATATGAGAAATGGGGAAAGAACTTGGAGGTTAGGAGTGAAGTCCAGAGAAAAATCACTTCTTCCTGGTCTTCTGGTGGTGGCATAAAAAAATTAGCTACAGTCCCTAACCAGGGGACAAACCACACTGATATTTCTGTCCTTTTCTTGTTTTCTTTGCTTCTGCTCAGAAGGGGAGGGATGGGGGACTTCTCTGCCTGTCTGGCCACTTGCCCTGGTTCTTAGCATTCAAAAGGCCTTGCTCTCTCCCTTGGTTCTTGGTAGTTCTCACCCTGGCAGGGCCGAATCCTGGAATTGTGCCTTTGACAGAAACCGCCAACACCTCCAAGGGCTCATCCTGCTGCCACACACACCCCCATCAAGAAAGGCTCCAGGGGTAACGGAATGGGCTGTGGTCCTTGTTTTGTGATTCTGACATTTGTCCTTCCCAGGGTCATCCCTGCTGTTCCAGGTCCTCCACATTCCTGCCTTGGGGGCCAGTTTTATATTCCAACAAATGCAGATTGCAGAGGAACAAGATTGGCTTTCAGAGAAGTGGTCCCTGGCCAGTGATATCTTATTCTGTAGTTATAGACAACACAGACAGGGATGTACATGGGCCATAAAAGAAAGAGACAACATGTGACATTCAATTCAAGATTAAAAGAAATCATCAATTGGAGCTGATTGTGCTCATCCAGATGTCACCAGAAACAGCTGTATGCCATCTGCCAGAGAGGGTGCCACCAGCTGGAGCAGCTCTCCTTAAGACCCTGGCTTTGCTTTGCTCCACAGCAGGAAGGCAGAACTGAGGTTGGAGGCCAGCCCGAGTGACAGTGGAATGATGAAGGCAGCAGCAGTGGCAGAAGCTGGGAGGAGGAGTAGGAAGCATCGTCCCCCACCCCAACTTCTCTGTCTTGTTGATGCTAACAAAGAAGAGTAATGAATTACTGATAACTGGCCTCTTTTAAAGGGAAATTATTCAAGAGAGCAGGTGAGATTCTGCAGGCATTCATCTTTCCAGCTCCGGGAAGCTGGCTGGGAGATGGGAAAAGGTGAGAGAGATGATTCATGGCCCAGGCCCTTCATCCATCACGGGGTGTCCTAGGCAATGGGGGAGCAGGATTGATGGGTCCCCCGTCTCAGGTTGGCAGTGTGGTGGGAATCCACCAGCTCCACCTCATCAGCCAGGCCAACAAGGCTGAGAATCAGTGGGACCTGAGTACCCAGCCCCCATGGGAGGCCAAGAGCCCGTCAGGGTGAGGGGTAGGGCAGGGGATGGGTTGACTGTGCCCTCACCCGGGTGCAGTGAGAGGGAAATGCCCTCACCTGGGTGCACTTAGATCCTAAAGAGGGGAAATTCCTGACTCATGGCAGGCTAGAGATCTTTCTAAGGCCATGAATGCTAAGGCCAGCCTTTTAAAAATGGGGAAAAGAACACTGGTCTTGAAGTCAGGACATCCAGTGTTAGGCTCGGCCCTGCCCCCTTCCCCTCCTGGCCCAGTTCCATAAGATGAGTAAGTCAGAAATTGCAAACCTATGGGCCCCTGTGGGAATATTCAGAAATATTTTATTTGACCTGCAGTGTTGGCCCACATCATTTTTTAAAATCGGAATTGCTTATCAACTTTAAAAGAAAACTCAGTAAACTAGCTTTCTTGAAAACAAATCAGAAGATTGAGCAATTGGCTGGGGCTGAGTGCAGCTGCTCTCCTTGAATAGAGCACATACCCTCCTACATGCCATCGAGCCCACGATCCCTTGATCACTCTATCAAACCCTTATTTTGCACCCCCTTAGATCCTCTCAGCCTCGTCTATCTCTGGCTTCAAGGGCATCTGCAGCTACCAGCTCTTGATGGGCTCCAACTAGCTTCATGCACATCAACCAGATAGTGCCTTGCTTCATGCCTGCACTGTCTGCCACGGGCCCCTTGCCTCATATCCCTGGGCTTCCCTTTTGAGGTGCAGACATTGAAGAATCCTGCTCAGCACCCACATGTGCACAACGTGAAAGTGCTAGGGGTTAATGACCAGTTTGACAAAACTTTGATCAATGGAAAATAGGAGTTAATGGAAAATGTTTCCCTCTTTCTCCCTCCCAGCAGATGCTTCCGAGGCAGACAGTTTCTTGAAATGATCTTGCAAGATTGAACAATCAGTTGCACTTGGCCGCAGACAGCTCAGTAATGTGCCCTCCTCGTGGTGGCTCTGTCCCTCCCTGTCTTGCTCTCCTTCCTGGGATTGTGTTCCCTAATAAAGGAGAAGCACAGAGGACTTTGCCTCAGCCTTTGCTTTCTGGAAAACCCAAGAGAAGACAGTTGGTATCAGGAGTGGCTCCAGGAAGCAGCCCTCAACATGGGATTCTGGAGCTGGATTACTCACTGGAGTTCTGGCAGGAAGAACCACATCCCTGGCGATAAGTTTGGTTGTGATAGTCCTGGCATGCAATGGCATCAGGATTATCCAAGCTATCACCTGTAGAATACTGAGCAGAGCTGCAAGTAGAAAGTGAGGCCTTGGGGTAGAAATCCGTGGTCTTGGTGCTTGAACATTGCCAGGGGTTGGGTAGAGGAGGGAGGTGGGGGACAGAAGGCTGCCTGGAGGAGAATTTGTGACACTCACTCTTGATGTAAGCCCTTGACATGCATTGAGTGTTAGGACCTAGAACTGGTCCGAACAGTGTAATAGGATGGCATCTTAGAGCTTGGCCATGACAATGGTTTAGAGCAAATGAGTAGAAATACTAGAACCTCCTCAGCATAGGATTGAAGAAGGGGTCAGAAGGCACAGGGAGGTAGGAATTTTAGAATGCATTATCTGTACAGGACCTGGGAACTTACCAGTTGGCTATTGGTATGGATTGAATTGCATTCCCCCAAAAGATACATTGAAGTCCTAACTCCTGGTGCCTGTGAATGTGACCTCAGTCAAGTCTTTGTAGATATAATCAAGTTAAGATGAGGTAATTAGGGTGAGCCCCAATCCAATATGACAGCTCTCCTAAGAAGAGGAGAGGACATCCAGAGAGACACAAAGAGAGGATAGCCATGTGAAGATGGAGGCAGAGATTGGAGTTGTGCTGCCACAAGCCAGAAGCTGGAAGAGCAAACAGGTATCCTCCCCTTGAGTGTTTGGAAGGAGCATGGCTCTGCCAACACTTTGATTTCGGCCTTCCGGCCTTCAGAAATGAGAGAAAATACATTTGTTTTGTTTTGTTTTGTTTTAAGACACCCAGTTTGTGGTACTTTGTTAGAGTAACCAGGGGAAATGAATACAACTTTCTCCAGGAGCACCCAGAAGACACCCCTCCCCAAGGCAAGAAGGGATGCCTTGGTTCGGGGTGGGGAGCACAGGCATCTCTGAGAAATTCCGTGGTGGCCGCCCTCAGTAGGCTGAGGCTGATGATAGAATTCTGCTCTGTGTCATCAATGGGCAGGACAGGATTCTGGAAGAACAGAGGCCAGGTGCTGGCCCTTTAACACCAGAGGCAACATGAGTAGCAAGCTAGAGAAGCAACCAAGGAACACAGACCTGCAGAGATAGTTGACGATGGCTAATCAGCCATGGTGTGAGACAGATGGACAGCTGCAAGGGAGTTGCTTAATTTGTATAATTGTGAAAAAATATCAAGAAATGGCAAGCAGAAGGATGACATCAGACCCTCACCTGGTCTCCAGATCTAAGTCAGTTCACGGACCCAGCATCCGTTGAGAGAAGAAGAAGAGGGTCCCCTTGAGGAAGGACCACAGGATGCCACCACAAGGGCATAAGATTTGTATTCCTCCCATCTTTTCCCAAAGGGACCTACAGCCATTTGCTAGAGTGACTGCATGGAAGGAAGGGAAATGCCCATTTTCGAAGGAATGGTAGATACCAGGAGTGACCTAACACTGACACTGACAATAAGGGGCCAAGTGATAAAGGGACATGGGGTCCAAGTCTGTCCTACAGTGGGTCCCGTGGATCTGTAGACCACCCCTGTGGTTATTCTTCCAGTCCCTGCAAGTGTATTTGGATAGATGCCGGCAGAACCCTCCCATTTGATTCCACAACCCATTAACAAGGGGCCATTCTGGTAGGATGGGCCAAGTGGGATACCCTGAAACTACCACCCCACTCAGACAAGATAGTAAAATGGAAGAATTATTGCCACATTCTGGGAGAAATTTCAGAGATTAGTGTCCTCGTTAAAAACTTAGAGGATGTAGGGTGGGTGTTTCCCATCACATCCTCATTCGGCTCATCATTCTGGACCTGCTAAAACCAAATTGCTCATGGGGAATGATGGAGGACTCGCATAAACTAAACCAGGCATCAACCCTGATTGCAGCTTCTGTGCCAGATGTGGTAATTTTACTAGAGCAGGTCAAATAGCCTCTGGCATTTGTAAGAGGCTATTGATCAAGCAAATGCCTTCTTCCCCATCAGTAGGGAGGATCAAAGGCAGTTAGTCTTCATATGGTGGGGACACATTTGTTGTCTTACCCCAGGGCTGTGCTAACACTCTTGTTCTTTGTCATAGTGTAGTCCAAAGGGACTGTAGTCATCTTGAATTCTGCAGCATATCACACTGGCTCACTATATTGATGACATCAAGCAAATTGTACCTGGTGAGCACGAAATAGAAAACTTGGAGATTTTATTAAGCACTTGAGAACTGGAGGTAGGAGATAACTGCATGAAAATCTAGGACTATGCCACATTGGTGATGTTTTTAGGGGTCTAGTGGTTTGGAGCATTCTAAGACCCACCCTTTAAGGTAAAAGACAAACTGTTGGATTGCATACTTCCTTCCACTAAGAAACAGGCACTGTGCTTAGTGGGCCTCTGGATTTTTGAGGCAGTATGTAGCACATTTGGCAACACCGATCTGACTCAATTTTGGGGTGACTGGAAAAGCTTCTAGTTTTGAGTGGAGCCCAAAGCAAAATAAAGGTCTGCAGGGGTTTTAGCCACTGGTGCAATCCAACACTAGGGTTGTATGTCCCAGCAGATCAGACACTCTAGAGGTATGCGTGGTGGATGAAAATGCATGGGGAGTATTTGGCAGAGCCTCAATAGAAGAGAGGCAGTGAAAACCCCCTACAGTCTGGAACAAGGCCATGCTTTCTGAAGCACCTTTTGGTGTGGGCCCTGGAAGAGAGAGGGACCATGCAGCACCAAGTGACTACAAAACCCGAGCTACTTATCAGGGGCTTCTTCTCGAATCCACCGAGTCATGGAGTCAAGGCAATAGAGTTCCCAGTATGGTGGAAATGGTATCTTCAGGAAGAGGCCCAAGCAGGACCAAAAAGCACAAATGAACTAAATGAACAGATCCCATGCCAATGACCTCTATTGCACTAGCCCCTCTCCCCCAATTCATACCTATGGACTCATGTGGGGTTCTGACCAATAGAGGGGGAAAATAACTTACATCTGCATAACAAATAGGCCAGCACATTATGTTGGTGAGAACAGAAAATGGCCCTAAGATCAGTAGTGATGAAAAATCCTATCAGTGGGCAGTGCCATGAGCAGTAGTACACTTGGTTGTCCACTTCTCAGAGAGAGAAATGCTGCCTGAAACATGGATTTACGTGGACTCCTGTATGGTCGCATCACCTGGCTTCTAAGTCAGGAGCTTAGAAAGAATTAGATTGAAAAATCAGGGAGAGGTATGTAGATGGGCCTACGGTAGTGGGCATAAAGCAACAAAACATGCGGATCATGTATCTCCCACTAGTGCCAGAAGCACTGATGGTAGAGGAAATTCTCACCCATCAGATGGAAAGGATGATTCATCCTGGGGATGTCAGCCAGCTTCTCTTATCAGTCACCCCATGCAGGTGCAGAGTGACTATGACAGAAAGGATGGAGGCTACGCATGGGCCAACATCATGGGCTCCTTCTCACCAAGACTGATCATGCAGCTGCCACTGCTGAATATGCAAACAGGCAGCAACAGAGATTCATACTGAGACCTTAATGTGGCACCGTTCCTTAAGGAGACTAGCCAGCCACTTTGTGGTAGGTTGACTGAATCAGATTCCTCCAATGCTGGGAGGGTAGCAATTTATTCTTTCCAGCATTGGTACTACTCTGGGTACAGGTCTGCCTTCCTGTCCACAGAGTCTCCACCAGTACCACCATCTGAGAGTGTACAAAATACCTACTTTCTTGCCATGATATCCCATATGACATTGTCTCAAGCCAAGAAACCCAAGTCACCTAAGGAGGTGTATCAATAGGCACATGGTCATGGGATCCACTGGTCTTATCATATCTGAAGCCCATCATGCTAAAGCAGCCAGCCTAAGACAGTGGTGAAATGTCCTATTAAGCTAAGGCACCAACTCAGGGACAATACATTGCATATATTGCATCCTAAAGGATATAATATATGTGCTAAAACAATGACCCACATGTCTCCAATAGGTAGAGCACACACAAGTGGGAATCAAGGGGTAAAAGTGGGATTTACCCTCCCACCATTATTCCTAGAGACCCGCTTGAGAAGTTTGTGCCTCCTCTCCTGGTAAACTTAGGCTCTGCCAAGTTAGAGGTCCTGATTCCCAGGTGATGAATGCCAGAGGACAAAGGGTAGGGGGTGCTACTGAACTTGAAGTCGTGACAATTACATAGATACTCTGGGTTCCTCATGCTGGTGGACCACCAAGTAAAGAAAATAGTTACTATGTTGGCAGGATTGATTACCCTAACTGCCACGAGAAATTAGGGGTGTTGCTGCTACTCAATGGGGGCAGCGGGGAGTGTGTCTGAAAGCCAGAAGATTCACTGGGGCATCTTTCGCTGCTTCCATGATAATGATAACTGTGACTCAACAAGGGCAAAGCCACTAGGAGCCTGGACTCTGCAGGGATAAAAAACCAGGTCCCTTTGGAAGGCCGAGGCGGGCAGATCATGAGGTCAGGAGATTGAGACCATCCTGGCTAACATGGTGAAACCCCGTCTCTACCAAAAATACAAAAAAATTAGCCGGGTGTGGTGGCACAGGCCTGTAGGCTCAGCTACTTGGGAGGCTGAGGCAGGAGAATTGTTTGAACCCGGGAGGCAGAGGTTGCAGTGAGCCGAGATCACACCACTGCACTCCAGCCTGGGTGACAGAGTGAGACTCCATCTCAAAAAAACAAAACAAAACAAACAACAACAAAAACCAAGTCCCACAAGGCAAGCGATCCACACCAGCCAAAGTGCTGGCCAAAGGTGAGGAAAATCCAGGATGGAGGGTGGAGAAAGATGGTGATGTTCAATTGCAGCCTCAAGACCACTTGCGCAGTGAGACGGTGGCTTGTTTCACCAATCCTCTTACCCAAACTCTTCACAATTATTTCTGTACCCGCAATCCTAGCACTTTAGCAGGCCAAGATGAGAGGATCACTTGAGCCCAGGAGTTCAAAGCTACAGTAAGCTATGATTGTGCCACTGAATCCCAGCCTTGGCGACAGAGTGAGACCTTATCTCTAAAAAAAAAAATCTAGCTAACTACCATCTTGGAGGAGACTCTGTGACTGGCTGTATTTGTACCTTCCCCTTCAGAAAAGAGGTGAAGCCCTCTGTTCACAAAAATGGAGGCTTCACTTTGTATTCTGAGTGCCAGATGTGATGGAAAGTAAAGGTGGAGGGAGTAGTGCTGGGGTGGATCGTATGAGCCATCTCTTAGGCACCTTTTGTTCTGCTACAGCAGAGAGCAGCCCTGCATGGGCTCCAAAAGGCATCATGCAGTGAGTTACTACCTGGGGGGGTCATGCCTGGTGTCTGGGCTGCCCACCACATACCTCTCACCTCCGGTACTGTTGACACCAAGACAAGGGATGCCAATGAACATATTTGGGCTGTCATGGATTAAAATCCAGAAGCGAAGGAAAGTTAGTGTTTAGTGGGACCAACCTTTGGCAAATGGGATATTGGAGCTGGTAGACAAATCTTCTTTCTTTCTCCCCTGGTCCCACCTCCTGGACAGTTTTTGTAGCTTCTTGGGTGTATTTCCACAAGATTGAGCATGAAGTTGCCCTTGGTGATGGCCAGTTTGATAATGCATCCTCATATTGTCTCTCTACCTTTCTCTGCCTCACTCCCCTGACCTCATACTCTTGCACCCCTGAGAAAATTGTGGCACACCAATGAGCCTCTATCTCAGGCTCTGCTTTCTGGGGAACCCAGGTGAAGACACTCTCCAACATTTAAGATGGATGTCAGTTGTCACGCATCATGCAAACCCCAAATAACTCATTAACACTGCCTTCCTGGTCCTTGTGGCATTTGAGTTGAGATGATCGCTTAGCTCCTCTGCTCAATCAGTTTACAGGCTTACGTTTCCAAGAATCAAGGGTACAGATTCTGCCACAAACTCATTAGTCAAATGCTTCTGCTCCCTGGGGACGGTCTCCTGGCCTTCAGCTCTAAAGAGTGAGGTCCTGGGATTTGTTTGTCTTGGACTGCATTTTTAAGGAAATCCCTCTAGGGATTCCTAGAATTAATCTGTCCCCAAATGGGATGCTCCTTCACACCTAGAAATCATCTGAGAAATGGAGGGGCCAAAAGGAACCACATTACAGAGGAGAGATTTGGAGAGTAGATGAGAGAAGTGGGATGGGTTAAAAGAGCCTGTACCACCAAGAATTTGGATGAGCCTTACGAAATCTGTTTTAGGAAATAAAAGCCAGGCCTCTAGAGTGTTTCTGAAATCTCTGCATGGGGTCGGGAATTAAGGCTCTGAAAAGCAGCCGACATGTTTGGAAGGCCTTCAGAGAGAAAAGGAGGCAGGCCACCAACCTCCTTCAAAGGGGGGTTAGACCACCAATGCCAGCAGCAAGTATCCGCTTTAGCCAAGTCAAGCATTTGATCAGCACATGTGTTCCCTCCACTATCTGTAAGGTACCGACTCTATCTTGGGAATGAGGAGGAGAGAGCAGAAACTCAGATTTGGATGTGACTTCTGCCAAACTTGAGCTTTCAATGTATTTATAGGCAACAAACCCAAGACAAGGAAATCGGTGCCGTCACCAAAAGCGTGGTGCAGAAAGTGGGGTGATGTGGTCAGAAAGGATTTGCCAGAGGAGGTGGGTGGGGCTACTGGACAGCCACAGCTCTCGTCCAAAAAGTATTTACTGATTATCTGTGATGCATGAGGCAGTGTTCTAGGCTCTGGGAGGGTTATGTAGGGGGGTATGCGGCGGGGAGGGCAAATACATGTATTAACCTACTCTCTAGGGCCTCCTAAGCAGGAGGTCAGAATCGACTATGAATAGCTATAACGCCAATCATGGTGGTTTAAATAGATAGATGATGCACATTAACAAATCCAGGTGCACATAGGATAGAAGGGGTCAGAGCCCACTTCAAGAGGAGGTATTCACTCTGAGATTTGAGAGAGAAATTTCCTTTCACTAGACATAAATGGAATGGAAGAGGGAGCAGAGGCAGAGTTCAGGCAAATGCTGGAAAGCACAATGTGGGTTGAAACTGGTAAGCAGTCCATGCAATCATTCATCCACAGCCGTGTCCTCTAGGGTCTCTGCCAGGGTTGGGGTGTTTCCTGCAGAAATGTGTTCAGCAGCAGGTCACAGAAAAACAACTAGAGAGGGCTAGCCAAATGGGAGGGGTATTGCTGCTTGTTTCCACATCCCCCGAATCTACAGTCTAGAGCCTGCAGCTCCACGATGTCATGATGCTCCTGCTCCCTCTGTCCCGCCACTGTCTTTAGCATGTGGCTTATTGTTCATGGTCACAAATGGCCACTTCCTCTGTGGCCTCTGATCATGGGAAGGAAAACAGAAGTGGCAGTGGTTATCTTAGGAGAACACAGCTTTCCCAGGAACCTGCCCTCCACTGGCTGAGACTAGTCGTATGGCCACCCCTGCCCAGAAAGAAGCTAGGAGGCAGTTGGGCATGTTGCCACCTCTAGCAAAATTGGGGCTATACTATAGGAACAAATAGGACTAAATGGTAGACAGGAAATGGGCAGACTCTTCCAGGAGATCCCACAGCAGTGGGACGGTGTCTGCCTTCAAGGAGCCCCTAGTCCCGTGTATGGCCACATGCAAGCTGGTCATTTCTATGACAGAGTTGAGCACCGGAGGCCACCTGAACCTTAGGAAGGACATCAGAGGTCCGTGAAACCTGAAGAAGTAATTAGCCAAGCCTGGGAGGAGAGGGAGAGTTGCTGGGAGTCCTTGGGAGGGGACAACACTGTCAAAGGCCTGAGGAGAGTGGCCTGTTTACAGAATCAGAGGATCACAGAGGCCAAGGCAGTGCCAGACTGAGAGTTAAGAATGAAAAATAATAGGAGTGGGGCAGAGCATCAAGGAGCTCTTATGTCCCATTCAGGATTTCTGACTTTATCTTTCAGCCAGAGAAGAGTCACTGAAAGGCTTAGGCAGGGAAGTGACATGTCAAATATGTACTTTAGAGTTCAGAGGAGATATAAATTAGAGTTGCCACCATATAGCTGCATTTAAACCATTTCAGGCCATGTATCTGGCTGAGATTACCGAGGCGCTGTGTGTAGAGAGAAAAATAGGAAAGGCTCAGAAGCTGAGCCCTGGGCGCCTGCAATGTCAAGGAGCTGGTGAGATGAAGGGAAGCCAGCACCAGAGACGGGAGAAGCCAGTGAAGATGGAGGCAAACCAGGACTGTGTGGGTCTTGGACGCTGGTGAAGAAAGTATTTCAGTAAGAAAGGAGTGCGGTACTGCCAAATGCTGCCGATAGGTCAGGATGGGACCTGAGAAGCCACCACTGAATTTAGCACCAGGAAAGGCAACAATGACCTTGACAAGAGCAGCTGGTTAGAACGGCAGGGATGAGACCCTGAATGGTCTAGAAGAGTGTGGGAGGAGAGGAGTTTGGGAGAGTGAGGGTGGACAGATCTTTCAAGAAGGTTGCTGTAAGTTGGTGGAGGAAGAAGTGGGCACATTTTTTTTAGGACAGGAGAAATAACAGCAGGTTTGCATGCTGATGGGGGTGGACTGGGAGAGAGTGAACAATGGATGATACAGGCTCAAGCACGGAGAGTGCCCAGGGGATGTCCTTGAGCAGGTGAGAGGAGTCAGATCTGGCACAGGCCAGGAGCACGGACAGTCCCTGCACAGGACCAGAGTGAGGTAGAGGAGTTGAAACACACGTGGGAGGGAGGGCAGTTGCAGGGGTGGGAGTTTGTGAACATTCTTTTGATTGTTCCATTCTTTCAGTGACTAGAAAGCAAGGTTATTTATGGAGATTAGGATGGAGGGGGAGATGGTGGAGGTGTAAGAAGAAAGGGGAAGGTATGACCACTCATCTGGGAGAGCGTGAGAATGAACGGACCAGAGAAATGATGTATGATGCCAGCCGGCAACCAACACCCACTTGAGTTTAAGGCTCATCAATTCAAAGTGGGCCTGTCTGCACACTTGGGGTATTGTTCTCCAGCCACACTCTGCTCACAAAGGTGTAAGCACCACAGAGGGGGAATGTTAGATTTAACCAGGTCGAGGTTTTGCTAAGTGACTGGGAAGTAAGAGGGGCAAGGGATGAGAGCGTTTGCAATGGGATTATTACGATGATTGATCAGAAAACTGCAGCAGGTTAGCAGGTATGCTGGGATCTGAGAAGGGAAAGTGGACAGGTGATAGGACTGACAAGTTACAAGTGGGGCTGGAAGGTGATCTCTGAAGGAGTGAACTGAAGTCACTGGATGCGGGGGCTGGAGAGTAGAAGGCTTGAGCTGGAGACTATGGAACCGTAGAAAGGGTTGATAATGACAAAGCCAAGGTGGAAGCTGGGGGGCAGTTGAAGACAAGCTCATCAGAGGAGAAGAAATCAAAATAGGAAAAGCCCAGGCTAGGGGAAGAATCCCCATGAATTATGCTGGGGAGGACTGGGGAGAATCACAGTGATCTAGAAACCAAAATATTCAAGGAAGGAGGGGAGGTGACGGGGGTCCGGAGATGGCTGCAACCAGGAGGGGAAGGGGGTGGTGTGGTGGGGTCTTCTGACTTCAGATTCAAATCTGGGTGTTTTTTGGGGATGAGAGGATGGATATTGGCCGGAAGCTGAGCAGTGCAGAGCCAGGGGACTCCTACTCCACCTCCAGGCCCTCTGGCCTCCTGGCTTCCGCCAACTCCCCTGTGTGAATCTCCTCCAAGTGACTACCCTGTGCCAATCTCCTCCAAGCAACTCTGCAGCCAAGTGCTGCCCACAACCTGGGGCGCAAGGAGCCGAACAGATAATCATCTCCGAGGCGCTGAGGCATTCAAACTGCAGGAGGATCAGAGTTTGCTAATGTCGCAGTAACACAGCCCTGGGGATGACCGTTCATTCTGGGAGCCACCGAGGCAGCTTATCTTGCAATACATCACGCCTCTACAGGAGAAGTTTGGACGCCAAGTGCCTACAGGATGGAAATTAAAGAGGAAAAGGGCTGGGAGTCGGGGGCAGAGATATTAAAAGAAAAAAAATCAGTATCAGGGCCTATTTTTAGGTCTACTGAAGTAGAAAACATGTGCTTAGACTGTGAAAACCCAATCACTATGCAAGCCCCCGCCTTCAGCGAAAGGCCGGGGGTCCCTGGTTGCAGGAAGCCTGCCATTCGTTACTTTTGATTTACTGAAGCGCAGACAAGAGGTGCTCACATGATACATAGCTTGTATATTCTTCTATCGATTTCCAAGACTTCATTTTCTAAACTTCCCATCCATCAGCCGCATCTGTGCCTGCTCTCCCCCAGAGATAAAATAGGGGATGGGCCACCCCACCTTGCAAAGGGTGGCAAGTTTTATAAGCCTGGAAGATTGGAAATGGGGGCTTGATTCATGTTTGCTTCTGCCAACAGGTGAGGCCGCATGCCCCGCCGTAAAGCTGAAAGGTGGGGCTTAGGTGAGAGTGTGGCTGCGCAGCAGGGGAACGAGCACCCCTGAAGCCCCAGCAGGGCCGAGGAGGAGCGAGGCAGGGTTGTCAGGGAGGAGGCGTGTGCTCCGTGGTTGTTGTCCCCCCGCGGAAGCCGTCCTGGATGCTGCTACTATGAACACGTTGGGAGCTGAATAAGCAGCATGAACACTGCCCACATTCACCATCGGCTTCTGTCCCGCAGCAGAAGGGCCGGATAGCGCCACTGCTGCTGGCCCAGGAGCCCCCCAGAAAAGAGAACCCACTCCCCACTGGCTGCCGTAAGAAGTGATGGTGCCCCCACCGGAAGACACGTTGTTCTGCGCATATAAGGAAACTCGGGTACCCACGTACCACCCTAATTCCTCTTCTCCTGCCAATATTCTCAGAATGGAAAAGGCAAGCATCTGTGATGTTACATCCACCCCCAGCCCCCACCCCCCCCGTTTACAAAAAGATCCTTTCAGTTTTTGCACAGATCTCATCCCTAGGGGTTGGGATGGAGGAGAATGGAAAAGCTATTCATTGTATCCCCTTTGAGGCTGAAGCACAAAGGGAGGCAGGCTGGGCTGAGGGCTGCCGGGGCCTTTGGGGGAATAAAAGGCCCCCACTCCCTCGTTAAGGGTTTAAGGGTGTCTTGCCTTTGTGGGTTGTTGGAGAAGCTTTGGCTGAAACTCTCACATGAACTCAGAACAGCCCACGGCAAGAGCAGAGCCGGTACCCCAGGAGCTGAGCAAGAAACAAAGCGTCCGGAGCCCGGGTCCAGCTCGGCTCTGTAGGCCCTGGCTGACCTTCCCATCTCCCTGGGCCTCAGTTTCCCTCAGGGAAGAATTTTCCCACCTCTCTTGGGTATTGGGAGGCATCCAGAGAGTCTCCAAAGTAACGATTTTACAAATAAAGGAATTATCAATGTGATTGATGGTTTAAATTGAGCCTTGGGATCTCTGCTATTTAGAGGCTGGATCAATAGTAATAACAACAATAAGTAGAGAATAACTCAGGAGAGAGTTTATAAAGGACCCCATGGCAGCAGGGCCAGATCATTCAGAAGCAGAAAGAGTCTTGTTTTGCCCACACCGGCTCGGCCACCAGGCTTGCTCTGGGGAGTGGCTGCCCTGCTGCTTAGCCAGCCTGTCCGGGGGCCATTGCTGCTCCAGATGGCATTCCAAAGGGAACCTGCTGTGCAGGGGACAGGTCGGGAAATGAGGAAATATGGTGAGCAAAAGAAGTTCCCCAGAGGCCCCGCATAGTGCCACAAGCACAAGATGTAGCCAAATGAAATGCTGTCCAGAAGCCCACACATCTTTCCCCAGATGTGAGAGAGCCCTGGAGGGTTAGGGACAACTTGGTCCAGCATGGGATGGACCAGCCACAGCCTAAGCCTGGCCCCGACAGCTTCCAAGAGAGAGCAGAGGTGCTGGAAAGGACACAAGAGCAGGAACTCGAGGACCTGGTTTGCAGTCTCAGCTCTGGCACGCCCTTGCTGGTGACTCGTCACATAGCCTCCCTGAGCCTTGGTCTTCTTGTCTGCAAAATGGAGACAACAATAGCAATCTAAACAGTTGCTACAAGATCTCAGCAGAGAGAAGATTGAGGAACCTTTCTGCAAAATAGTCAGAGTTTTTATTAGACAGTTACAAGGGATGATGGGCAGTATCCCAGGAATACCTCCTTTCCCTAGATATTTTTGCCACACTCTAGTTGCCATAGGACCAGCATTTCTACATTCATCCTTACCAAGGTAGAAACCAGTCTAGAGATGCAGCTCTGGTACCACTTACTTTGTATCCCCTATCCCCACCTCTGCATAGTGACTGTAGCAGGTTTTTACACTTTGGGGGTTGTCTCTAACTTTCCTGCTGAGTTACAAGCCCTTGTTGACATGTGATGGGCACAGTTCCTGGCACATGACCAGTGCTCCTGCATACCAACCACTCAGTACTTACTTGTTTGTCAGATGCTTTTCCTCCAAGAGAAGAGAGCTGATGTAACAGATTGGCACAGAGTGCCTCAGGTGCGATGAGAAAAAAGTCTTTTAAAGGGTGCAAAAATCCTACAAAAGGAATCCAACGGGGATGAAGACAAATACCAGGGGCTTAGAGAATTCTTTCTGGAAGGGGCAGCCCTGGGCAGTGTCTCAACCACAAGTTATCAAATCCCAGCCCACAATCCTGCCCCTTGGCTGTTGAAGAGAATCGACAGTCTGAGGACCATATTGATAAGCTTTCTGTCCAAGAACAAACATCACAGAAATCAGCAGAGGGAAATGTCTCTCGTGTGTACACTTGGCAGAGGAGCTGAGAAGAACACAGACCTGGGTCACATCAGAATCTATTCCTTCATGATGCTATTAAATGGAATGTTTTCACACATGATAACTGGCTGTCTTACAGAGCAGGGCACGGTTCTAGGCAAACACATGTTCACACACACTTCCACGTGTACACGTACAGAGAACACATGGATGACCACAGGCATACGCAAGGCATGCTTGAACAGTAATTCAGACAATGAAACTTCTGGGCCCTTGAGCCAGCAGGGAATTTCAATCCTAGTAATAGACTACTGTCCGTGACCGACCAGAAGTCTGGGCTCTTATAATGGTTTCGAATCATAGAATTATAGTTTTTAGGGGCTGTAGAAATCAGCTATTTCAACCTCCAACCCAGAGCATAAAAATCCTCTCCGACATTCCTGACGTGTCGACACGTAGCCTCTGCTTAACACTCCAATGATGGGGAACCTATTACCTTACCTCAAACCCTACTTGATTGTTGCTATTAATAATGCTACTGTAGATTATTGAGCACTGATGCTGTGCCTGGCACTGTGCTAAACCCTCTAGGTAGACGATTGCAATTAATCCAGTGAGGTAGCTTAAACTGAGTCTCAGAGAAATCGAGCTGTCCATGGTGATGCATTTAGCATGTGGCAGAGCTGGGATTTGAACCTGGGACTGTCTGACCCATAGCCTTGCACTGCATTTGTCATATTAATGTGTCTTAAGTTATGTTGTATAGGAAATCATTCTTCAGAATAAGCTGAATCCTCTGCTTCTCTGTAACTTTCACTGACTGATCCCCGGTCCCAGCTCTAGAGCTTTGCAGAGGCTTCCCTCTGTTCCTTTGCCCCCTCTCCTTTGATGGCCATTTTCAAATATGGGCCCCCAAAAGGATTCCCAGTGGGATACCACCTGCCTTGTTTGGACATTATACTTCGAGTGTGAACCTAAGATGCCATTGGCCTTTTGGGCAGCAACATGACATCATGGACCATTTTAAAGAAACTGCGGAGTTTTATTTGGTCTGTCTCCCAGGCGGGAGTGAAGTGGTGCAATCATAGCTCACTGTAGCCTCAGACTCTTGGGCTCAAGAGGTCCTCCTGCCCCAGCCTCCTGAATAGCTGGGACTACAGGTGCATGCCACCACACCCAACTAATTAAAAACCTTTTTTTTTGTAGAGATGTGGCCTTGCTATGTTGCCCGGGCTCAGCCCATTTTTAACATAAACTGCTGTATGCTACTTTAATAGTTAAGTAAAGAATACATTCTCAGCCTATTATTCCACTACTTTTAGGATCTTTTTGAAGTTGTAGTTTGTCAGCCTGTACTTTAGCCAGCCTGGCAGCTTTGGGACATTTGCAAACTGGGTAAGATGCCTTTCTATACTTAGGAGGTGATTAGAGCCAGGCTGATATTCAAGGGCTAAATTTCTTATACCACCCACTAGAGACCACCTAACTAGTGACACTGATCTCTTGTGTGTACACTTGGCTGAGAAGCTAAGAGAAACATGGATGTGGGTCATGTCGGAATCTACCTCTTGATTATGCCATTAAATGGAATGTTTTCACATAAGATAACTGCATATCTTATGGAGTGGAGAATGGTTACAGAAGCATTACATTGGTTCCAGCATCAAATGCCAGCCACAGCTGCATATTTGGACTGAAACTAAAGATACGTCAGGGGTTGCTTCTGAAGATTTAGAGGGCAGAGGTCAATTCCAGTCCAGGAGAAAAGGGTAGGGTCAAGGGAGAAATGCCAAAGTTGGGAGACCTCGCACCTGTCCAGGGGGCAAGAGTGCACCTGAACACAAATCCAGGTCTTGACATCAGGTCTGCAAAAGACAGTAGCTCAGGGAAGTATATACCAATATTTGAGCCTGAGACATGTAGCACATGTGGGAATGCACAGGCACAAATGAGGCATTTCAGGCAATGTCCACACAAATTCCAGAAGATGGAATTCTCCTGGCCTAGGGCTCCTGCTACAGGCAGGGACACTCAACTTTTCTGGGCATGCACCTGGCTGTTCTAAAGGTACCACTTGGCTTGTTCCACCCAGTCTCTGGTCAACTTTGGATTTACTGGTGTGAATCTACCTAATTATATTATTTAGTTCTCATTTCTTCATTTTGCTCACAGGGATATCTTAAACTGGAGTAAAATAATTTTCTGAAGCTGAAATGCATTATATCTAGGGTATTCCCCTTGTATTAGTTACAATATGTTTTTCTGCAGATTACAGAAGCCCTAAATCAAAGTGGTTTAAACAATAAAGAAACTGATGGTCTCACATAACAAGAAGCCTAGAGATAGATGCAGCATCAAGGTTGGTTGATTCAGTCGCTCAATGATGTCAGCAGACTCAGATTCCATCCATCTCTTGTCTACCATTTATAGCATAATGTGGTTCCCCTTAGGCTCTTAAGGTTGCTGTCAGAGTAACTGGGGCAACACACTTCTTTGTTCCCATCCAAGGAGAGAGACAGACTGGATTCTCTTTCTCCCCAAAGCCTCAAGCAAGTCTGTCTTCGCGACTCATTGGTTCAATCAGCTTAGTGGCCCAAAATGAACCAATCACGAGGAGTGGAAATGATGTTGGGAAATGTTCACTGCATTCCAGATGCTCTGGTCCAACCATGCTCTCAATAAAATAAATGAGCTCATTTGACTTGGCTCATGCTTAGTGAACCTATGCTGGTTCCTGATACTCACCATTTCTCTAAGTGATCACAAACCATCTATTTAATGACTGTGCTATGGCTTTACCAAAGATGATAGACTCTAGGGTCTTATATTTGGAGACAGCATATCTCTCTCTCCCATTCTCAGGATTTTTTTTTTTTTTTTTGAGACAGAGTCTTGCTCTGTCACCCAGACTGGAGTGCAGTGACGTGATCTTGGCTCACTGCAACCTTCATCTCCTGGATTCAAACAACTCAATTCTCATGCCTCTGCCTCCTGAGTAGCTGGGATTACAGGTGTCAGAGTTTTTTTAAGATACAGGCTATCACTCTGTCATCCAGGCTGGGGTGCAGTGGCACAATTATATCTCACTGCAGCCTCACCTCCAACTCCTGGGCTCAAGTGATCCTTTTGCTTCAGCCTCAGCCTCTCAAAGCTGGGACTACAGGTATGTGCCACCATTCCTAGTTTTTTAGTTTTCTGAGATAGCATTTGATATGATTTGGCTGTGTCCCCACTTAAATCTCATCTGGAATTGTAGCTCCCATAATTCCCACATGTTGTGGGAGGGACCTGGTGGGAGGTATTTAATCATGGGGGCAGGTCTTTCCTGTGCTATTCTCATGATAGTGAATAAGTCTCACAAGATCTGATGGTTTTATAAAGGTACGTTTCCCTGCACATGCTCTCTCTCTTGCCTGCCACCATGCAAGATGTGCCTTTTCTTCTCCTTTGCCTTCCACCATTATTGTGAGGCCTCCCCAGCCAAGTGGAACTGTGAGTCCATCAAACCTCTTTCCTTTATAAATTACCCAGTCTTGGGTATATCTTTATTGGCAGCATGAGAACAAACTAATACAGCATCTCACTATGTTGCTATGTTGCCCAGCCTTTTCTCAAACTCCTGGCTTCAAGCAATCCTCCCGTCTTGTCCTCCCAAAGTGCTGGGATTACAGGCAGTTTGGGGATTATTTAAAGCAGTGGTTTGCAAATGTAACTGTGCAGGAGGATGCCTGTGGTTCTTGTCTGGAGTCCATGGGCCACTAGGCCATAATCCACTAGGCCACATATCCTAGTTGTTAGGAGCATGGCTTCTGGAGCTAGACTGATGGCCTATGCTCAAGTTCCAACTCTGCCACCTTCCATGTCCCTGGCCATTCAACTTCTCTGGGCCTCAGTTTTCTTATCTCTAAAATAGAGGTCATATAGAATCTCCCACATAGGGTTGTTATGAAGATTAAAGGAGAGATATGTCTACATTGTCTAGAACAGTGTCAGGGAGTCATATGCATGTGTTCACTAACTAAATGCTGATCCCCACCCTAGAGTCTGACATTATAAGTGGGATAGGGAGTTGGGAAGGCTGTGCTCTTGCCAAGCAGCTGTGGTGGGGATGTGGGGGTGGGATTCTGATACAGGTGACCACGCTGGAGAAACCCTGCCATAGCAATGACTATTAGTGTGGCCACCATCCTGCACGAGCTCTTCTTGAGCTCTAGAATAAAACACATTTTGGCTGGGGAATAAAAATCTCGAACAACAACAAGCACGTTCTTGCTAGTGCCTCATCTTATTTGGGTTTCAGTTCTCTCAGTTGTATTTTTTTCTACTTTCTCCAGATCAGGGAATATTGTCCTTGATAGGAAACAAGCAAAGTGGGAAGGTTGCTTTGCTCAAACCTCTCTCAACATGATAATGGCCACCGTAAAGAGAGGGGCTCGCCCCTTGTTCTTCTTGCTTCAAAAATTTTCAATGTGCCCATTTGTATTGTTGCTGGCACTGCCAGCTCACTGTGGACCATGGTGTCCCTGGTACCCTTCACACAGGCCTGTGTCATGTTTATGTCTTCCTGGGACATAGACACTGGCCCCGCCGCTCCCTACCCTGCAAGCCCCTTTATAATCTGAGCTCAAGACAGGGCTCCTTGGGTATCACAGTGTTTTTCTATGACAACACCTTTGTTTCCTTTATCAGCTTCATTTGTGATTATAGCACCAGAACTCACTGTTCGAGATGCTCTCAGCCTTCCTGAGCCACCTTACTTTTAGAGCTCCTACCTGTGAGATTGCAATGGTCTTTTTCTGAATCTGGGCAATGCTACCTTCTGAAATTCGACTATCCAATCCAACTAGGCCAAACTTGCCCTCCTTGTCACTTATGAATGCCAAAATGACTTCTTCCAGAGCTTCCTGTCTCATGTATCTATTGCTGCATGAAAAACCACTCCAAGACTTGGTGACTGAAAATGGCAGCTATCCATTTGTTCATGATTCTGCAATTTCTTCTAGGCTTCTGCTCACCTCACCATGGGCACCTTTGCAGCTGCTGTCAGTGGGTGACTGGGGGCCAGGCTTCAGCCAGGTACATCACTGGCATGCCTGGAGCCTCAGTGGGATGGCTGGGATGGCTGGGTGGCTCATTCTGCCTCCATGTGTCTCTTACCCTACAGGAGGTTAGTGTGGGACTCCTTCCATTGTAGTCACAGAGCAGCCAGAGGCCAAGAGCAGAAGCTGCAAAGTCCCTTAAGGCCTGGGCTCAGAGGTCATGCAGTATCATTTCTACAGCATTCTGTTGGTGAAAGCAATTTGTGTGGCCAGCCTGGATCAAAGGGAGGACAAACGTAGACTCCATCACCTAATGGAAGGAGTTGCAAAGAAGGAGCGGCCAGTTTTCATCGATCACACCTCTTTTCATTCAGCCTATTTTGAGGGCCTGCATTGAGGAGATGATAAAGAACATGGTTAAGATCTCTGGAAAGAACTCACAGCCTAGTGGAAAAAATAGAAAGCTAAAGAGAGCATCACAACACAGGGGAATAAGTAATACTAATGGCCGCCACCTTGTGTGCATTTGCTGCATGCCAGGCACTGGGCTTCATCTCACTGAGCTTTCACCATAACCCTCTAGGGGAAATATGTTATCATGCCCATTTTTCAGATGGGAAAATCAAGGCACACAGTTAGGTCTCAAAAGTGAGAGGCAGGATTTGAACTCAGCCAATGCCCAGCTCTAGAGCCCTTGCTCTTATGAGATACCACGGCTTTCCTGCAAGGACTGTGGAAGGCACTCCATCAACATGCAAGGAGATGGGGCAGGAGAAAGAGAAGGGATCTCAGAGGTGTCTTTTCATAGCACACAAACAAGAAAACCCTCTGCCTTTCACTGCTGATCTCCTGGGCCTTTGGCAGGCTGCCTGTATCATCTTTATTATTATTATTATTATTTTTCCATTTTCTGTTGCTGTAACATGCCTGTATCGTTTACCTGACTTTTTGTTGTTGTTTTATAAAGATCGGGTCCCGCTATGTTACCCAGGCTCGTCTTGAACTCCTGGGCTCAGTGATCCTCCAACCTCACCCTCCCCAGATGCCGGGATTACAGGTGTAAGCCACACTGTGCCCCCCCTTACCTGACTTCTTACTGAGACCATGCACTAAGACCATAGCCCAGTGAGGCCTGGGACTGCATGACAGGTTTGAGAACAAAGGAGCCACCTGCTACTCTGCTACTCAACTGTCCCGGAGACACGTGATCAGGAGGAGAAATTGTTCCCAAAGCTACATAGGAAACCACGTCTCTGTAAACTCAGCCATGACATCAGCACCACGTCTACAAAGGCCCTTGCGTCTTCCTCCCACTCATCCTCCGCATTAACCAATTACCAAAAACAGCTCAAAATAGCACCCGTCCCTTGGCTGGGGCTGCTGCAGGCATATTGTTTGTGATCATTTTGAGAGGGAACGAATCCGGTGGAAATTGGTGCAGTGAGAGGATTATTATCAGGCTCTCACTCCAACACGGGGCTCTGATTTTAACCTGCCTGGATCAGGCCAGAACATAGATTTTGTGCCTTTTCCTGCAAGATATTCATGGGTGGAATGTGGCCACTTGTATGAGCTGTAGGTCTAAGGGTCAGCAAGGGATGACCCCCATGAGACACAGGGCACCAGAGGCTCCAGGGTAGGAGGCACCCCAGACTCCACTGGAAGCAGCTGCTCTGAGAAGCTGGCCAAGACACAGGAGTCATTTGGAGACTATTTAGTGGCCTGGCTTCAATCCAGCCCAGTTTCTCCACACCCCAGTTCCCCAAAAGATGCCAAGGGACTCCTGCCCCCACCGCTCACTCATGGGCCTATTTTAAAATCTGTGGAAGACATGTAAAGGGGTGCTTATTGTGAAACAATAAGAAAACAACAACAAAATAAACATCCATCAATAGGGTTACAGTTAAACTATGTTACCCCTGATCAATGAAACTCCATGCAACAATTAAATGAGTGAAGTGGATCCCTCCATAAGGATGGAAATGATGCCAAGGAATATTGTCAGGGGAAAAGGCAAGCCACATAAATTATCTACCTATCTATTTATCTATCTATCTATCTATCTATCTATCTATCTATCTATCTATCTATCATCTATCTATCTATCTATCTAGCAATGAATCATCTATCTCCATCATCTATCTACCCATCTAGCTATTTCTATCATCTATCTACCTACCTGCCTATCTAAACACTAACCTGACAATGGTCATTCCCTTTAGAGAGGGCAGTGGGATTGGGGAGGGCAGATGGTGGAATTAAATAATGAGAACTTTTGCTTCACTTTTCTTGTTTGAATTTTTACAAGAATATATTCACATATTACTTATACAATGAAAAATGAAATCTATTTCCAAGCAAAACAAAGTAGAAGAGGACGATCCACTAACCCATTTCATTCCTGAACCCAGTCTTGGTCTATTTGGGTATTCCTTCTGCCTGGGCACCAGTCCTGCTCTGGAATAGTCTGCTTGGCACCACGCCTCTCCCCATTTCCCCCTCCTCCCTCTGCTGCTGAAGGATTGCTGTTTCACCTGCAGGTCCAGCCTCACCCCAGGCTCTGGAAGCCAGCTGGGAAAGTGCCGCTATCTTAGGTCTTGAAGTTCTGTCCTGGACCTTCAGTTCCACGGCCAGTGTCCTTGGGGACCACTCCCTGTGTAGACTCTGAGTCTCTCTGCTTGGATGTCCTCAAGTGCCTCTCCTGATGTCTCCCTTGGCTTTGGCCTCTTGCTGGGACCACGTAGTCTGTATACTCTTTCCTGCCTCATTTGCGGGCTCCCCCATCCCTCCCTGGCAAAGCCAGGATGATGAGGGTGAGGCCTGTGAGCTGCCTCGCCCTGGCCCACTCCTGGAGCTGGCTCCCCATAAGCCCTGCTGGTATAAAAGCACCACTGGGTGGCCCCATGGCAGCAACAGGTGGAAGGGAGTGTGGGCTCTGCTGCCCAGAGGCTTAAGCTGGGCCTCCTCAGCCTGGAGCAAGTAGCCTGAATGAATTTTTCAAGGACATGTATGGGCTCAGGGGCCCTAAGCCAACAGGTGGCCAGGGTGTTGGTTTCAGTCTCCTATGAGGGACGTCCTGGGAGCACAGCCAGTGAGCAACCCACATGGGGGTGGAGGAGCCAGCATGAGGCCCTCCCTCGGTGTCTCCAGCCCCCACCTGTCTGCTCAGACCACCCTGACCATCTGGTTCTGCTGACTACATCTGCAGCACGAAACGCGCTGGGAGGGTTTCAGGAGTGGGGCTGCCAGCATTGTTGTGCATGACTGTAGGGAGTTGTGTCAGGTTCTTCCTCAGAAAACTCTAGAAGAAAGGGAGCTCCTTCCCCTCAACTAGGTTTTCAGACTATTTTGTCTGCAGCTGGGCTCAGCGGCAGAACAATGAATGAAATGACTCCAATGATAAACCCATGCCAGGACCCAAGCAGACACTGGGAACACAGGGTTGTGGTGGTAATAAGCCTGCTGTTCCCTGGAACCAGACCTTCTCCACCTAGCCAGGTTCCCCTGGCTTATCAGAGCACACACCTGAGGGCAGCCAGCCCCACCTGGGACATCATGACTTGGAAGGAGACACCTGCCCCTCAGTGGGTTGGGCAGGTCCACACACACTGACTGCTTGCTCTAATATCAACGGAGCTGGCCTCTCTCCAATAATCGTGATGGATTTCCTTCTGCAGCATCATCAAGGAGGGTGTGCCTGGAATTCAAGCAGACTGCCATCACACTCGGCAATACCCATCTGTCCCTTGGCCTCTTTCAAGTCCTCTGGTGATCATGATGAACTTGTCCAGGGCTCCGAGTATCTATGAATAAATAACGGTCCCTGAGATGACACAGTCCAATTAACAGAAACATGGCATTCAATGACGTGGTGGAGGGCGTGGGGGATGGCCAACTTTCACATGGCCTTACTCACTTGGGAGGTGAGGGCGCAGGGCTGCAGCAGCCCAGGGCCTTCCAAGGGCACCAGGGCCCTCATTAGACAGGGGAAAAGCTCCAGAGACACAAAGAACAGACAGAGGGATGGTAACAAAGCCACTCTGAACACCAATTCGCGTCTTGGGTTAGTAACAGCTGCCAATATCTTTTGCATAAGTACTGCTAGGTGGGTGTCTGGTCGAAGCCGACGCGTGGGTAGTGAAAGAAACAGTCAAATTGACGAGAGTTAAGAACTGAGGGTTATTTTGAACTCTTACATTTTTAATTTGAGTTTCCTTCTTTTTCTTGTAGGGGGGGGGAGTTGTTTTTCCACGGGTAAGCCAAGGGAAGTGGAAAGAGAGAGCTGGTAGAAGTGGCCTTAATTCATTCTTGGTGTGCTCATTTTTCAGGATTGCTGCCTGGATGCAGGGGCATGGCCACGGAGGCCTCTGGTGCCCTTTCCTGGGGCTGGAGGAATCCTGGATGGAGAATTCTGAGATGTAAGAAGGATGCCCAGAAGGTTTGAGGGGAAACTTGTAGTCATGGTAACCATGCAACTCAGAATTTCCCCATGAGAGTGGGTGATCCCAGTTTGTGAGAGGCAAAATCTGAGGTTCAGAGAGATAAAGCCGGGCACCAAAATGCCTGGAGGAAAACCAGCACAGCAACTCATGCTCTTGGGGTGAGCGTGGCTCCCTTTGCCAAGTGCCCCATGACCCTCCTATGGGGAAGGAAGGACCAGCAGGTAGCAGAGCTACCTAGAGCCTGGAGCATGCCAAGAATGGGAGAGCCATGAGGGTAGAGGCGAGAGAGAGAAAACACGTTCAGAGCAAACCTAACTAGTGTTTCCACCGAGGTCTAGGATGGAGAACAGCCTCATGACAGAGAAAACAACTCTAGTTAACCGGACAAATGGAAGCAGGGTTGGTGTGTCTTGGAGGGCAGAACAACTTTACAAAGTATTTTCAGAATTCTTTTTGTATTCCGGTCATACACACATTGGCTAGTTCTCGTTCCTCATGATTCCATCCCAGACTCCAAGAACTCTATCCCATCCTCTCTCGGCAAACAGTAAACACACACATGGTCAGTTCCCTAGACATAGGGTGCCTCCTTGTGCACTAGGACCTCACCCTGTCCTCTGCAGCCCTGTGCCCAGCTGCTGTGCAGAGCTCAGGGAGCTCCTTCTTGCCCAAACCTAGGTATTCAGCAGAAATGCCATCATCTCACTTGGCACCGAGCAAAGTGCTCTAATCCCGTGGAAGGCAGGGAAGACAGATTTTAACTCAGACAATATTTAAGACGCCCAGGAGCAGAGACAAGCGAATGTTTGCATAAATGCCCTCCCACTGAACTTCCTCCCTGCCCATCTGTCCCCTGGCATTCACACTGCTGGGGCCGCCTTGTGGGTAAACAAGGGAGTCCCTGGAGAGGCAGCCAGCCCTCCTGGCTGCCAGACCCCCCGCCCCACCATCCAGCCCTGCTCCACCTCCCCAGCCCCTGTGCTCCTGCTCCCCCACCCCTTTCTCATCCCCTTTATCTCCTTCCTCTCCATTCCCATTTCTGGACCTGGCTTAGCCCTCTATAATGACTTAATCTTGCCGACAGGGTGACAAGCGGATGAATCGAACTCCGAGGCTTTTTTCTGCACTCCAGATTCATTTGAAGATTTCTCCCAGATGCGGCACTAAAACCCTAGATTCAATTTCCCTTTGACATAATAACCGAATTAATCTCATATTGTCATACATAAATTACTAGCTAGTCAGGGTGCCACCAGAGGGAGAGAGAGCTGGAGAGAAAGCGAGGTGTGAGCTTCCAAAGGGGTGTGACTGTGACAAGTGGGGACCTGAATAACAATAGAAGACCAGAAGGGTAACAGCTAATCATATCTGACAAACGAGGAGAATTCCCAGGCTGCGGCAAAGCTAAAGAGTGTTTACCTTCCTCCCCATGCCCCAGGCCATTAAAATGTCACCACGGGGAGCCTTGCACCTTACAAGAGATACACAGATCTAAATATCTTCTCAATTAAGTAATGCTCTGTTTGCAAAGGCTGCTTTCAAAGAGGAAAATGTAATTTTGTGGAACTCCGCTGAAGCCTCTTGGCCTGCAGACAGCACTGAGCTGAGCAGGGGACTTGCATAATGCCTGGTTTGGAGTACAGATGCCCATCCTGGGCCCAGGGGGCTCAGCCTGGCTGATTCTGAGCACAGAGGCAGCATCCCAGCCTTGCCTACCCAGGCCCTGGGGGTGATTGCAGGCCAGGAGTCGATTGTGGCCAGATCAGAGCCAGCTGGAATGAGGTTCTCCCACCTGTCCACCAGCCACCCAGTCCAGGCCAGAGCTCTGGGGGAGCTCCTTATGCCTCCCCCTCCATTTCCTCCAGTCCATCTGTCAGTTCTGGTCAAGTCTTCCTCCTAAAGGCTCTGGCCTCTGGCCTGACCTCTGCAAGTGGACGCCCACATTCCATCTTGCTGGGGCCAGTGCCACAGCATCCTGACCGGTTTCCCCACTTTCGATCCTATCTGACAACCCTTGCTCCACTCACCACCAGAGTTTATCTTGCCAAAATGCAAATTTGATGGCAGTACTCTCCCCAGTTACAACCTTCTGGTAGCTCCCTAAAATAGTAAAGTCCAAACTTCTCAGCATTTCCTGTAAGCCAAACAGGACCTGGCCAGGTTGCCTGTTGCCACAGGCATAACCCTTGCCCAGCCCCTCACACCCCATTTCCCAGGCAAGCCTCTGGGATCTTTCTGAGCTGCTCTTTAGGCCTAGAACATCCTTCTTCTCCTTCTCTTAAGCACAGTCTCCATATAAAGCCTTTTCCGGCCTCCAGCCCTGGTCAAACCTCTCACTGTTCTCACCGACCTCCACTGAGCCCGGCTTTCTCCTAGCATGACCCCTAAAATGTTTTATTGCTCTTTGTGGTCTACTTAATCCATCTCTCTTGCTAGATATCAGGTTCTTTGAAGGCAAGGATGGGATCTTATTCAATGCTACTGTCCTCTATGCCTAGCATAGAGTAGGAATTTGATAGATGCTTGGAAAATAAACATTCAAGAAGGTGCGTGAAGCCAGCCCAGAGCAAACCAAGGGCTCTCATACACCCTGTGCAGCTCTACATGAGGGGCTTGTGTGGGCCCATCACACCCACCCAGTGAAATTTTAGTTTTTGTCGCATGCCTGCCATGAGCCCAGCTTGGGCTAGGAGCCATGTGACTTAGGACTTTTAGGTTCTTTGCCTGCGGCAGATGGTTAGTAAATGTGTAAGAGATTATCTGCTGTGGGTTCTGTTCTCAGGAGCCTACCGCTTGTGGGGATAATAAAGAACAGGATACAATCAAGTATTCCACAAGATTGCAAGCTCCTAGAAGCAAGGAATGTATCCTATTCATTTCTACATCTCTGTCCAAGTTACCTGCATCCCCAGCATGGTCTAGCAGAGCCCCTGTTCAGTACAAGTTGTAAAACTATGGAAATAAATGTGGATTTCATCTATAGTTTATCCTACATGTAGTTTGGGGGACAGGAAAAGACC
This sequence comes from Hylobates moloch, assembly GCF_009828535.3. Classification (NCBI taxonomy): domain Eukaryota; kingdom Metazoa; phylum Chordata; class Mammalia; order Primates; family Hylobatidae; genus Hylobates; species Hylobates moloch. The sequence goes on along the minus strand of NW_026652286.1, from coordinate 92,716,578 downwards.
TGTCAATTTGTCTTTAACTTTGTATTTGTATTAATATCACCACCTTCTTGATTTGTTTTCAAGCCTGTATTAGAGAAATACTTTCCCTTTATGTTTCTATTTAATTTGTAGTCTTGCAGAATCTCAAAGACTTAAGTGGCTTTAGAGCCAATTTATTAAATAGTTGGACTTGGTGGGAGTAGAATCAGGAAACAGCCTTTTGCCCTGTCACTACAGCCATTCAAACCAGCTCTCTGAGCGCCCCCTCCTCGCCCCTGCTTAACCCCACCCCCATGGTATGCAGATCAAATCCCTTAACCTTTCAAAGGTTCTTGACTATTAACTGTCTTCATTCAATCCCATTATAAAAAAGTCCAGATTGACCTAAATCAAAACTTCACTCTCTCATTCAATTGAAGGCTTCTCTCCCTCCCACCCTGTCCCAGCCTAGAGAACCTGCAATGGGAAGGAAACCAGCTTGCTGCTCATTCTCCCTTCCGGCCTTCCTCTTCCTCTTCCCTCATGGTCTGTGCATCCCCTGACTCCTCCAGGGTCAGGGCAGGGAACTTTTTTTTGGTTCACGCTGTTGGTAGTTCTCTTTGGCTATTGAATGGCCTGGAAGTTGTCCAAATGCAGGCTTTCTCCCATGTAGGTTCTTTAAAATATCCCTGGGAAAGCTCCACCAGGCAGTTCCCCAACAGGGCAATGGGCTCCCCACTGATCTCTCATGACTCCCCTCATCTCCAATGCAAGGGTGACCCACACAGCCTCCTTGGTCTCCTCTTCTAGCCAGTTCTCAGGGCAGCCATCTTTCAAGACCACTCAAGCCTCGTTAATCTCTACTGGCCCATCCGGCCTTCAGGAGATATCCTATGCCTTCAAACTCTGCCCACGCAGGCAGCTCCCAAGAGCCTCTCTCAGCTCCACTCCAGCAGAACTAGGGACAGGCCTCTGACTTTCTACAGCTTAAGTATCCAGCAGTGGGTGGGGTCAGGTTTCCCATTTGTAGTCAACACCCTCTTTCAATATGTGATTTTCCTGAAGCTTCCTTTACTTGGCTTGGAATGGGCAGGGGATGGGAAACTCATTGTGTTCCCCAAAAGACTCACAGTCTCAGGCCTTCTCTTACCAGGATGGGGTTGGCTGATGGGAGAGGGCTGTGAGCCAGTTTTTCTCTCTTGATAAGTCTGTAGCTACGTCTGACAATACTTCTATTGGGCAGGGTTCTGGTAGGAAATAGACAGCATACTCAAAGGGGTAATTGGACAGAGTCAAAGGGACTTTACAAAGGTGTGGGGAAGGTTCAGGGAGCCACAGGCCATGGGGAAGCATCTTGAATGTAAAAGGGCAAGGGCGATGGGAAGTTTCTGGAACTTTGGGAGATTTGGAGCTGTTGGACTGGTGCTACAGCCTTTAGTAGAGGGATTCAGCCACCCTTGGACTGTGACCAAGCAGAGAGGGAAACAGAGGAATAAATACCTTGGCCCCTCTCCTCCTGCCCTTGGATCTTCTGCAGGTACCTCCCATTGGCTGAAGCCAACGCAAAGCCTGAGGTTGAGGGAGGCCAGTTGATAATACTGGTAGCAGTCAGCCTGGCAGGACCAGGATAGAGAAGAATGGTGCTAGAGGGGTATGTTGGGAAATATCCAGTACATGCTCCTCTCTTTACAATGTGCAAAAACTTGTCACATTGTCCTCTGCTCGGAGCTGCAATGACATGAGTGAAAGTCCATTTGACAACTAATAACCCATCGCACACTTGTCTTTACCTCCTCCTCTCCTCTCCTCCCAAAGGCATGGCATCTGCATCCCCAGTATAGACTGCAGAGAAGTGGGGAAGGCCTGGAGCCGTGATGGCAGCCTCTCACCTTCTTCAAAGAGTGGCTTCCTTCTGAACCTGATCAACACTAAGGCCACCCATGTGCAGACATCAGCTGAAAACCGCATAATCACAGTGCAAAGAAGACTGGAGCGAATGTTTGATTATCTGCCATTTGAGATTCTCTAGGCCTCAGCACCCCCATTATTAGCACACATAATTAAGAGCTGGCTCAGGCTTGCTGGCTGAGGAGCCCTTCAAGAGGCTGTGGCTATAGAAGGAAAGGAAACAATTGGGTCGGTGATGCCCGAGGTGAAGACGGCATTCCAATTTGACTTTGGGGGCACAGGGATGAGATGCATGGTGTCCCCTCCCTCATTTGCTACTCTAAGGATTGCTTCAGGCGGTGTCCAGCCCAGGTGGCACAGCCTTGTGGGCAGGGCTGCTGATTGCTGCTGGCAACCAGACTCCTCAGGAGAGCTGGCTTCTCCTGAAAGTGAGGACTGACTTTGAAAGACTCATTCATCAATGTCAGAGCTCCTGCAGACAGGATGAGGCCCAGCGTGGATGTGAGTATACTCACCAACACATCAGCTTCTTGTCACACAAACAAACAATCGTGGATCATACACCTTAATGTTCACCTTTTCCTCTCCCACAATCAGGCGGAGTCAGAGGAGGTAAGGGGAGGGATTGTGGGGACACAAGATAGGATCGAGGAAGGGAGCACTGGGCAACTCGGTCACAGAGAAGCAGGTCCCCAGGGAAGAGCCTGCTGGGCCCACGGCCTTGCCTGGGAGGACTGGAGATGGTGGTGAGGTCAGCCCATACTGCAGACTGTGGTATGGGATACTGGGGCCACCAGGCACCTATCTAAGCTCAAACTCTAGCTGCTGTGAGCTGATGGTTGTAATGGTTAACTTTAGGTGTCAGCTTGACTGGATTAAGGGATACCCCGATAGCTGGAAAAGCGTTATTAGGTGTATCTAGGAGAGGCTAGCATTTGAATCAGTGGACTGAGTAAGGAAAATCTGCCCTCATGCAATGTGGGCGGGCACCATCAAATCGGCTGGGAGCCCAGATAGAACAAAAAAGGCAGATTCTCTGTCTCTCCCCTCTTGAGCTGCTCCACGCATCTTCTCCTGCCCTTGGACATCAGATCTCCAGGTGTCTGGCTTTTGGACGCTGGGAATTGCACCAGCGGCCTTGACAGCTTCTCAGGACTTCAGCCTCGGGCTGAGAGCTACACTGTCAGCTTCCTTATTTCTCAGGTCTTTGGATTTGAACTGAGCCATGCTACCGGCTTCCCAGAGCCTCCAGCTTGCAGATGGCCTATTGTGGGAGCCAATTCCCCTAATAAATCCCTTCTTGTAGATACATGCACGTATACACCGATATGGTTTGGCTGTGCCCCACCCAAATCTCAACTTGAATTGTATTTCCCACAATTCTCACGCACTGTGGGAGGCACCCAGGAGGAGGTAATTGAATCATGTGGGCTGCTCTTTCTCATGCTATTCTCGTGATAGTGAGTAAGTCTCACGAGATCTGATGGGTTTATCAGGGGTTTCTGCTTTTGCTTCTTCCTTATTTTTTCTCTTGCTACTGCCAGGTAAGAAGTGCCCTTTGCCTCCCGCCATGATTCTGAGACCTTCCTAGCCATGTGGAACTGTAAGTCCAATTAAACCTCTTTCTCTTCCCAGTCTCGGGTATGTTTCTATTAGCAGCATGAAAACAGACTAATACGTACACAGACACACACATTACCCTATCGGTTCTGTTTCTCTGGAGAACCCTAACATGCTGGCTAAGAGCATAAATGTTTCCATCAGACAGACTTCCATTCAAATCCTGGCTAGGCTACCCCATTGTCTTGTGACCTTGGGAAAACTGAGGCTCAGTTTTCTGACCTGTAAAATGGAAATGACCAATCTCAAAGGCTGTGCTGAGGATTAAATGGAGTAACATATGCAAACTGCCTGTCATCATACTTGGCACACAGTCTGCAATCAATAAATGACAGCGTTAGCCATTATTGTTACTGCTGGCAGGCCCTCATTCTTCTTGCTTAGCCAAATCCCACAGGGTGGCAATCTTGGTCATTTATTTATCCAAAAACTATTTACTCAGCACCTCCCATATGGCACTGGAGAAAAAGAGGCCTCAAGAAGCTCTAAGACCAGCAATAGAGAGGAGGAGTAGAACTAACAGCTGTGATGTGGGGTGACCACAGGAGGCTGTGGGAGCACAGATGCAACCTGCCTGGCCCAGGCAGGGATGGGCAGGGAGGCCTGCCTACAGGAGGTGGAACCGGAGCTGACTCTTGCAGGATGAGTGGGTGCACCCAGGCAGTCACATTGGGGAAGCCGTTCCAGGCAGAAGCAACAGCCAGAACTGATGAGGAAGACACAGGAGAGTGGTGGCTTTGGAGTGGCCGCAGGTCAATGACAGGTGGAAGAATAGGAGATGAGCGGAAGAGGAAGTCATCATGCTGGACAGAAGCATCTGGATTGCATCTGCAGGAGCAAGGAATTCCAACAAAGGACAGCCAGGAGCAGAGGTCATCAAATAGCCCTCCTGGACATCATCATGACTTTGCCCAAGGTGTCTGAGACTTGCTGCCCTGGAGGCTGTCCAGGGAGAGCCCCAGGCCTGGCCCTGCATCGCCCACTACTCCCTGAAGTGAGGTCAGCCTGACCATCTGGGCATTGCTGCCTGGGAGTCAGCCCTAGGGGCCCCAGATTACCACTACTACCGCTACCACCACCTATCTCCTCCTGGAAGCTGCACCTGCCTAAGCCAATGCCTGGAACTTTGAGGGAAAAACAGCCCCAGTCCATCCATTTGCATCCACCCCTTGGAGGAGAAGGCCAGGCCAGAGTTGTGCTTTGCCCAGGCTGCCAGGAACTGGTGGATCCTGCATAGAGGTGGCCCCCAGGCTTTCAGATGGCACGTCTCTGCTAAGGGCACATTAACCTTCCTTGGCTCTGACAATTGTCCTTCTTGGAGACAGCAGCTGAATCCACAATCCAGTTCTACATATGGGAGAAATGGAGGCTCCATTCCCTCTAAATTCTAGCTGATGCTGTTCAGTGACAAGCCAGCTGCATGCTGTCACTGCTGCTGCAGGGACATAGGGAACAGGAATGGCGGGGGGAGGTCCCTCCACGCTCTCTGAAAATTGGACGTCTTGAACAGCTTCGAAGTTCCACACTGACTCTGCAAGTGACAAGGGCTACAGGCCAGAGAGGAAGGCAAAGTACTTCATAGAATGGGTAGAGGAGGGATAAGGATTTGGGACTAAATTTTTAATCCAAGCCCTAGGTGATCTCAGAAAACTCACTTAACCTTTTTGAGCCTCAGTTTCCTCTCCTGCATTAGGGGGATGACTGCATTACCGGCAAAAGTTTATTGTGACAATGATTGCCTATGTTTCTCAAATAGGGAGCTCTGCCCCTGGGCCTACATGGTGATATGGTGAGAAGTACATATTTTCCTAAGGCATATATTTTATCCAAAGATTTTAGAGACAAGCATATTTTAAAACAGATAAATATATATTCTGGAGAAGCATATAACATTTTAATTAATTATAAAGATAAAATTTGAATTATTAAAGCAATTCTACTTTGGCTAGACTCTTTGGGCTATAGCCAGACCTTGGGACCCTGCTTCCTGCTTCCCTGTCATTGGGAATGTGTGAACCAGGCCACTGAGAGGCACAGCACAGGGAATCCTTTTTGTGACACAGGGCAAGTGTTAATATCCACTGCCTGAGAGTGGAACATTCGAGGCTGTGTGTCTTTGTGGCCCATTTTGCCCATGAACTTTTTTATTATAACCACAACTATCTAGTCCATCTATCCATCTTTGATACAATCATAGAAAAACTATGGGCATCAAAGGATACTTGTCCCTGGAGAGTGAATATCCTGGGAATAATTCAGAGAAGTGGATGGGAGGGAACCAGCATAGGCTGGAGGAGATAAGCAGGAGGAGATGGGGCAATTGCTGGCATAGGAGACAGACACCTGGAGGATGATATGGGGGGAGGAGAAATCTAAGATCCGAGGGCCCCAGGGAAAAGTGGAGGCAGAGTCACAATATGCTGCAGATCACACAAAGAGGGCTCAAGACCACCTTCAGCCACAGGCCAGGTGGGGAGCAGGAGCCGCAGGGAGGGAAATGATGGCCCATTGCTAAGTATGAAAATGACCTCTCTAGGTCTCTGACACTGATTTATCCCTGCCCTTTTATTGCAGACCCAGTTTAACAGTCAGTCCTCTGTGTCCCGTTGATCATGTTCTGCCAGGTTTATGGAAAAGCCATCTCAGCCTAGCCTCTGGCTGTTCTCTTTCCTCAAGCTTAATACTGCTCAGTTTAGGGAACACAGCCATCTGCTTGCTGGAAGCGCATTAGCCCAGAGATGCCCCAGTTCTTTGACTTGTGGCCTGTGTGATCGAAACTGGGGAGGTAGAGACTGCATGCAACTTTAATGAATAACAATGGTGAAGTATATTTAAATGTATAGATTTTTAGCAGCAATAGAAATGTTGAAAGGGAGCGAGGAAGCCCATACCCCATACTCCATGTAGTTCATTTTATTCCTGAATAAAATAAACTGAAGTGCACAGTTACAGGCCTGATGCTTGCAATCTATCAGTTTTGATCAAGTGGCTGAGAGTATTTCTTAATGCCTGAAATTCTTTTTTCTTTTTTCTTTTTTTTTTTTAAGTTCTAGGATACATGTGCAGAACGTGCAGGTTTCTTACACAGGTATACCTGTGCCATGGTGGTTTGCTGCACCCGTCAACCTGTCATCTAGGTCTTAAGCCCACATGGATTAGGTATTTGTCCTAATGCTCTCCCTCCCCTCGCCCCCCACCCCCTGACAGGCCCCAGGGTGTGATGTTCCCCTCCCTGCATCCATGTGTTCTCATTGTTCAATCCCCACTGATGAGTGAACATAATTCCTGAAATTCTTAAAAAGACCTGTGGACTTTAGCGGGGGCACACATGATTTCTGCCTCCAGGTGGAAGAAGATACTTTCCCAGAACTCACCATTACCCAAAAGTGGGCCTCAGAGTCATGCATTTGGGGTTACAAATTCAGGGGATACCATGGGCCACAGTGATTAACTTTGGCATTTCAGAATGTTCCTGCCATTGGACACCAGATGATGACCTGAAAACCTAAACCTACGTGTTCATCCAAATCTATGAATCACTTCTGAAGCTGTCACTTTATTTCCAGCAAACAGCTCTGCAATTCTCTAAAATAGGGGCTTCTACTGAGCCGAGGGCATTTCATCGATGGGAAATGAGCACAGTCTCCAGTTGTCATCTGCTCAATCCTCCTGTCCCGATGGAATCTGAATGTCTACATGTCCTAGAACAAATCGGCAATGTTTCCCCCCTGCAGCTTCAAGTTCTCTGTGTTCAGATTTCTTCAGGAAGAAAATAATATAATGAATCACAGGGAATCCAACACATTGGGTGAGAAAGCATTTGAATGAGTTTCTTCGACAAGTGTTCACCACCCAGCAATGGGATGGGCACAAGGATGAAGGAAATAAACCATCAGAGAATGTCCCCCTTACATCATGCAATCAACCTGTCTTGCAAAGTTTGCAACCCAGACTCTTCAGATGATGCGTACTTTTTAAATTCGAATAAACTGTTAAAACTTCCTTTGTCTCCCTTTTCCTGCAGGTACACCATCAGAGAAAGAATGCAGATTTTCGCCTATCCACAAAGATTGGCAAGCTCTTTACTGGTAGGGGATAAAGCCTTACTAGACTAAGTACATGAAATCATTAAGTAAAACAAAATGTTTCATTAAAAATGTCAAGTGGGTAGCTTAAGGTCAAGTGAGACAGATTTGGCCTAAAGGCTTTATGTTGTTGTGTACACTTACAGAAAAGAATCCATAAAAAGAGCTCAGCTGGGAAGTTGAAAACACGTGTAACATAGATTACAAATTTCAAGGGGCCACAGTGTAAATTTCTTTAAGTTTATTCTATTTCTTTCAGGCCCTACACACAGGCATTGGAACCAACACTTCTTTTTATGCCTGACCCAATCTCAGCAAACATTAAGGGACCCCTGGGCACCAGTCACTATGCTTGGAACTTCCCTTTAATCTGCATACAGCCCACTGAGATAGAGGTTATTAACCCCAATTTTATTGATGAGTAAATAGTCTTATAAAGGTTAAGGAGCATTCAAGCCTCACTAACAGCATCTTTGCCTTTAAACCTCAGCTGCCTCTTAGTGTTTAGAAGGTGGATAAAAATAGAAAAAATACACCTCAGCTGCCTCCTATCACTGCCAGCTGGAGCTAGGACTGTTTAGATACAGCCTTGGGGAAACAATTTCCTAATAGCATAGTTCTCAAACTTCAGGATGCCTACTTGAGAAACATTACCAAAAAAAAAAAAACAGATTTGGGGTTTCCGCAACTGATTCAGCAGGACTGAATATGAGGGCTGGTCATCTGCATTTTTAGAAGCACCCTCCGTGGCTAAGTTGCAGGTGGCCCGCCAAAGATCGCACTTTGACCTCCTCTGGCAGGACATCTCCCGCAATCACTCCTCTGCCTCCAGGCAGACACACCACACATACCAGCCCATCTTTGAAGAGAATGCTAGATTTTAGAAGCTCTTCCCAGGATCTCCTGGTTTGGTGCAGGAACCTGGAGGCCGTCCTCACCACTTTCCAGGCCAAGCAAGGGAGAGGCAGGAAAGAAAGAGTGAGCAGGGCTCCTCTGCTCCTTCCAGGACCAGCCCCCCCGGCAGGAGTGACTTTTGCAAGCCTTGCTTGTCAAATAGCTGATTCCCACCCTCTCTGCTGCTCATGGGGGCCAGAGCAGCGCGGCTCAGCGCTCCTCAGCAAGAAGGGTTCTGGCAACAATCCTCTAAGAAGGAGAGTTTACGGTTCTGTCTCTGGCATTATAAAATTAATATACTTCTGAAGAGGGCAGGAGAGGACTTTCGGGGTAAATGTCTTTTTCTTTTTTCCCCCAGGGTAAAGGCCACTTAGCTCAAATTCAGTCAGCTGGCTCCATGGGACCTCAAAGTGTTTGGGGCTTAACTGTACAGGAAGAGAATGTTGTATACACAGCCCTGCTGCATTTTCTCACAATGGGTTCTAGCTCTTCCCTTGAGGCCTTGGGAAAGAACTGCTGGAGTCCTTTATGGCCAGGAATCCACCCTCTCCCAGCCAAGCTCTCCTTGCCTCCACAGCACATAGGAACTCATTTACTCATTCATCTCTCCAGCCAACCATTCCCCCACCATCCTTCCATTCTGCATGTAGCCAAACAACCTGCCAGCCAACATAGTTCTCACGCTTTCCTTCATCAAATGTTTATCGAGCCCCTTCAGTGTACCAGGCTCACCGTTACAAAGCCAGAATCTGGAGCCATTGCTGTCTCTATGTGCATGTGGACTCCAGTGGTTCTCAAACTTGGCTGAAGATTAATGTGGCCTGGAGCCTTTAAAAATCTCAGTCCTATTCATCGTGTTGGGGATACACAGATGAATAGGACTCCTCGCTATTAAGGAGATTACATCTCAGAAATTTTGCTTCAAAGGTAGAGGGAGACCAGATATTAAAGCTATGGTTGAGATTTTATTCTCTTGCCCAACTATCAAACTCCTACTTACCCATCAAAACCCAACTCTAATATGCTCAGCCTCCAAAACTCCTCCCCATTCACCCCAGGAGATTAGATATTTCCCCAGTGTCTTACTGTGTTTGTTCATGGCTTGATTCCAGCCTTGTTGTTGCTATTTGTATCTGTCTCCGGTGAGGACAGCAACCAGTCTTTCTTAAGTGTATTTCTTGTGCTGAGCCCATGCCTGCTGGGCAGCGGTTTAGTGGCTTTCTAACTTTTGTGAACCTAAGAATCACCTGGGAAACTTGTTAAAACACTGACCCCCTCCCCCCCCGCCAGCTCCACCCCCATGTGGTCTGACTCAGTAGGTCTGAGATCGAGGCTTAGGAATTTGCATTTTTAGTTAAGTTTCTCGGGTGAATCTGATATAGGTTCTCTGCAGAACACACGTTGATAACTATCATGCCGGTGACTCCATTAAAGTTTTTTGAATGAATGAATAAATAAAAACCAAGGAATTAAAGGTCAACAGAAAGTCTGGAAATTTAGTAAGGTCTGTGGATTGCATCCATGTTAACTTCCCAGTTTTGATATTGAATATAGTTATATGAAATGTTACCACTGGGAGAGACTGGGTGAAGGGCATGTGGGGCCTCTCCTTACTATTTTTGTAACTTCCTGTGAATCCATAATTGTTTCAAAGTAAAAAGTTAAGAAGTCTGTGGTTTTCCCAGGCCTCAAGGATGTAGCGTAGTAAGTTGCTTCAGACCACTGATCAACGGACCTTTCACTCCACCCCCTAGAGACACCAACCCACAGCTGAGTACGATTAATTATAGACTTAATGATCATGCAGGAATTCTCTACTATACCTTTCATTCTTTGCCTAATTGGTCAATATCTTCCCAAATAATCTTATAATAAATATTTTCTTTTGATGTAAGGTATGTTAAAACTATTTGGGGAAGTTGAGGACAGCATTTGAGACGATGAAGACACTATTACAAAGCCAGAATCTGGGGCCATTGCTGTCTCTATGGGCATGTGGACTCCAGGGTTCTCAAACTTAGCTGAAGATTAAAAATCTTAAAAAAAATTTTAAATCGGAGCCTTTAAAAATCTCAGTGCCCAGGCCACACCTCATTCCAATCAAAATGAGAATTTCTGGGTAGGACTCCAGGCATTAGGGTTCTTGAAAGCTCCCAGGTGATTCCAACCAGTGGCGCAGGTTGTTGGCCTGTGAGCACACCTGTGGGCCTGCACAGGAGGAGGGAAAACTGTAGTTCCTTCTGAACTCCTGCCTCTAAACTCAGCTCTGAAAGACTCACAACACTATTCAAGGCAGGACCAGCCCTGTGATCTCTTCTCTGCCATTCTCCTTCCTCCAAGCCAAGACCTGGAGGCAGGAAGGACTCCCGCTTGCCTTCCAGTGGAAGCCTTCGTTGGGTCCACAGCGCTTTCCACATGTGCAGGGACCTTCTTGTCTGTGGGGCTGAAAGACCCCTTTCATAGCGAATGGACACTTCACATGGTCTGGGAGGCCCTCAGTGTCCCTTGGAAGTTCACCAGGGCTGGCTGGCTCATCGACGGGTGGGGTCCCAGTGTCTGTCCTGGTCAGGAAATCCTTTCAGGAGAGAGTCTATCAGATCCATGCCGGAGTTTTGCCAGGGTGAAGGGGCTACATTGAGGACCCTTATGGTAGAAAAGGGGCTGGTGTTCAGCTCTGGGGGCAGAGCACCAGGTAAGGGGCTAGTGGAGCCCTGTCTGGTCACAGAAGGGGTAGAGGATCCCTTTGGGAGCATCTGTCACCCACTGATGATGTGGTCCTGTTTGTCCCATGGAGAGGGCAGGTTTTCGGGTCCTGGGGATTCTGAAGCACGGTCCATGGTGCCTGGAGGTTACAGACAGCCCAGTTCTCTCTGTAGTGCCTGAGGGCTCTCCACCATCACCCTACCCCACAAGGGTGGGGGTGGGGCTGGGAAGGACCAGTGCTGACGCTCCGCAGACGGCCACATAGGATGAGAGGGAGTACCTGTGACCAGAGGATACCCTCCACTCAGGGTGGTGCAGCCTCCTGGAGGACCCGTTAGAGAAGGCCTAGTTGTCTAACCAGGCTGCGTCCACTGCTAGCTGATCAAGGGCTTGTAATGAGCTCTGGGCTCCCCAGGCTCACCTGGAGACAAATAACCAGCTTGGCTTCATGGACCTCTTGGCCATCCCTACCTACACCTGCCTGCGTACCTCAGCTCCTTTCTCCTTTCCGCTCACCTCTGGTTTGTCAAAAACTTTAGATCAAGCTGGGAGACAAAGCCCTCACATTGATTCACTGAACCTTACGACTGCTTTGAGTAGAAATGTGAGACCAGGTGCAGTGGCTCATGCCTGTAATCCCAGCACTTTGGGAGGCCGAGGTGGGTGGATCAGTTGAGGTCAGGAGTTTGAGACCAGCCTGGCCAACATGGTGAAATCCCCATCTCTACTCAAAATACAAAACTTAGCCAGGTGTGGGGGCGGGCACCTGTAATCACAGCTCCATGGGAGGCTGAGGCAGGAGAATCACGTGAACCTGGGAAGTGGAGGTTGTAGTGAGCTGAGATCGTGCCACTGCTGCACTCCAGCCTGGATGACAAAGTGAGACTCTGTCTCAAGAAAAAAAAAAAAGTGAATTTTCTGGATGATCCAAACAGGAAAGGCAAATTTTAATTTTGGGTCTAGCCACTGTAGTAGCCATTATTTAACCTATTTTAGCCATTGCGTTGTACACATTAAATCCCCCCAACTCCCCATTTTACAGATGAGGAAAGTGAGGTCCCAGCACATACAGACATTGACTTGACTCAAGAGCCCACACATGTCATCGCTGTGTTCTGTGTGACCTCCAGGATCCTTCACACTAAGACCTAGAGGTCGCTCTCATTGCCCCGGAAGGGACCAGAACCCCTGTCCCTGGGAAATGGAGGACAGTCTTCTGTAGTTGGCTGGATCAACACTATCCACTGAGAAACAGGACGCCTAGAAGCAGGAGATCTGGGGAAGAGAAGCCTTGGCAATGCCCTTCTTGACCCGCTGGATGAAAATGGCCTAGTGGGCTGAGCCCCGGTTTGGGCAGGAAGGCGAGATTTGTAGGCCCAAGCCGGCTCCCATCTCTGAGGCTCTCCCCAGCCTGCTGGGACATTTGAGGAGGAGGCTAATGTCAAAGATGGAGTGGCCCGATTTCTGTTTAAATCTGATATGGGGAGCTGGGAGGAGGGAGATGAAGGTGTGAGGAGAGGGTGGGCCCACTTATCCAGGTGCATCTTCCCTAGATGAAGCAAAGCAGAGAATCCCCAATTGTGGTCTCACACGCTGGGTAACTGAATTTGAGACAAGCATCTCACGGTGTCCCTCTGTTAATATCTTCTATATCTTACTTTTATCCCATCTCCACTTACTAGCTGCGTGATTTGGGGCAATTTCTGTTTGTCAGTTTCTCCATCTGTGAAACAGGTATAATAACAGTATCCGGCACCCAGGGTCGTAGTGAGGCTTAAACAGTTCAATGTGTGTAAAATACTCAGCACAGTGCCTGGCACATAGGCAGTACTCGGTCGGTGTTAGCTAGTAGTAACAGGTCTCTTCTGAGACAGAGTAATTTCTTTTTCCATAAGCGACACTTTGGATAGATCAAAGAACTTTCTTGCCTGTTAAACAGGCTAAGACACGTAAGATTATTCTACAAAGAAAACAGAAGCATCTCCTTCCTGGGACCCTTGTAGAAACTATTGTGGTTCAGGCAAAAATAATAATAAACGTGTTGAGGGCCTACTGTGTGGTGGGCACTTCTGTGTGCATCATCTCATTGAGCCCTGATAGCCCTCTGCAGGTGTTTTCCTTTTATAGAAAAGGAAGCCCAGGCTCAGAGGAGGTCAAGTGCCTTGCCCCAGTTACAACTATGGTCCGAGTCTCCTTGCCCCTGCCTGCACCCGGCGACAGAAGATGGACAGACAGTATGACCTTCAGAAAACCTCTGCAACCCGAGGAGTCTCACCTGGGCTTGCTCAAGCCATCAGCAAAATGGAGATCTGAAAGTAATCATGCTCCATTCAGAGTGTTTCTCTTCCCTCCCAGTAATACATTCTCCCGACATCCAGCAGAGCAGGGGGACGGCAGGCCCAGGGCACTGACTGACATCTCTGAGCAGAGCTTTTCAGTGGACGGAGTGCGCACGGCATTGCGTCTGCGGAGGCCCGCAGGCAGGGTGAGTGCTGGGCTCCCGCAAGAACAGGCGGTCCTTGGAGGCTTTTGACTCACACTTCGGAAATTGGTTTCATGCATGGGCTATCAATGGGGGCCTGGCTAGATAATAGGATTTTCCAACACAGCTCTTTCCCCCTCGTCTGCAGCCACCCAAATCTCCGTGCAGAGCGCCTGGAGGGGACGTGATGTGCTTGGCAGGGAGCGCCACGTCAGGCTCCACAGTCCTGGTTGGGCTGATGCGCGTCTAAGAGGCCATGGTTCAGAGCAGTGTCGGAGAACAGCTTATGTGCTCCACAGGTAAGGATGGGGGGTGTCCCAGGCAGGCACCCGCGGCCAAACCTTTCCATGGTGGGTGGGTGTGTGGGGGTTCTCAGGAAGTTCCAGGTCCTCAGGAAGTAGCTTGTAGGGCCAGGCTACTGCTCACAGCTGACTGCAGGGTACCACCAGCCTCGACTGTCCACAGCAAGTCCCTCCATGCCCAATCTGACCCAGAGGGAAGCACATCAGAGCCCAGAAGCCCAAGCAGCCCAAGGGCAACCATGCCCCAGAAGCAGACGTTCGTGAAGGTGTCGCTGGGGAAGCGTTCTCAGGAGAAATGGGGAGAAGGAAGGAAATAAGGATGTGGTCTGGGCCCGAGATCAGCTTCAGTCTCATCCCACTGGGAGCTCAGGAGCACAAATGATACCACAAGGTCAGGCTCACCTTGAGGCAAGGGGCCTGGTCTTTTTTCCCTATTGTCTGTTCGTCGGTCATCAGCTGTTGGCTTAGGGCAAGGGAACTGAGAAGGCATGTAGTCTCTGATGGCAGGCAGCTCCTACTCAGCTAAGGTGAATTATCCAGAGAAGGGGCAGCTGGGAGCTTTAGTGGCCAACCCACACAGGGGCTGGGGGATGGGCTGCACCCGTCCAGCAAAGGGGACTTGGGGGGGTACCAACATCCCTGCACCATGCCCATGGGAGTACAGCCAGGGCACAGCT